>NC_057862.1:603566514-603876931 GCF_019393635.1 Dromiciops gliroides | reverse complement strand
TTGCAATTGCCTTTGATTATTGTATTGCTGAGAAGAGCAAAATCATTCATTAATTACACTATATTGCTGTTACTTTGTACAATGTTCTCCTGGTTCTGCTTACTTCACTCAGTATCAGTTCATGTAAGTCTTTCCAGGTTGCCTGCTCATCATTTCTTATAGCACAATAGTATTCCGTTACATTCATATACCACTCATTCAGCCATTTCTCAACTGATGGGCATTCCCATAATTCCCAATTTTTTGTTACCACAAAAAGAATGCAATTTGCCTCTTGTTAACCCTTTCTTAACCATGAAAAGAGAAAAAAACGTGTTTTAATCAAGGAACAACTTAAAAATGAGTAAAATTTAATTAAAGAATGGAAAGGGTGATTAGCTCTGAAGAGGGTTCATGAAGAGGGACCCCCTATGACAACCCCACCATTGTCTTAGGCCAGACCCTTTTGTAGATAGTGGAAATAGATGTTCACAATGATGGGAGTGAGGATATGTGACCAGGAATTAGGAATGTCTTTTGGGAAGGCTGAAGCAGAACTTTCAAAGCTTTATATATGAAAATTAATTATTTAGGTAAACTAGAAGCAAGGTCACCAAAGGATATTATCATGCATTTTTAAACTCTTAGGTACCCCAAAAGGTAAGAGTATTATAATTAATTGGGGGTATATAAAATTTTGTGCTAAATGGCAAAATTCTATGGAAAAATAAATAAAAAGTATATGGAAAAAGTAAAGGAGCTATCACGAATTTTTGAAAATGAGCTAATTGTTAATTCCAGGCTCTAAATTTTAAAGTGCCTAACAGCCCTGGAAAATTGAGATTTTTGATTTTGTGGTTACAAATCCAGATATGATTTGGCTGAAATTTATCCTGTAACTAAATTATGAGGTAGTAAAATGTGTTCTCTTAATAATTGTGATATCAAATGCAAAAAAAAAAATGTGGGGAAACCTGAATTATACTCCAATATCAGAAATTTATCTGCTATGTAATCTTAAGCAAGCTATTTTATCTGTTTACTTTAACTTTCTTTTTTTGGTGGGGCAATGGGGGTTAAGTGACTTGCCCAGGGTCACACAGCTAGTAAGTGTCAAGTGTCTGAGGCTGGATTTGAACTCAGGTACTCCTGAATCCAGGGCCAGTGCTTTATCCACTGTGCCACCTAGCCGCCCCCTTGTTTACTTTAATTTTATGATCTGTAAAGAGCAAAATAATAATGGTAATCACCTTCCAGGATTGTTTTTTTGGGGGGCGGGCAATGGGGGTTAAGTGACTTGCCCAGGGTCATTCAGCTAGTAAGTGTCAAGTGTCTGAGGCTGGATTTGAACCCAGGTAGTACTCCTGAATGCAGGGCCAGTGCTTTATCCACTGCGCCACCTAGCTGCCCTTTATTATTTCTTTAATTGAATGTAATTGTGTATAAGGTTTTAGATGTGACTAGTATAAAATGCCAAAGGAAATTAAATATATAATTTTCTATGTAAAATATTTTGGAAATGCATTCAGTTGAATTGACATCATCTGATTGGTAATAAGTTTTATTTTCTGTTTTAAAATATGATTTTGTGTATGTTCTTTCTAAAATCTCTTATACTGTGAAATCTGAGAAACCATTGTATTAGAAATGCTGTTAGAAAAACTTTTTGAAAAAAATCTGGATGCTGTTAGGTTATGAATTGAAATGTTAAAAGAATATAATTAAAATAGATATTTAAAAACAAATATTTTAATGGTGTATATTTTGTCTTAAAGCATGTAATAATATTTATTACAATAGTGAGTTTTCAATTGAAAATATTGGACTACCACATAAAAATTATGAAAATGTATAGGGTGGTTTAAAGATGTAACTTTAATACATTAGTATGAGTCAACTACCATGTATTTACTATATTTGTAATTTGAAGAACTCCAAGAATGTGGTTATTTTTAATTTATAAGAAAAGGAAAAATGACTTGTAACTGTTAGGGAAACATGAGAAAATTAATACTATTCAATCCCTAAATTGTGATTAGTGAAATTTTGCTATTTGTGGAAAAATTTCTTGGGACTATAATATTGTTTTGCATTTTGATTACAGGGATGGTTGTCTGAATTGTCATGAATCCAATAGTTCTAAAAAGTGGTATGTGCTACAGTCTGAGAATTGCTTCAGGTGGATCTCTGTCCCTGGGAAAAGTTGAGGGGATTGATGGGATGACATTGGTGTGGCCTAGAGTGGGATCCTCTTGACTAGGTTTCCTGTTGTGCTATTTTCTTTCTGAACAGGAAATTTCTCCACCAGGGTAATTCTGAGCCGGCTTTTGATAACCCTGTGACTATATGGTTGGCTCTCAGATATGATCTGTGCCTGGAATTAAAACAACTAAAGGAGTATTTCCTCTGTTATGGTATGTTTCAGGTGAGTCTATGACCTTGATGGGATGAGTCCACATTGCTATAACCATGCCCCTCTTTTTATTTTCATAGTAAATTTCTTTAATCAGGGCAGGTGAGCAGTAGAAATTACTGTACTAAAAGTACAGTACTAAATCTATTAATTAATAGATAGATACAGGAATATTTTTGAGTTACTATAAAAGGATGCAAATATGGAAAATCTTAATTTTAATCTGTTTTTACTTCAAATTATAATATAGGGATGATATCCTCCTAAGGGGGGATTTAGACAAAGATGTAATGTAAAAGTTTTCTGATTAAATGGAATAGTAAATTTGAGAAAGCAAAAGTATTGGACCGTTTTCTCTAAGAACTGTATTCATATCTATATGATTGACTTCCAAATATATCTAGCATGGAATCAGGCTTTGAGTGCACTTTAGTAATTAGTTCTCAAAATTGGATTAAGGATTTTACATATAAAATTGCATTGATAATCATAAAGACAATAAAATTATTTTCTGACTTTAAAGTGTCAGATAATTTTAAAAGAAGGGTTCATTTTATAAGTCAGACCATAATGATTTTTTAAAGGTTCTTATATCAAGTCAGGGTTTAGGTAAAGAAAGAAACAGTAAGTGGTGTATAAAAACTGAAATTTTCTAGCCTCACATAGATTATGGATTCCTAATTTGATGTTCTTCTTATAGTTCTGTTGTTAATAAGATTAGCTCCATGAAGCTTGAACTGGTTTTCACCACATGAACTAGTTATTGGAAAACCAAATGTAGTAGGTTTTACTAAATTGTATTAAATCTTGCTATTAGCAGATTTAAGCAGAATTATCTGGGCATCTAAATAATCATTCTACAAGTGATTTGGACCAGAGGAGTAGAGTCCCCTTCAGAGCTGTCCTGAGAATGAATCCTATTCCAGATTGTCTAAGAGAAGATATTTTCAATGACCAACCATACAGCTACATGGGACATCTGGGATTCAAGACAAAATGTGATGATTAAAAGGATATTAGGGGGGCAGCTAGGTGGCACAGTGGATAAAGCACCAGCCCTGGATTCAGGAGGACTTGAGTTCAAAACCAGCCTCAGACACTTGATGCATACTAGCTGTGTGACCCTGGGCAAGTCATTTAACCCTCATTGCCCAGCAAACCCTCCTCCCCCCCCCAAAAAAAGGGATATTAGGAATGGGTTACTAGGATATAAAGAAACAATGTTATTTAATATTGAAGATCATCATTGTATTGCTTTGGCTTCTTGTTTCATGTTTACACTGAGTTTTCTTGGTTACCTAGGCAACATGTAAATATTTTCTCTCAGATTAGTCCATGGCAAGCCCTCTAAGACTTGATCTGTAGCCTGACTTATGTAATTCTAATTGTGAATATATGAAAAACTTTATAGATTTGGCTTGTAGATAAGTGATTCAGGATTAAAAGGGGAGGAATTGAGGGAATTGGGGGAATTGAGTGAACCACACTGAATCTATCTTGTAACTCAATTCTGGATCTAGTTCAGTTTCCTTCCTACTCACTTATGGGTCGAGTCCAATTTCTGTCTCATGAGAAAATGCTCTTCAGTTATGGGAATTGTGATAAAACTTTATTGCATTGTTTGAAACTACCCCTGAGTGTCTGGGAAGCTAGATTACCTCTACCTGTTACTTAGAAACTCTTTTTTTTTTTTAAGTGAGGCAATTGGGGTTAAGTGACTTGCCCAGGGTCACACAGCTAGTAAGTATTAAGTGTCTGAGGCTGGATTTGAACTCAGGTCCTCCTGATTCCAGGGCCGGTGCTCTATCCACTGTGCCACCTAGCTGCCCCCTGTCTTTCTTTTTGTTTATATAGTATTTGTATTTCCAGTGCTTAACATAATGCCTGGCACATAGTAAGAGCTCAATAAATGTTTTTTGACTCATCGATTGGATCAGGAATGGGAAATAGGGACAGCCTTATAGATAATATACAAAATGCCTTTCAGCATTAACATTTTGTTTTTCAATAAGTAGGCAGAATAGGTGACCACCCCAATGAGTGGTTTCAGGGATATAGATACATTCCATTCTTCTTCCAAATACTCTCCCCAACTTAGCTGAAGACTGAATTCCTTCCAATTTAAAATTTCATCCTGCTAGTTTAAGGCTTCCCATCCCTGATTAGAAGGTCTGGGAAGCGTCTGATTCAAAGCTATTATTAAACTTTGTGTGACCACCTTTCAAATGCCCAAATGACCATCAAGTCCTCACTTGGTCTTCTCTTATACAGCCTGAACATCACCAGTTCCTTAAGTCAGTTTTTAAGCACAGTCTCCCGGCCTTTTGTTATCCTTCTTGTTCTCCTCTTGACACCCTCCAGTTTTTCTTTGTCCTTTCTAAAATGTGATTTCCCAGAACTGAACATAACATCACAGATATTGTCTGACCCCAGCAGAAAAGTGTCATAGCTAGGCATCATCTCATCTATCTAGTCCTCTCTCTCAATGCAGCACAAAATCTCATTTGCTTTTTTGCTTGCCATATCACACCATTGACTCCTACAGCTTTTTAGTGAATTGATTAATGAGATAATCATTACCAGTGGTGTGCTAGTGAATGTTTAACAATCAGCTCTTTTAAAAAAAGTACTCAAGTATGACACACTTAATTTTTATCTGCAATATTAACATTTTCCCCATTATTTTCTTGCCTAAATAATTAGCAAAGCAGTAAAGCAAGCCTTGATTTTGTAAGGGGCTAAAATTCTAGCTATGAATGTCTAAAATCTAATGAGTGGTCACCTTAAATGAGAAGCTTTAGCAAGAATTTAGACTTTTAAGCATTTACTAAGGTGCATTAGAATCTAGTGATCAGAGAAAAAGAGGCCAAGATTCTTTCATCTATCTATCTAAGGGAGCCAGCATCTCTGTTCCAGCCAAGCCGAGGTCCCTGGCGAAAAAGACCTCACGTGCTCCTTCCTACTCCCAGAAGCCTCCTCTCCAACAGGAAATAGGGCCGTCTACACACACACACACACACACACACACACACACACACACACACACAGAGAGCTCCAAGCTAATTGGCTGGTAGCTCTGATTGACAAGTCCCACAGATGGTTCTATAGATGTAACTTCCAGACGCTAAAGTCACATGGTCTCCAAATCACATGCTTTCTCCTCTTGGTGGAGCTTCCCTACAATATCTTTCTCAGCAGGGGGGGCCATTCCAATTCTCATAATTTATAGCATTTGTTGATTTCCACAATGTAAATTCTCACACTGAAAATTTAACAATAAGCTCATGAAGCCTAGTTCTAGTCCCAGTTCCTTTGCCTTGTTCATAAGAATAGGAAGAAAGACTTTTGCTAAAATCTAGATTAAATATATATATTATATAACATGCATATACAGATATATTGCATCATATATGATATATACTCAAAACACAAGACATATACACATTTATATGTATATGCTACACACTATATATGTACACACATATGTGCATACATATATACATGCACACACACATAAATAATGTAAACATATGTATATATGTGTGTGTACACACACAGTATAAGTCTGGTAGCTGTCAAAAAAAAGAATAATATTCTAACATGACCTGGTCTTAATGAAGCTTAGTTATCAGTTTCTTTTTCTAGGAGACCTTTAATTTAAAATCTCTTTAATCATGTGTCCTAGAATTTTTACCAAGAATAGAAATCAAACAGGCTCCATTATCTTCCCTTTCTCAAAAACTGGAACAACTTCTGCCCTTCTCTGATTCTGCAGGGACTCCTTCATTCTCTATGATCTTTCAAAGATCACTGAGATGAGCTTCATCTGCTTTGGGCCATTGCTCATCTGGTGATTTGAATCCATTAAGGACAGCTTAGGAGCTTTCACACTCTCCTAAACATTTGTCTTAGGTGCCAACCCACTGGACCATTTCCCTTCCTGATCTTTTCAACTCCTAGATCATTCCTCTTGGCGTAGAAAACAGAAGCAAAGTAAAAGCTGAGCCATGTCTTTTTTTTTTTTTGGCAGGGCAATGAGGGTTAAGTGACTTGCCCAGGGTCACACAACTAGTAAGTGTCAAGTGTCTGAGGTCAGAATTGAACTCGGGTCTTCCTGAATCGAGGGCTGGTGCTCTATCCACTGTGCCACCTAGCTGCCCTCTGAGCCATGTCTTAAAAAAAAAATTATCTGTTATTATTGTCCCAGATACGCTTATTCCTTCTTTGATTTCCTCCTTTTCCCCACCATGACCTGAAAAAATCCCCACTTTTTAATTGTCTTTTTTTGCCATCTTTAATCTCTTCTGAGATTTATCCTTTCACCTCTGACTCTGAAATTTGTTAGAGAAAAACTTTTCCTGACTTAATGTCAGAGAAGGCAGGAGGTAGGGAGTAAAATGTGTAAGAGTTTGAGAATTGTAGATTCCACAGCCTAGTTCTACCCTAAGGCTAATGGGATCTCTCTCTCTCTCTCTCTCTCTCTCTCTCTCTCTCTCTCTCTCTCTCTCTCTCTCTCTCTCTCTCTCTCTCTCTCTCCACCCATCCATCCATGTGTCTATCTGTCTATGTTTCTATCTGTCAAGATATTAAGAGACATCCTGTTTTCCAGAGCTAAGGCACAGCAAGCAAGCTGTGCTCTGAGCTTCGCATAACAATAATCCTTTGCTCTTACCTTTTGGATGATCTCACTCTCTGGCAAAATCACATAATGTATTGCTTTGGCCAGCACCAGGTGTTCTCTGAGCTCAGACAAGCACTAGACAAGGTTGGACAAGTACCCATGTTCCAGTCATGAAGCCCTGTTATGAATCAAACTTGTCTCATTGTTGCTGTTACCCCTCATTGTCAGGGTTACAGCCAGTATTGAGATCTCCCAATATTGCCTTGGGTTCCCCCACTAGGGCTGGAGCCCTGGCACATGTGTCTAGATCCCTCTTTGTTTGGAAGTCATCTCCCTGTTTGATTCCTGAGTCTCCTGTCTCCAGACTGCTCTGTTTAGCTCTGGCCATCCACATGTTAGAAGCTGGTTTGGTTCAGTTGACACTATCTATCTTCTTTGGACTAGAAAAAGGTATTGTCAAGTTATCTAATCCTCTAAGCAGGCTGTACCTCTCCCTTCTCTGAATCTTGTCTAGATGCCTTTTTAAGAAGATTTTACAGAAAAAGAAATTAAAGGAATTAGAATAGGTAATGAAGAAGCAAAACTATCACTCTTTGAAGACAGCATGTTATACTCAGAAATCCTAGAGAATCAACTAAAAAACTACTTGAAATTATTAACAACTTTAGCAAAATTTTAGGATATGAAATAAACCCACAAAAATCATCAGCATTTCTATAGATTACCAACAAAGTCCAGCAGCTAGATGTAGAGAAATTCCAATTAAAATAATTGTAAACAATATAAAATACTTGGGATTCTACCTTCCAAGACAAACTCAGGAATTATGTGAACACAATTATAAAACACTTTCCTCACAAATAAAGTGAGATCTAAACATTGTGAAAAATATTAATTGATCATGGGTAGGCTGAGCCAATATAATAAAAATGACAATACTACCTAAATTAATCTATTTACCAAACTATCAAAAATAATTTTATAGATCTAGAAAAAATAATAACAAAATTAATCTAGAAGAACAAAAGCTCAAGGATATCGAGGGAATCAATAAAAAATTCCAAAGAAAGTAGTCTAGTCATACCAGATCTCAAACTATATTTTGTTGTTGTTGTTGTTGTTCTTTTGCAGGGCAATGAAGGTTAAGTGACTTGCCCAAGGTCACACAGCTAGTAAGTGTCAAGTGTCTGAGACCAGATTTGAACTCAGGATCTTTTGAATCCAGGGCTGGTGCTTTATCCACTGCACCACCTAGCTGCCCCTCAAACTATATTATAAACCAGTGATTATCAAAACTATCTGGTACTGGCTAAAAAGCAGAGTGATGGATCATTGGAATAGGTATGAATTACACTATAGTAAATAACCATAATAATCTAGCATCTGATAAACTCAAAGATTCAAGCTTTGGGGACAAAAACTCATTTGAAAAAAAACTGCTAGGAAGACTGGAAAACATTATGGCAGAAACTAGATATAAACCACTATCTCATACTATATACTGAAATAAAGTCAAAATGGGTTCATAATTTATACATAAAGGATGATACCATAAGAATTAAGAGAGAATGGAGGGGACAGCTAGGTGGCACAGTGGATAAAACACCAGCCCTGAAGTCTGGAGGACCTGAGTTCAAACTTGACCTCAGATACTTGACACTAGCTGTGTGAACCTGGACAAGCCACTTAATCCTCATTGCCCCGGGGGTGGGTGGGTGGGGGTGGGGAGACCGAGAGAGAGAGAGAGAGAGAGAGAGAGAGAGAGAGAGAGAGAGAGAGAGAGAGAGAGAGAGAGAGAATGTAATAGTTTATCTGTCAGATTTATGATCAAGGGAAGATGTTTAATGGACCAAAGATGATACAGAGAGTATTACAAAATACAAAACATTATTCTGATTATATAAAATTTAAAAGCTTTTTCACAAACAAAACCAATGCAACCAAAATCATAAGGAAAGCAGAAAACCTAGGAAGAATTTCTGCAACTATTATTTTTGATAAAGGCCTCATTTCTCAAATATATAGAGAAATGATTCAAGTTTATAAAAATACAAGTCATTCTCTGATTGATAAATGGTTACAGGATATGAACAGGCAGTTTTCAGACAAAGAAATTGAAGCTATCTATAGTCATATGAAAAAATGCTCTAAATCACCATTGATCGGAGAAATACAAATTAAAACAACTGTGAGGTACCAACTCACACCTATCAGAATGGCTAATATGACAAAAAAGGAAAATGTTTGATGTTGGAGGGATGTGGGAAAACTGGGATGCTAATTCACTGTTGGAGTTGTGAAAAGATCCAACCATTCTGGAGAACATTTTGGAACTATGCCCAAAGGGCTATAAAACTGTGCATACCTTTTAATCCAGTAATACCACTGCTAGGTTTATATTCCAAAGACATTCCAAAAAACAGGAAAGGACCTATTTGTATAAATGTTTAAAGCAGCTCTTTTTGTGGTGGTTAAGAATTGGAAATCAAAGGGATGCCTATCAATTGAGAAATGGCTAAATAAGCTGTGGTATATTATTGTAATGGAATAGTATTGTGCTATGAGAAATGACAAACAGATGATCTCAGAAAAACCTGAAGACTTATATGAACTGATATATAGTGAAGTGAACAGAACCAAGAGAATGTTGTACATAGTAACTGCAAAATTGTTTGATGAAGAACTATGAATGACAATGATCCAAGACAAACCTAAAGGACCAATGATGAAGCATATTATCTACCTCCAGAGAAAGAACTGATATTGATGAATACAGACTCAAGCATGCTATTTTTTACTTTCTTTCATTTTTTTCTTTTATTCAAGTCTCCTTATACAAAATGACTAATATGGAAACATTTTACATAATTATACATATATAACCTATATCTGATTGCTTACCACCTCAGGGAGGTGGGGGTAGAGGAAGGGAAGGATAGAATTTGGAATTCAAATCTTTAAATAAAAGTTTAATAATAATAATAAAATAAAAAGATTCTACAACCTACCTTTGCTACAGCTAAGGTTTCTCACAGGTACCTTGGAGAAATGACTTGAATTGAACCTGTAGGACCCTTGTTTTCTCACTAGGTGGAACCAGCCTTCTACATCTAGGTTTGTGCTTTATTTAGCAAGGGATAGCTGCAGCAAGATTATAGTGTTGAGTAAATGACGGTATGTGAATGTTACAGAATACTCTGGTGCTGTAAGTATGATGAAGGGTCACTTTCAAAGAAAACTGGAAAGACTTGTATGAACTGATGCAGAATAACGTGAGCAGAGTCAGGAGAACAATTTAAAGAAAAACAACTTAAGAATTTTGATGGTTGTGAAGACTATCCATCTATTGACAGAGAGGTGATGGGCTCAAGATGCAGAATAAGATACACATTTTTGGACACAGCCAATATGGCAATTTGTTTTGCTTGACTATGCATGTTTTTACAAGGGTTTTGTTTTTCTTTTCTTTTCAAGTTTCAGGGAAAGGTGACATGGGGAGGCAAGAAAATAAATGTTCATTAATTTAAAAAGTATAATCTTTTAAAAAAGATTAAAAGTATAATCTGTTTTTTTAAAAGATTATAATATCCAAGAAGTTTGTCCTCTTCATCCCTAACTTCCCCTACCTGGTACCCCTTTCGTGTGACTAGAGCATTCCTGCTTTCTACCTTTTGTCCTATGGTCATAATCTGTTTCAAGGAAAGGCTCTGATAATCAACTCTTTCTTTCTTTCTTTTTTTTTTTTTTGTGAGGCAATTGGGGTTAAGTGACTTGCCCAGGGTAACACAGCTAGTAAGTGTTAAGTGTCTGAGGCCAGATTTGAACTCGGGTCCTCCTGAATCCAGGGCCGATGCTCCATCCACTGTGCCACCTAGCTGCCCCCCAACTCTTTCTTAGTTGTGAATATGTCCCTGTGTTTCCTGTATCAGATGTATTCATACCTTATCTTTAAATGGAATAGAAAATTTTATCTCTTTGGTTTTTTCCATTTAAATATTTTATTTTTTTCCAGTTACATGTAGAGATAGTTTTAACTTTTGTTTTTATTTTTTTATTTTTAAAATTATTTTTGCAGGGCAATGAGTCACTTAACAAGTGACTTGCCCAGGGTCACACAGCTAGTAAGTGTCAAGTGTCTGAGGCCAGATTTGAACTCAGGTTCTCCTGAATCTAGGGCTGGTGTTTTATCCACTGCACCACCTAGCTGCCATCAACATTTGCTTTTTTGAGATTTCTAGTTTCAAATTTTTCTCCCCCCCTCCCTCCCTCCCCTCTCCCCAAGACAGCAAGTAATCTGATATAGCTTATATATGTACAATCACATTAAACATATTTCTGCATTATTCTTGTTATGAGAGAAGAATCAGAGCAAAAAGGAAAAACATCAAAAAAGAAAACCAACAAAAAACAATAGAAATAGTACAGTTCTATCTGCATCTAGATTCCACAGTTCTTTTTTCTTCTGCATTTGGGGAACATTTTCCATCATGAGTCCTTTGGAACTGTCTTGGACCACTGTATTGCTGAGAAGAATCAAGTCTATCACAGCTGATCAACACATAATGTTGTTGATACTGTGTACAATGTTCTCCTGGTTTTACTCATCCCACTCATCATCAGTTCATGCAAGTCCTTCCAGGTTTCTCTGAAATCCTCCTGCTCATTGTTTCTTACAGCACAATAGTATTCCATTACATTCATATACCATGACTTGTTCAGTCATTCCCCAATTGATGGACAATGATTTTATCTCTTTGTGAAAGGAATTTTTGGTATGAAGGAATAGGTATAAGAGATAATTTTACCCCTGTTTTGGGCAGGGGTTCTTAAATTGGGGTCCACAGTCCCCATTAGGGAAACTTGTTAGATTTCAGGGGGTCTGTCAACTTGGATGGGGAAAATTATATCTTTATTTCAGTATGACTAGTTTGCTTTGTAAGCCTTCATATATTTTTTAATGTATTTAAAAGCATAATTATGAGAAGGGATCTATAGGCTTTACCAGATAGTCAAAGAGATCCACGAAGGCTAAGCAAAAGAAAGGTTAAGAACTCCTGCAAATACATACTCTCACACACATATATAATATTTAATATATAATACATTATATATATCATACATATATTTATATGTCAAGTACTGTGCTAAGCGCTTTACAAATTTTATGTCATTTGATCCTCAAAACAACCTGGGAAGGAAAGTTCTATTTTTATTTCCATTTTACAGATGAGGAAACTGAGACAGGCAGAACTTTGCCCAGGGTCTCATAGCTAATAAGTGTCTGAGGCTAGATTTGAACTCAGGTCTTCCTGACTCCACACCTGACACTCTATTCATTATGCCACTTAGCTTCCCTGATTAGACCATCAGGTTAAGAACCCATGTATTAGGGTGAGAGAGTGGGGAGTCACTTCTAAAATAATGCTTGCATCTCTAGGTACTCACTTCACTTATGAGTAAAGCCTGACCAGCTGTTAGTTTTGTCTTTGACCCAGTGGCTTTGAAGGCCAATTGATTACTTGCAATGCCCTCTAGATTTCCCTGATCTCTTTATTTATTTATTCCTGATCTGACTAGAAAATTCAGTCAGCCATAATTACTGCTCACAAGCCCCAGTGCCTTTGAACTTCTTCCTCAGAAGACCAAGAAGCCATTTTACAATCAATTACATGATATCACATAGTAGTGGAGGAAATGGATGATTTACTTAGACTGGAAAAAGCATAGAAGATAGACTACTGTCACACATGTTAATTGCCTGTGGTCCAGAGCAAACCACCAAACTGTCCCCCTTTTTCCTTTCCCTTTCATCTCTCCCTTTCCCCAACTAACTGCAGGAGATAAGGTTGTAAGTTCATCCTGCTCCTAGTCCCCCATATAGGCTGGCTATTAGCCCAGGGCCATTCTAGGGAATCTAGAAATGTTGGGGTCATGGCTTGTCCATTGCCACAGGATGATGATGGTGGTGGTGGTGGTGGTGGTGATGAACTTGTAGAAAGGAATAGTAAATTGTATATAATAGATTTGCATCTTTTATATTATACTATGTTATAGAAATGCTGATTTTATTCCATAAATTAAAGAATAGTAATGTCACAGGAAATAGGTGGTGGGAGTCCTTAGGTATTCCTCTTTAAAGAATTGTAACTCTTGCACACAATCCAATTAGAATAAAATGGTCTTTTATTTGGGTGCTGGAGAAAGTAACCAATAGGGAAGTCAAAGATTTCTCTTCACCAGGAGGAGATGGCTTAAAGACATCTTTCTCTTCAAGTGGAAGAAAGGTCAAAGCTTTTATAGAGGATAGATGGGGTGACCACCCGACAATGAAAAGTTCCTTTTGAGGGTGGGGAAAGCTTGAATGAGGGGTGGGATGGGAAAAACTGGAATGAGGGGGGAGGGATGGTCTTGACTTCTGGAGTTATCTCTATCCCCTGGTGCAGATCAGGCAGCAGCCACACCTAATGGGCTTATCTCCCTTACTTCTTAGGTTTAGCTTCTCAAGGAGAGTTCCCCAGACCCATATCAGTAATAATAATAATAATTGTATATAGGTTTGCAAAGCACTTTACATGTATTATTTCACTTGATCTTCACAAAAACCCTGGGAGGTTGGTGTAGTTATTATTCCCAATCTTACAGATGGTAAAACTGAGGCACACAAAGGTTCAGTGACTTGCCCAGAGTCACAAAGGTAATAGGTCTGAAGTTGGATTTGAACGCAGGTCTTCCTGACTCCTGGTCCAATGTTTTGTCTACTGTACCTCCCAGCTGCCCCAGTGCCTATTCCTTCCTCAGGCTATTGTCCTTTATCTGTCCTTCCTTTCTTTTTTATTCATTCATTCATTCAGCACATGCTGTTTTCCTCCAATTGAATAGAAGTGTCTTGAGAGCAAGGACTATTTCATATTTTTTCTTTGTATCACCAAGGACCTACCCCATGCTTGGCATGTAGTAGGTGCTTAATAAATGCTCACTATTGTTGAATCCTAATTCAGATCTGAATAGGAACTATGAAATTTGGAAATGCATCAGTATTGCTATACCAACACCCAATGTCTGATCTGGGAAGGAAAGGAAAGGAAATCTCAAAATTCCCTAGCCCCCTTTTCAGGAAGAAGCCCACTTATGCCATTTTTCTTTCCCAGGCTCCTTTAAAAATCTTCTGCTTGGGGCAGCTAGGTGGTGCAGTGGATAAAGCGCTGGCCTTGGATTTAGGGGGACCTGAGTTCAAATGAGACACTTGACACTTACTAGCTGTGTGATCCTAGGCAAGTCACTTAACCCCAATTGCCCCACCAAAAATAAATAAATAAATAAAATAAAAATAAATTAAAAATAAAAATAAAAATCTTCTGCTTCCATGAGCATTCCTGTATCTGTGCATGTTATGCTCTGACGGAGTCTCTCCAATCCCAAAGACCTACAGGATGGTGGACAAACTCTTTCAATAGTTGATCAATATTTATTAAATATCTACTGTGTGCAAGGCACTGCTACCTACTTTGTGTGAAGCACTGTGCCGGCTACTCTGCTGATGATTCATTTCATTCACTTGGCAAGCACAACTACAGTATGCTTTCTCTGCCTCCTTGGGAGGAAGGGGTCTATATACAGATGCTGCTGCTTCATTCCACTTGGCCAGAGAACAGTCACAAAGCACTGCAGGAATAAGGGTAAGATAAGATGGTATGCATAAAGACCAGGGAGGTTCGGTAGCAAAGGTGGAATGGAGGGGCAGGGGAGGGGAGAGCATCTTAGAATTAGGTCTTGCAGGGATTGATGGAGAGAATTGGTCAGAGAGGAAGGAGGAGGGTATTCCATTTAGGAGATATTTATAATGACTCTTCCCTAGACTATGCAACAGACTCCGCAGTTGTAGTGAGATGAAGTCAAAAGGAGCCCAGACTCTTTGAGTCAGGAAACCCTGATTCTAGTCTCTGCCACTAATCTGCCATCAGCTGTTTAGGCCTCAGTTTCTTCATTTGGAAAAAGGGAGTGGGAGTTGGACTAGATGACTTCTAAGGCCCTTTCCTGCTTTAAAATCCCAGGATTCCCCTTGGAGAATTCCTCTCAAATTGCCTATCCTCATTCCTCCCCCTGCCACTCCCCTTACCACCCCCCAAGACAGGGAGAGAAAGCCAGGGTAGAAATCAGCATTAGACACAGCCTGATTTCCAATTGTGAATCCAAAAAGCTTCCCTGTCTTTCCTGTGGGTGAACTGGAGAACAGAATTAAATGCTGGTGCTGCTCTCTTTATTCACGTGGTTAGATTTTTTCCCCCCCTTCCCTATTGCCTTTTTTAAAAGTGACATGTAATTCGGCAACAGATCTCTTTGAAGTGTCTCCAGCAGGGGGAATGTGTCCAAATGGCATCGGTTGGTGGAGATGCCAAGCTGACAGCCTGGCCAGAAATCTGCGGGCTGGCACTGCAGTCTTGATGCAGAGAACGGGGAAAAATCGCTGGGTCTGAGCCCGCTGAGCAGCAGTAGGAGGAGGGAGGATATTGTTTCTCTTAGTCAGGGATATTAACTCTTTGGGGGAATGGATGGGGACTATTGAACGCTCCAGGCCTCAACTCTAATGGATCCCTCCAGGCCTGAAAGAGTTAACCCTTCATCAATCACTAAGTAATTTTGCCATGTGGTCTTAGGTGTTTAAAAAAAAAAAAGGAAAATAAGGAGCTTTTCTCTTCTTTCAAAAAAAAAATTCTTGTCAGCATTTTTCATGGGATTACAGATTTAGAGGTATCCTAAACCAAACCTCCCTTTTTTATAGATGAGGAACCTAAAACTCTGAGAGCTGAAGCGATTTGACACACAGGTGGTAAATAGAAGAGTCCGGCTTTGAACGCAAATCCCAAGACTCCCTACCTCCACACTACATACATTTCCCAGTGTTTTAACAGTGAAGGAAACTTCTCCTTCTAAATCTTATAAACCAGAAGAAGTCTAACCATTTTACAGATGAGAATACAAAGGTCTGGGCCAGGGAAGGAACCCCTTATTCAAGACCACACAGCTAGTTATCCTTTATTGGGACTGCTTACACTGTGGATGAAGAGGATGCTTTGATCCTGTGAAAGCTGGTCTGTCACTGTCATCACCTTGGTGCAGACCCTCATCTTCTCAAGCCTGGACTATCTACTAGTCTGCTGCTGAGTCTGCCTGCCTCAAGTCTCTCTCCATTCCAGTCCATCTTCCACTCAGATGCCAAAGTAATGTTCCTAATGGACAGGTCTGACCAGGCCACCACCCTACTCAACAAACTCCGGGGGCTCCCTATCACCTCCTAGACCATCCATAAAACCCTGTTTGGCATGCAAAGCTCTTCATAACCTGCCTTCCCCTTCCCCTTCATATTCTATTTTCCAACTCTAGGCATTTTCACTGGCTGTCCCTGTTCCTGGAATGCTCTATCCCAGGAGCTTAATGTTTCTGTTACTGACTTGCATTTTCAGAATCATTTCTCCTTGTGGAATAAAAAGCTTATGCATATTTCCAGGCCTCAGCAAGCAGGTGGAGGTAGTTTTTGCAGGGGGATGAGGCAGTGAGGGAAAAGAGTAGGGCATTCCTGGCATCTCTGAAATCATATCAATAACTGACTACTTGCTCCACCTAGGTCTCAAGCCAGTCCTTATAATCTCTCTTTCCTTGAGATTTTCATATAAAGTAAATGGACTCTAACCATTGTTTTCTGAAACTAAATGTTGAGAAAACAATGACAAGTTGCATTAGTACAGGGAAGCATTTTCACTCATACCATGCTTCAGATGAGCAGTCTGTGTCCTTGCTATTCTCTTAGGATACTAGTGATAACCTTGAGGGGTTGGGTTTCTATGAACCTCCACCAGTATGCTTCCTATTGAAAATCTTAATTAAGAAAGGCCAGTAGGGGCAGCTAGGTGGCACAGTGGATAGAGCACCCGCCCTGGATTCAGGAGTTCAAATCTGTCCTCAGACACTTAACACTTACTAGCTGTGTGACCCTGGGCAAGCCACTTAACCCCAATTGCCTCACAAAAAAAAAGAAAGAAAGAAAGAAAGAAAGAAAGAAAGAAAGAAAGAAAGAAAGAAAGAAAGAAAGAAAGAAAGAAAGAAAGAAAGAAAGAAAGGAAGGAAGAAAGAAAGGCCAGTAGTCTTAGCTTCTAGGAAAGGAATTTACCGAACTGTTGTTATAAGAACAGTTGGTACAAAACATTCTCTCCACTCTTGGGGGGCACCCTCCCTTTGAACATACATTGTGTCTGGGAGGAGTGGGCTCCTATTGATAGTAAAGGAGGTCCATGTATAGAGGACAAGTCCTTTTCTCCCTTTGTAGTATTATGAGGTTCCTCTTCAGTAGAACCCTTTGTTGGGTTCTGAGAGTTGGTGCCTTTTTTAGGGTCCATCGCTGACTCTCCTTTGTGTCAGTGCTATCACTTCCCTCAAGTGACCCTCTTCCTATACCTTCTTCTGTCCATGCTTGTGCTTGATGTGTTTCTCTCTACTCCCAGGGCAATGTGTTGTCTTCCACTAATAATATGGTCAGTGGAGAAGGGGGGAAGGGAAGTGTGACATTCCCTCTGGGCTTACTCTTCCCTGTCCCCATATCCCTTTCCCATAGCACCGGTTTACAAGTGATTGTCTTCTAAGGTGTTCCGGGGCTTGGAGTCTTCTGACACAGGATTGATTGATTTGGTGAAAGATTGTATTTGTTGTTGGGCTGTATGATTGAAAAAAGGTTTACTGCTTTATACAAAATCCCAGAGATGTGTCTGATCCTTTCAGCCAATCACAAGATATTTCCTGTGTGGCTTCATCTGTCTTTATCCAATGATTATTCCTCTCATATAGATTAAGGACTTGTTTGTACTTGGTTTATATTTGGGATTGATTGATTCACTGGATCTATCTGGGCCATCTGTAATTACACTAATTGGGATGAGGGTGGAAACCGGCATCCATACACTCACAACAAGCTTATGAAAGAAATAGCAAAAGTATAATTATCCCAATTTTACAGTTGAGGAAACTTAGACTTGAATAAGTGACTTGACCTGATGTCAGTGGCAGAAGCAGGATTCAAAACCAGGTCCCCTGACTCCAGATCCAGTGTTCTTCCTACTTCAACACACCATCAGTGGTATAATCCAATGCTAGATAGAGGTCTTAAACCAATATCTGAAATTCTAACCAACACTACATTGTGTGTCCCTTGACAGATGGAAGATGGAAGAAGCAGGGTAAATTTTATTAGAGCAACATAATACTGACAAGATTGTCACTCTTAACTCTTGCCTCAGGGTTTTCTCAGTGCCTTTCAGGTACCAGCCCCCATCTCTACTGTTCTGAAACAAAATTCAGACATGGGAGTCAAGCAACCTGGGTTTTATTCCTAGTTTTTTCACTGAATATGCTACGCTTCCTCAGACAACTCACTTTGCCAACTTGAGACCAATTTTAAAAAATAAAGAAACTGCTCTTTCCTGAGGAACATTCAGGATAGATGCCTAGGTTTGAGTAAAGCTCCCTTTGAAAATGATTTTACTTCAACTTATAGCAAGTCTAGGAAATAATATAAGACATTTTCCTTATACCCATCCCAATAGTTTGATGGCACAATTTGTTATCCCTGTTTTTACAGATGAGGCAACTGAGGCCAAGAAAAGATGGGACTTGCTCATAGTTGTATACCTAATAATTCAGATGTTCAGACATCAGGTCCAGTACTCTTTTTACTTTCTACTTTTTACAATCTGCCTCCCACCTTCACTCTTTTTCTCCCTCTAACCCCCTTCCCTCCCCTCCTTTCTCCTCTTCCCTCCCCTCTCCTCTCCCCTCCCCTCTCCCCTCTCCTCTCCACTCCTCTTCTCTCCCCTATTTACACATGTATAATTTCATAATCCATCAATATCTTATGAGTTTTATTGGCTTTGGATTTCAATATTTGGCAAGACTTACAAGCTGCCACAGCAAAGAGTCCTCACACTGATGGTATTAGAAATTTTTGAAAGTATCAAAGCATGTACAATATATGCACATACTCCAAATACTCTAAAAGGTCCATTCTTTCATTGGTGTGAGTATTCCTTCTACCAATGCAGATGCATATCTTAGCAGAAAAACTATGACCAAAAAATTACCACCTGGCAGCCAACTTTTTGGTGATGTCTCTCCAAACTTACCGTGACAGACACAGTACATCATTGGGCTCATTCTTTAAGTCTTTCCAGCTTGGCAAGACATGTCAAACATTGACCCTATTGGTATAGCCTTTGACAACCAAGGGTCACTTCCAAACTATGATGAAGAAGTGGAACAAGACTTCAATGGAGAGTGCATGTTTATGAACTCATGCATACACATGTATAAATATACACATGTATCCATAATCAGCATTCATCCCTAGTTCCCTATTAACATAAAAGATGTAGGCACTGATGAATTTATATTGAATTCTCTTTCAATTATATAGATAGAAAAATACCATGAGAGGAATTAGGATTTTTTTTCCCGTTTTACTCAATTCCACATTTATTAAGCACTTATTTTGTGCTACACATTGTGGGATGCAAAGACAGAAATTTAAAGAGTTTTTGCTTCCTAGGAGCTTACAGTCTCTTGGGAGAATACACATATAAATACTCACAAAGTTATTTGAGGACCAGAGAGCACTAATAATTGGGAGGACCAGGGAACACCAGACAAGAAGGGGGGATCTGAGTTGACCCTTGAAGCATGATTAGGAGTATGAAAGATAGAGGGAAGGAAAGGGTACATCCCAGGATCATTGAAACTGGAAGTAACCTTAGAGCTTATCTAATACAACTCCCTATGAAGTCGCAACCACTCTGGGCCTTCATTTCCTCCTCTGTCCAATGAGGGAGTTGGATTTGTCATTGGACAGAGGAGGAAATGGAGGCCCAGAATGGTGAAGTGACTTGATGGAAGGCAGGTTCTACTTCATTCTGGTTTTTGTATCCCCATGGTTCCTGGAACATAGTGATCCTCTCTCTCTGTTTATCTGTATCTGTCTACCTATGTAATTATCTATGTATCTAGCTAGCTAGCTACCTATCAACCTATCAATGAGGAGGGGTCATTAAAAAAATAGAACCTCCAAACCCTAAGGTAGATTTGGGTTCTGTGTGTTCATCTTTTAGATCAAGTCTGTTGGTGGAGGAAGGGCATACATAGTACATACCTCAGAACATTTTCTTCAGCCTTGCAGCTGTGATGAAATAATGGGATTTAGCAGATACTCCTAAATTGTGGCATTTTTAATCTACACACTGAGAAAGGAAGAACAAAAGGTCTAAATCAGGGAGTAAATATTTGTTGGATCAATGATTGGATGAATGACTCAGGAGAATGAATCTTTAATGGGAACCTCAACGCTGAATATTTTCATTAAATACTGAAATATTAGAAGTGGAAAGGACCTTTGAGATAATTTAGTTGAACTCCCTTATTTTACAGATGAGGGAAGTGAGACACAGGAAGATAAAGCAACTTATCTAAGGTCATTTACAATTAATTGGTGGCAGAGCTAGGACTAGAAGAAATCAAGATTTCTTGATTTCCAGTCCAGTATTCAAGGACTCTTTCTGATGATTCACTCAAATCCTGATCGCTCAGCTATCTGTATGATCTCATTTTTTAAAATTTGATTTTCTAATTGATTTTTTTAATTAAAATTTTTTCAATCTCAATAGTATTTTACTTTTTTCTAGTTACATGTAAAGATAGTATTCAACATTTGTTTTCATAAGATTTTGAGTTCCAATTTTTTCTCCCTTCCTCCTCCCCAAGACAGAAAGCAATCTGATATAGGTTATATATGTACAATATGATCTCTTTTCTTTAAGGTATAGAAGGAAGAACGGGCCTGGGAATGAAATTACTTTGGCTTTAGGCTGATATGATAGCCCTAGAATGGGCTACACAGCTCACAGAAGGGTATCTGGCCAGGAGATGTTTATTTTTAGGGTCTCAGGGATGACCAGCATGTGATAATGAGGTGAGGGAAAAGAACACCTGCATCCACAGTAAACATTTATTTTGAGCCAGCTGTGCACCTAACCATATGCTAAGTAGGGATGGAGGGAGGGGGAAGGAGGATGGTGTGTGTGCAAAAAAGCCTAAGACATTTTGACATAGCCCTCCCTAGCTTTTTATAATTTAGTTGAAGAGTGTATTGGGTAGATAAAACTACAGGTCTGAAATATTCTCAATATTCATCCTAGTCATTCAGTTCTTGTAACATTTTAATATTTAATTTGACCAATGGGGAAATTCCAAACAGATGTTTTCCACCTCTTCCCTGAAGGATTGGCTAGGGTTTAAGCAGGCTGATGCAGAATGACCCTAATCATAAGGCTCAGCACAGTGCTATAGCCATAGTAAGTGCTTAAAAAATGTGTTATTATTCATTCATAAAATAGCAGGTTGAACTGGGCCAACAAATGGGTAAATGGCAATGTTTGAAAGAACAATTGTATATTGCTATGGCCTCCAGGAGAATCAAACCAAGCTCCATCCATAGTGGCCGGGTGAACCCTTTCATTCGATTATTACTGGCCTCTGTGGTACCTAATATTGAATCCCAGCTGATTCAAAGCTGACTCTATCCCCAGAGACAGGCAAGTTAGAGTTGGGATGGCTAAGCAGGAATCTGTGAGGGAAAGCAGCTCAACAAGGGAGCACACTGTACAAAGTTACATGAGTGATAATTTTCCAATACCACAAAGGTGGTATATTTGCTTTAGTGTGATATATACACATATATGTCCATACAAAGATAACTAAAAATACAAAGCAGCTCAGAATTAATCAATCAACAAGCATTTATTAAGTTCCTACTATGTGCTAGGCGCTGGGGACAGATACAACAAAACTCAAAACAGCAGCATCCAAACGCTTGCATACATCTCAATTTAGAAGCAATGGGAATTTGACAAATTAAATCTATGGTAAAGTTTGTGAAATTGAACTGTTATTTCATTGTCAAATGAATGGAAGAGCTACATGGTCTGTAGAAGTTTAGAGGTGAGAGCACTGTAGGCTGGGATGGTTGTGGAAGGCTTCCTGGAAGAGGTGAGACTTCAACTTGGTTTTGGAGTGGGAATTAAAGTGATCAATAGCCCACACTCCCACAACTCCAACTACAATTGTTGTGAGCAAGGAAGTTGTGGGACAGACTTAGGTCTGGTTTACTCTGTCCTTAGATAGCTTGATCTGGGACTCAGCTTGTGGTGGTGGTGGGGGGTGGGGGATTTGGAGAAGAAGAATATAAAATAAATTTTTAGGATTTTGGCCAGGACTCCAGAGACCCCAGAGAACTGCCTTGCAGGTGACTTTTAACTTCCTGAACTGATTTTAAGTGTCTTGGGAAATATTTCTATTTGGAGCCATTGGAATTTGTTTTGTTCAGTCATTTCAGTTGTGTCTGACTCTTTGTGACCCCATATGGGGTTTTCTTGGCAGAGATATTGGAGTGGTTTGTCATTTCCTTCTCCAGGTCCTTTTACAGATGAGGAAACTGAGGCAAACAGGGTGGAGCAACTTGCCCAACTCACACAGCCATATTTTAACTCAAGAAGATGAGTCTTTCTGATGCCAGGCCTGGCATTCTATCCACTTCTAATTGAAATATGTCAAAGTAAAAGGCCCAATTGTTCAAAATTAGGGGCTCTGAGTGATCCATCAAACTAAATGTGATATCATCACTGATATAGAAGGAAATTCGAGATTTAAACACCTGGAGAGGAGTAGCGAAGACACTCTGAGCAGGAGACTCTGTGAGTAAAAGCAGGGAGGTTGTTTAAGGGGCAGATTAAAGGTACAGGGACTAATCAGCCTGCCTGGGGCAGAAGGGTGGAGTAGAAGATAGTGGGACCTAGAATCAGAAAGATAGGTTAGGCCAAATTGCAAAGGGCCCCTGGCGTCAAGTGAAGAAATTTTAACTTTATCCTGTTAAGAAAAGACTGGGGAGCCATTGAAAGTTTTGAGAAGAGGTTGAGTAAGCTACAGTATAAAGTATGATAAGTCAAAGTAATGAGCTATTCCTGCGTCATGAAGAATTGGCAACTACAAAGAATCCAACGGAAGAAGATTGTGCTGTAAGAAATTATGAAAAATTTAGTGAAGCATGAGAAGATATGTAATGTAAAGTAGGAAATTAACATACACAATAACTATACAAATTTAAATAATTAAAAAGTGAAACTGAATTCTGTGATATTATAAGGACCAATCATGACCTGTGAGAAGAGATGAGAAAATGCATATCCTTCCCTTCTATGGTACGCTATCTCTCAGCTTCAGGCATTCTCCCTGGCTGTCTTCCATGCCTGTAATGCTCTTCCTCCTTTGTCCTCCCTGGATTCCTTTAAGTTTCAACTAAAATCTTTCTTGCTCAATTGTGTCGGACTCTTCATGACTCCATTTGGGGTTTTCTTGGCAAAAAATACTGGAGTGGTTTGCCATTTCCTCTTCCAGGTCATTTTACAGATAAGAAAACTGAGGCAAACAGGGTGAAGTCACTTGCCCAGGGTCACACAGCTAGTAAGTGTCTGAGGTCAGATTTGAACTTAGGAAGATGAGTCTTCCTGATTCCAGGCCCAGCACTTTATCCACTGTGCCACCTAGATGCTCCTCAATTCTTCATTCTGTTAATTATTTCCCATTTATTCTGGATATAGCTGGATATATATATATATATATATAATACACGCACACACACACACACACACATATTTATTTGCATGTTGTCCCATTATAAGGTCCTTGAGGGGCAGGGATTGTCTTTTGCTTCTATTTGTCTCCCTAGCACTTAGCTCAGTGATTGGCACTTGGTAGGCACTTAATAAATGCTTATTAATTCATTGATTCTGCAGAGGTGAAGGACTATGGCAGGATAGACTTGGTTGAAATGTTGGCCAGAATTGCTGAATTGCTTTTCCCTCCTCATGCCCCCATCATCCCCCCTTCATTTGTTACAAGGGTTGGTTCACTGGGAGCAATGTATTTGGAAATGAAGGTAATGTAAACCAAGATATTAATAAAAGTTAAGACAAAAAGATAGAGGTAAGAAAGTAGGAATGATTAATATTGGTTGTGGTGCTAGATGGGACAGCCAGTTGAGAAGTTTTAAGACAGGGGGCCAACTCCTCAAGGGAGCTGACTGTGAGGGCTGGCTACTCCAGAAAGGTAGGAGTTACTGCTGGGAAACTTTGTAAGCAGCATCCAGGGATGTTTCTAAATTAGATCCCTAGGGAACACTGGAATGGAAAGAATTAGCCAAGTCCTTGAGCTGGAATTAATCAGTTAGTAAAGGGACTTAGCAATGACTAGAAAAGCCTGAACTCTCTTTGATCCCATAACAAACTGGCCTGAATAACTGACCTGAGCCAGTGCCCCTGTGTATAAAAATTAGTACCCTGAGATAGCCCTGCCGGGTAGTAGTTTGTATACTTTAAATAATGCACTAATAATGTGGTAGGCTGCAGTAATCACTGCAGAAATGGAAGAGAGGAAAAAGACGGGGGCACAGGCATGGGGAGAGAAGCCCCTGTTCCCCTGGGTGATGGCTATGGAAAGTTGTCCAAGCTATGAAACCTGTAGGGTACCCAAATTCTGTCAGGCCACTTCCTCTAAGAGGCAGAAGGTAGCAAGGTGAGCATGTTCCCACTCAGCCTTAGAAGGAAGTTAGGGATAGGAACTGAGTTCATAGGAACTCCCAAGTGTACAAATTTCCTTTATCAAGGTAGGTTGGTAGTTTCTCTGCAACTTATTATCTTAATTGCTTAAAGTCCTGAGTTTAAATAACTTGCTCAGGTTCACAAATGAAATTTGAGAGAAGGTAGTCCTAGTTTTGAGACTGGGTATTGTGGAGCCAGCTCTAACCAGCATAGAGAACCCAATGTATGAAATTACAGTGTGAACATTTACAATGCAGAATGGAGCAATTATTATAGATCAAGTCTTGATTTAATGTTTTATCTAGGTTTAAGTAAGTGTTAATAATGCAAGTGGGGGCATCTAGGTGGCACAGTGGACAGAGTGTTAGCTGTGCAGTTGATAGGACCTGAGTTCAAATGTGACTGTGTGATCTTGGGCAAGTCATTTAACCCTGTTTGCCTCTGTTTCTTTAACTGTAAAATGAGCTGGAGAAGGAAATGGCAAACCACTCCAGTATCTTTACCAAGAAAACTCCAAATAGGGTCAGGAAGAGTGGGACACAATTAAACAACAACAATGATGCAAACGAAATTTAAAAGGGTATGTGCATACATTCCCCCATTTCCCCCATCCCCCAGCCTGGTAATTAAATATTTACCATCACACCTCTGTATTGCTCTATAAACACCACTGGAGCCCAGCATGAATGCCGTAGAAGGTTTCAGGGAATGACTGATGTCATCATCAGACTGGACGTCTGGTGATGGGAGGCTAATAATAGGAAAGATAACTAGCATTTGCAAACTTTAAGGCTTGCAAAGTGTTTTACATCCATTATCTCATTTGAAGCTTGTAACATCCCTGGTCTCTGTCCAGGTGCTCTAGAAGGAAGCTCCCCGGAGGTAAATGCATCTGATTTCTCCTCATTTGTCCCAGTTTTGTACACACCTGGTTCTGAGGGTCTGACCTGTAGCTTGTTCTGATTGTCTCTCCCATCTCTGGCTGGTTTTTGTTTGTTTGTTTGTTTTTTGGCTTTGGGGCAATGGGGGTTAAGTGACTTGCCCAGGGTCACACAGCTAGTAAGTGTGAAGTGTCTGAGGCCAGATTTGAACTCAGGTCCTTCTGAATCCAGGGCATGCGCTTTATCTACTGTGCCACCTAGCTGCCCCACTCTGGCTGTTTTGATTACCCTAGATGAGGCATGGCTTTCGATCCCAGCTCCAATACAAGGTGAGTCTGGACAAGTATCTGAGTCTCAGCTTCCCCGTATTTAGAATCAGGATGATGAGAATGCTTGCACTACTTATGTTTTGGAGATAGCTGGAATTCCTGCGGAATTTTCCTTTCCTGTCTGTTGTTAGCATGTTTCCCTTCAGGTCAAACTGGCTTGCTAACTGTTCTCTCTGACTGCTCCAAAGAGGAAAAGACACTCAGCTCCCTGAATCCCAGAGCTCCTGCCTCCCCTCCTGTGGTTCCTACAGCTTCCTAAAGGCCTTTAGGAAGTGGGGGACCTGGAAGACTCAAGTTCAAATTCAGCCCCAGACACTCACTGGCTGTGTAGTCCTGGGCAAGCCACTTAACCTCTGTTTACTTCAATCTCCTGAGTTGTATTATGGGGTGATAATAGCACCCACCTCCTAGGCTTGTTGTGAGGATCAAATGATATAATATTTGTAAAGAGTTTAACATGGTGCCTAGCACATAGTAGGTACTTAATACATTCTTTTCCCCTCCCCCGCTTCCCTACCTGGCACATACTGGCTGTGTGGGTCATTCAATTCTCCAGGCAACAGGCAACTCTCTAAAACAATCAGTTGCAGAGATGGTACCAACCTATATTGGTAAAGGGAGCTTCTCGTCCGGGAGTTCCTGATCACCATGAAATCAGTGTCTCTTGTCCTGTGTACATGGTGCACCCCTTTAAAAGGTTGTAAACTCCCTGAGGTCAGGGAAGCAGTATGATATAGTGGGAAGAACACTGGATTGGGTGTCAAAGGACCTGGGTTCAAATCCTGACTCTGATACTTATATGTCTGACCTTGGGCAAGTCTCTTAACTCTGCTGGGCCTCAGTTTCCTTTTCTATAAAAAGAGATAGGAGGGGCAGCTAGGTGGCGCAGTAGATAAAGCACCGGCCCTGGATTCAGGAGCACCTGAGTTCAAATCTGGCCTCAGACACTTGACACTCACTAGCTGTGTGACCCTGGGCAAGTCACTTAACCCCCACTGCCCCACAAAAAACAAAAAGAAAAAACATAGGACTATGTGACTTCCAATTTTGCGATCCTTTGATCATTTCATTGAATCTTTGTATCCCCTTGCATATAGAAGATGCTTATTGAATTGATTTGAAGAAAATACTTATTAGTAAGAATTAAATCTCTGTTTAAGTATGAATTATTATTATCTTTAGGTGGTACAGTGGATAGAGTGCTGGGCCTGGAGTCAGGAGGACCTGACTTCAAATCTGGCCTCAGACATTTACTAGCTGTGTGACCCTGGGCAAGTCATCTAACCTTGTTTGTCTTAGTTTCCTCAGCTGTAAAATGGACTGGAAAAGGAAATGGCAAAGTGCTTCAGTATCTTCGTCAAGAACAGCCACATCAGTTTTTATCATCTGTTCTTATTTATTCCCTCAGATAGAATGTTCTTCAGCATCAGCTTATAGCCACATACTCTGTTTATAAAGCTGTGTTCTCTCCCCTGGGAGGTTTCTAAATCACCAGAGGCTGACTCAGTCCCCAAGCAGCACTGTGACAGGCTGGCAGTTAACTTTGACTTTCCTTTGTTTCTTGGAAGAATGTGGCAAAACAAACCAGAGAGCCTTCTGTTTGGGGGATATTCCAGGTTCCTGGAGATTGTGTGCATGCGTGTGTGTGCTGGAGCACTTGTGCGTGTGTATAAAAAGGGAATAGAGTATTTCTAGCCTATTCTTTGTTCTTGGTGAATCTAGAAAAGCTTGGTGATCTAGAAAACCAAAGCTTGGAGGGGCCAAAAATGTGACGGGTGGAGCTAGTGGTGCTTGGCAGTTTGTTTTGAAAGATTAGTGATGTGGTGTGGATTTCAGAAAGCTAGAGGAGCCACAGATTTTATTGCTTGCAAGGGACCTTAAGAGAGCATTTGCTCCATTTCTCTGACAACTTCAAGCAAATAAAACATCAGCTAGCTAAGATGGCCCAGCCTGGGGTTTCTTCAACTTTTTCCACTTGAGACCCCTTTTCATCTGAGAAATTTTTACATGACCCCAGGTTTACAGATATATAAAATAGATTTACAAATCAAACATTTGCTGCCAGATATTTTGTGACCCACAGTTTAAGAAGTTTGGAAACTTCGACAGAGTGCTGGTCTTGGAGTCAGAAAGACGTGAGTTTAAATCTTGCCTCAGACAATTAATTAATTAGCTTCATTAGCTACGTGAACCCATAGCAAGTCACTTAACAGGGGGCAGCTAGGTGGCACAATGGATAAAGCACCGGCCCTGGATTCAGGAGTACCTGAGTTCAAATCTGGCCTCGGACACTTTACACTTACTAGCTGTGTGACCCTGGGCAAGTCACTTAACCCCCATGGCCCTGCAAAAAACAAACAAAACCCAACCCCCCCCCCAAAAAAAAGCAAGTCACCTAACTTAACGTCTGTTTCCTTTTCCATAAAAATGGGTATATTGGGGGCAGCTAGGTGGTGCAGTGGATAAAACACTGGCCTTCGATTCAGGAGGACCTGAGTTCAAATCCAGCCTCAGACACTTGACACTAGCTGTGTGACCCTGGGCAAGTCACTTAACCCTCATTGCCCCACAAAAAAACAAAAACAAAAAAAATTTTTTTTAAATGGGTATATTAATAGTACCTACCTTACAGGGTTGTTGTGAGAATTAAATGAGATAATACATGCAAATATTAATGTGTCAGATAAATGCTATTATTACTTCTATGTTTGTTTGTGTATTATTCCCCAATTTACAGAGAAGGCAACTAAGAGACCTAGAGAGTTTGTAGTTGATCTGAGGTTGCATAGACACTAAAGGTTAGTGGCAGAAGGACCAGAACCCCAGGCCTGGGACACCTCCCAATTTCCAGCCAGCATGGAAAAGATAACCAGTAGTCATTGTAGATAACCAGTTTGCACAAAGAAACAGAAACATGGTGGGTGGTGAAGTGGGCAAGGAGATGTGTGTGACAATGATCTAGTTGGTTGGAGCTGGTGTATGTGTGTGTGTGTGTGTGTGTGTGTGTGTGAGAGAGATAGGGAGTAGGGGGTGGCTGCCCAAACTCCTTGGTTTGAAAGCTGTTGCTTTGTGAGGACACATCGCTCCCTCTCCATTATCCTGGCAATTTTCAGAACTGGAAGACTAAAGGAGGGAAGGAAGAAGTGGTAGGTGGGAGGAAGCATGTCTCTGTGGAGTCTGCACTGTTGAGGATGGTGATTAAGGTGCTGCTGAAAAGAAAGGGATTTGTAATGGAATCGTGGGCTGGAATAACCATCTTACCATCTTTCTTTGGTGCCGCAGAAATGTCCTTTCTCAGAATTAATCGGGGCTATTTTACCTGTTATTGTAATTTTTTTACCTGTTATTGTAATTTTTTTACCTGTTATTGTAATTTTTAAAATAGTGTCATATAGAAAGGCATTGTATATTTCAAAGTATAATAATAGCCGGCATTTAAGGTTCGCTTTAAGGTTTTCAAAGGGTGGTGCATATTTTAACACAATTGAGTGTACATTATCTCATTTTTATCTTCACACCACTCCAGTGTTATAGGTGAGGGGGAGATCCCACTACCACCATTTTGCAGATGAGAAAACTGAGATTCAGAGAGGATCAGTGACTTTCTGGTGGTCACAAACAGTGGGTAATAAATAAATCCTGAACTGTAAGGGTTCTTTCCACCACCCCATGATGCAATTCATCAAAAGTTTCCAGATTTTTTCGATTAGAAGAATTCAATACAATAGTGAAACAGCACCTTATCACAAAAGTACTCGACAACACGAAAAATTATTTTTTAAAAAATGGGCCTTGAAATACTCCTTAAATGTATGGTAGGCGCTTGGTTTGTTGTTGTTTTGTTCTGGAATTTGCATGTATTTTTTAACTTTAAAAGTTCTGTTTAATGGCAAAAACAGAAGTCTTTCATGGAATACATCTCCCAACCAGGGTCACAGTCTTAACAAGGCAAACTTAGGAATGCTGACTCATTTGGGGAAGCTTGGACTGAAAATCTCCTTCCCCGGTGACTTCTCTCACACTTATCTAGGAGTTGAAAAGGAAAACATTAGGCAGCTGTCTGAGGATTTAGATGTAAGGGATAGACCACCAGTGACTGCTGGTCTTTTCATGGAAGGAGCGGACAGTGTAGACCCTCTGATCTTCTGTAGAGTGGTGCAGTGAAAAAGATGTTGTATTTGGAATCAGGAGGCTTGCATTCAAATCCAGACTCTGCCATCTTTGGGACCATGGGCCACGTGACCTCATCACTTCTAAAGTGAGGTATTGGATTGGGAGACCTTAAAGATGCTTTCCATGTATCAATCTATGAACCTAGAAACTTGTTGCAAATGGAAGGGGGAGGTTACATCCAGTGACCAATAGCAAGGTACAACAACCAATTAAAACCATCCCATAGTTTCTTGCTTTCTAATAACTATTTCTCGTGACCAAATGGTTTGCCCTTGGACACATTCGGTGCCTTCTGCATACTCTGGGTCAAGTGTTTCTGGAAAATGTGGCAACTCAAGAAGACAGGTTGGCATTAGGGCAACACCCCATTATGACTGTGACTTGGGGTTGGGAGAAGTCCATGAATACTTCTGGTTTTGTCATTAAACAGAACTTTTTTTTTTTTTTTTTAGTGAGGCAATTGGGATTAAGTGACTTGCCTAGGGTCACACAGCTAGTAAGTGTTAAGTGTCTGAGGCCGAATTTGAACTCAGGTCCTCCTGACTCCAGGGCCGGTGCTCTATCCACTGCGCCACCCAGCTGCCCCTAAACAGAACTTTTACAGTTAAAACATAACACTTCTTTTCCTCTCCAATCTCACCACCCTTCAGTTATTACCCCTCACCACCACCCTTCAGTGCCCTCGGGCTGACTTTAGCCCAGCCTGGGGAAGGTTTTGGTTGAGGTTCTTTTCAGTATCCCCAATCTCAGTTAAAGGAGGGGTTCTTAGTAGGTTCTTAACCTTTTTGTGTGTCCTGGATTCCTATGTGTGCTCACAATAATGTTGTTAAATACATACAATAAAATACATAGGATTACATAGGAAACAGAATAAAGATGTAAATCTTCCCCCTCAGCTCATCCAAGTTCATAGACCCTCTGTAATATATTCAAGAACCCTTTGGGGGAAGGGAAGTCTGTATTCTAGAATCTAGATCTAGGGAAACCTGTAGAGGAAGAAGCTGGTAGTGAGGTGAGACAATGCAAGACTCTGAAAAACGGGACTGAAGACGGCTTAAATTTTGTCAGGTTGCTTTTATTCATCATTAATCTGATCATCCCTTTGGAGTGCTACTCAGAAAAATAAATGTATCATTTAAGAAAGCCCGTTCACAGTTGGGCTAGACATGCTTCAATCCCCTTCTAAAGTGTACACATTGCATACAAAAAGAGTTCATAAAGCAAGGGGGTTAGCCTTTTTTTTTTTTTTTTGCATGGGGAGGGGTGGGGTGGGGAGAAAGGAGATAGGCCAGTGTAATGCATAATTCCTATCACTTCTCCAAAAATATACAGATGGCTATATACCTGTTTGCCAGGCTGGTGCCGGGAGTTTTATTCCCTTCGGTACACTCCAGAAAGTTAAACCATTCTTTAGTGGAAGCAAATACCACTTCCTCCTCCTCTTCTTCTTCCTCCTCCTTTTTCTCCTCCACCTCCTCCTCCTCTTCCTCCTCCCCAGCCTCCATCCCTGCAGGCAGGAAGTTACCAGCAGGGGGAGGCAGCTTCTAAAACAACAATAACAGAGAAACAAAGAACATGCCCCCCCTCCCCTCCAGCAGCTCTTCTCCGGCAGTCCTGAGCTGCAGAAAGCAGCGGTTTGTCTGAATGTTTCCCAGGTGTCCAGATTGGTGCTTGTGCTTTTTGAAGGTAGAAAGTTACAGTAAGATGGAACTGAGCAGGGGTTTATATTGCTTCTGCAGCGTGCCCTCATGCCTGACTGCCTCGGGTTCCCAGACAGATTCTGCTCTGAGGGGGAGGACTCCAAATTAAACCAGGGCCATGAGATTGACCCCAGTGCATCTCTCAGGATTGTAAGACTTGGGGAGACTCAGTGGGAAGACATTCCGGGGGTTTCTTTTTGATGATTGACATTGTATAAAATGTTTATTGTCTTGGCAAAGAAGGAAGCACATTTCCAGACCAGGTTTCTGCCTTCCTTGGTTCTGGGGGATGCCTAGGTAGCTGAAGAGGTGAGATTGGTGATGCTTTCTCCCTGCCTCGCCTAAACCTTGATTCTTCCTGGGCAAGTGGACAGTGGTGGAGTTCCATATACACGTGCACACATGCCCTATTGTGTTTGGCCATCTTCCTCGATGGGTTCTCAGGCATTAGTTCTGTTTAACCCTCTGTATTGGAGGATGGGGGCAGGATGCGGTTCCCATCAGCTTTCTGCATAACTCAGAGGGCTGGGGTGCTCAGATGATACCCCCTCTCTGAGGATTAGGTGAAGCTTCCTATCCAGCTCCATAACTTGAGGAGAGAGGTGTGGAAGCCTTTGGTGAGTCTAGAGGGGAGCCGATAATTGCTCGTTCCTCCCCTTCACTCCCAGCTGGATTTCCTCTTCCCTCTAAGCTGTGGCCACTTAGAAACTTAGAGCCTGAAAGCATAAGCTCTTAGGTCTGAGGGGTGAGCTCAGATCTGGGCAAAGAGAGAAGAGCCCACTGGAACAGCCCAGCTGGAATGGACTGTTATCCCAGCCCTGCCCCCCAAGACAATGGCTAATGGGCCCTAGCCATGGGCTAAATTTGACTTCAAAAGAACTGAGAGCTTCTAAAATTGGCAGCCCAAGATTCTTCCCAGACAAGGTGCGGCTGACAGCTGTTTTAAATACCTTGCTATCTCTCCTAAGGTTGGGAGGACTAAGTACTGAAGTTGGAGGATAGGAAGGGGGAAGGTGCTTGCGTGGGACTTTGAAAGAGCGAGGAATGAGTCATCATCCTTTTACCAGTATGGACCCCTCTCCCTCTGAATTCTCTGTCAGTCTGGGAAAGTCTTGTAGTGTCTCTGCTCACACTGCCCTGGGCAAGGCAGCTGGCACAGCAGTAGGACAAGGGCAAAGAGCAGGCACTGGACTCATGGAGTTTGTGGGCAGAGGGGCTGAGGGACCTGGTCATTGGAGGAGGAAGTGGAGGGAGATGGAAAGAGACTCAGCCAGGCCTCCAGGTTCAGTGTTTCCCAAACAGCTCCCGTGTTCTTGGTACACTCCCTCAGGGATCAGAGTGACAAATGAAACAGCAATTAGGGTGTCAAGTCTGAACTAATAAGCCAACTTTAATCATGCTATGTTCTTAGAGACAGAGGTTCTTTGGAAGCTGTTGCTGGCATGGAGTTCCATGATTTTTTAGCTGAAACCTCCTAGGTTCTGAGGTGCAGTGCCCTGAGATGAGATACGTTCCCTTCACCAGCTCAGCTCAGGTCATGGGGAAGCTGGTGCAGATGGCAAGAAGCAAAAATTGTGCTAAGGTTCCTGTGAAATCTGGGGGATCTGGGTTTGACTTTAGGGAGTATTTCCTGACAGCTGGAAATAGGTTTGCTGAGGTATATATCTGGGGCTCTCTTTTCCTGGCGATAAGATCAGTTCTCCTCCTCCTGGGATGGGATCAAATGTAGTCTTGTCTGTAGGCAAATGGAGAAATGGGGTTGACTATGGTGGTCCTCCTTGAGTCTATTTTTCCACCTTGATCATGTATGACTAAGCCTCCTTCCTGGTTTCAGGGTGCTTTATGGACTCGCTTGTTTTAGAAGAATGGCTATTTTGCCTTATCAGGCAAAGTCTATATGTGGCAATGAGCTCTATATAGTCACTGCTCCAAATTTCTCAGAAAATTCCTGACATTATTTCATGTTGCCTGGGTGACATCTCTAATTGGATGCCTAGCAATCTTTTGCTCTTTTAAAGGGATAAACTTTATTTTTAGATTATGTCAGTTGGTTTGACCCTGGGGAGATATCTCTCTCTCTCTCTCTGGGTTCACGTGTGTCCATCTTCTCTTCCTTTGTCTGTTTCTGTCTATCTTTCTGGGAGCTTCTTTGGGTGTCAATCATGGTCATCACTTGAAGGAGCAGGGTATTTTTTTCTCCTACTTTGATACATAATTTTAATCTCCCATTGATTCTTTTTGTATTTGCCATTCTAAAAATCACTTGGGGGAATAAAGTGCACTGGACATCTTGGGAAGACTGACCTTTTGAAGGTAAGAAAGCCTATAATAAGATACCAGTTGAGTAGTTTAATAACAGGTGATGGAAGTGATAAAGTAACAGGGAATCCTTCTGGAAGATTCTCAAGAGGTAACCTTAGTCCCGCCACCTAACTGAGGTGGGAGACATAAGAAGAGGCAGGTATTTTGGGAATTAGTCTTAGCCTGTGGCAATGCCAACACACCCTGAACTTCAGCACTCAGGACAGCAACCCTTAAAATGTTAGCCCTCAGAAGGTTCTATCTCAGAACTTTACCTTCACAATTCAAGGTCAATAGCTTCTGGATCCTTTGGAAGATGCTCCTCCCTCATTTTGGTTAACACACTATCTGGCATGGCCCCCACATCACAGTTTGCGCCCTAACATCCATCTCAATAGATACAGAACATATAATGCTGGATTTGGAGTATGAAGGAGTGAGTTCAAACCCCAGTGCTGCAAGTTACTCCTACTACTAATAGTGACATTGATAGCTCACTTTAAAGTGCACCAATTGTTTTACATTGTGTGTTTTTCATTGGTGTAGGGGGGTCCTGAACATTACTTTGAGCCTCACAACAACCCTGTGAGGTAAGTACTTCAGGTATCCTACAGGAGAGGAATAGGAATCTCAGAGAGGGGAAATGGTAGTAAGTGCCAGAGGTGGAATTCAAACTCAAGTCTTCCTGACTCCAAACCCAGCACCCTATCCTGTGTGCCATATTGCCTTTTCTCACTTTCTGTGGCACCATGGGGCAAGTCACTTTGATGAGGTTAGACCAGATGACCTCTAAGGTCCCTCAATCTTCAAGGCTCTGGTTCTACTCCCATAGGGATTCTCTTCCTCACCGCCCCCCTTCCCTTTCCAGTGACTGAACCAAGTTACTGTCTCCTTAGATTGTTCTCTCTTTCTTGCTAGGATCTGGCTCAGTATGCAAGAGGGAGAAAGGAAATTCATCATTCAATCTTTTTATATAATATGCATATGTATGTATATATATCTATGTACTTGGATATATCTGTGATTTTACCATCGTGGGTACTTCCTCGTGGTTATACATAAAACGTGTGTGTGTATGTGTGTGGTGTATCTATATATAGATACCACACACACATACACACATGCGCACATGCACGCACGCACACGCGTGCGCGCGCACACACACACAGACACACACACACAGACACACACACACCAGATACAGATGCTTACTTAACTTTTAGAGAAATTTCCCAGCAGTATGGTGCAGTGAAAACAGTGAGTATATTTGGAGTTAGAGGATCCATATTTGAATCTTGGCTCTGTCCCTGTGTGACAGTGGCCAAATCACTTAATCTCTCTTCGATTCATTTTCCTAATCAGTAAAGAAGACTTGCTCTAAATCTATGATCCCACAAACCACATCCCTTTGTGATTTCCTGGTGCTTTAATCCAGACCAGAAGCTGTCTCTAGGGATAGGTCAGGCATGTGTCCATTACTCTCTCTGAGCCTCAGCTTCCTCATCTGAAAAAGTAAGGTCGAACTTGATGATCTCAGAGGCCCCTTCCAATTCTCTGACCAAATACACTGTGTGTGTGTGTGTTCTTTTTTGTGGGGCAATGAGGGTTAAGTGACTTGTCAAATTTGAACTCAGGTCCTCCTGAATCCAGGGCTGATGCTTTATCTACTTCACCACCTAGCTGCCCTCACCAAATACACTTAACCCAGGCCTCTTATCCTAAAGAAGAGCAATAGGAATGGAAAGTGGCTCTGTTTCCCCAGTCAAGGCCACTTTGCTCTCACAGTGAACAGGGTGATCTTTGCCATTAGATCTTCATCTCTTTGTCTCCCTGTTGGTGAGTGAACCAGTTTGTATGAAGGGTAAGAGAGCCAGGAGAGACAGTGTATACCATCACCTCTACCTTTGGATACTCCAAAGTGAAATTTTAATGCCAGGCTGGTCTCTTCTCTTTCCAATTCATATTGGTTCCTAGACCACAATTGCCCATGCTTAGCTGATTTATATAGGTAAGGAATGCAAATTAATTTTAACATGAGCTTGATTAAATGAGAATGAAAAAGGAAATTCTCATGCTCCTCCTTCTCCAAATAATATTACACTTTCCAAAAGCAAATGAGAATGACTTTTAGATTATCTATTGCTTCTTTGCTATGGTTCCCCTCTATTAGCATAGCTAATGGAGCTTTGACTGTTGAGCTTGGTGAGGAAGGGAGAGGTTGAGCAGAGCAGAGGGCAGCTTGGGGTATCCACAAGACTCATTGTTTCTAAACTATATCAGGATGAAAAAAAGATTTGAAATGTCAACTTAGTCTTTCTATGGGAGAGTTAGAAATTCTCAGGTAATACGGAAAAGCATCACCAAGAGCAGTGGGCATCCCTCATGACAGAAGTGGGGGGGCAACCTCAGAGCTATTCTTGGCAACTTGAATGTAAAATCAAGTGGTTGAACCAGGTGTTCTGGAGGACCGTTTTCCTGCGGTGTTATATTTTTCTGGGGCTATGCTGGTTTAGGGTGGTGGGTGGGGTTGGAGTGGCTGACCACACCCTGAATTTTCCCTCTACTTTGACTTCCTCTGCCCCCTTATGTCTCTCTTTATTTTTCTCCTGCCTCCCCCTGGAGCAGTATTTCTAGAACCTGGGGTTCTTCCTCAGAGTGGGCACTTGGCCCACTTGTAGCAAGAGACTGCTAATGGAATTGCATCTAGGTTGAGAAAAGGGTAAAACAATTCTCCTTATTTGGTGCAAATTCAGAATTGGGGGGAGCAATAGTTTTTGAATTATTGATATGTTTCATCTCATTGCATAAGATTATAGCATCATATTGTGTGTATCATAGCTGTACTGTATACATACATACATAATATGCACATATCTATATACACACATATACACATATTTGTAACATATGGCTCTCCTCACCCCCAACCTGACATAACTGTAACTGTCATTTCAGAGAAACACAAAGAAATTGCTATTTTGGGTCCAAATTGTAAATTCTGGGGAATTAATTCAGAGCCATGAGAAACTGCACCATACATTTTGGGGTTTAGGAGAAATGCTATGTCTAGCAGCGACACGGTGGAGTCCCTGCTGGTGGCCCTATGGCTGGGGAATACTCTCCATGCTTCTATAGCAGAAAGCAGCCCAGGACTGTCTTTCTTCTCCAAAGAGCTGAGGTGTCATTCTCAGTGCCTGCTAGGTAGAGGCAAAGATTCCCAGTGCATTGGGGAAGAGACTCATGAGTCTGCATGTAGCTTAGAATCTTCTGAAATCAGCTGGTGATCCTAACAGCCCTGGTAGGATCACTTGGTATTTGGTATCTTATTTCATCTCAGTTGGATAAAGAATTGGACAGTGCCACTCTCATAGGGCAAATTTAAAAAGGAAATAAAAAAACTGCATCCTCTGTCCTTCCCGCCCTCCCCCGCCCCCAACACCCTATCTACCTGGAATCACTTGTTTCTGCCAGTCGATTGTTCATGATCCCAAGAGCCCCCACGCCCCCCGAAAAGCCATTCTGCCGAGTGTTGACACAGACATTTCGGGGATAACCATTGGCCGTCTCAGACAGCTGCTTCTGCAAGAGGGCCAGGGAGACCTTGTTGGAGGCGATCAGGTCTCGCATAGAGATCATCTCTCCCGATAACCTCCGGCCCTCAGCGTCACTATCATAGTGTCCATCAGCCTCCATTGCGGTGAGGTGGCGGCGCAAGCGGGAGCCAGGGGTAATGGCATTGCGTCGTCCCAGGCGGGAACTGGGCCTCCGGCATCGGTTGCAACATTGGCAGCTGAGTTTCTTGAGCATCCAGTTCAGAACCTGCTTGATGATGATGGAGATGACATTGAAGAGGGAATAGATGCAGCACACGCCCATGAGGATGAAGAGGAAGTTGCCCAGTCTGTACAGCCCTTGGTTTGGGTAGGCCTCCTGCTGGCTGCTGACCAGGTCCCCAAAGCCAATGGTGCTGAAAGTCACAAAACAGTAATAGAGAGAGTCCATGTAGTCCCAGCCCTCCACGCTGGTGTACATGACGGAGGCACAGCAGGAGAGGAGGATGGCAAAGATGCCCAGGATGAGCATCACGTGGTAGACAGAGGGCTTCCAGCCTGCCAGGCTGTCCGCTTCTGACAGCCCCGAGCCCCGGCGGAAGTTGGGGGGCAGTAGGCCGCTCCGGCGTAGCTGCCGCTCGTGGCAGGCCCTCATGATGAATGCCAGCAGAGAGATGATACGTTCCAAGAAGAGATTAAAGAAGAGAATGGTCCCCGCACACCCAAACAGGCCATAGGCAATGAGGAAGGCTTTCCCAGCCACAGTTGAGGGTGTAGTCATCCCAAAACCTGTGAAGACAGAGCAGACATCAGTGAAAAGGGGCTTGGTTAAAAGGTGTAGGGGCAGCTAGGTGGCACAGTGGATAGAGCACCAGCCCTGGATTCAGGAGGACCTGAGTTCAAATCTGGCCTCAGACACTTAACACTTACTAGCTGTGTGACCCTGGTCAAATCACTTAACCCCAACTGCCTCACAAAAAAAAAAAAAAAAAAAAAAAGGTGTATCCATTTTGTATGGGCTAAGCAAGATCCTTGGCCCTATTCTACAGATGCCACCCTCTGAGGGCTCCAACACTGTCACATCCTTCTTTCTGCCCTGCCTTCCCTCACTGCAGCACCAATCAAGAGGTTGGTATGGTTGTGTGATCTTTGTTTTCCAAGAGGACCAATGACATCAGGAGGATGTCTTGACTTGCAAGCGAACTGGATTGAAGGGAGCTAGGGCTGCAGCACCAGCATGATGGCCTTAAACCTGGGAAGACTGCTGAGTAGAGGGACCTACTCCATTTGGGATGTGTATTATCAGCTACAGTGGCAGCAAGTGTGGGACATTTGGGGGTCTTTGTCTCTCTTCATTCTGACCGCCCCCCTATCCCCCACCCCAACCCTGTCTTAGCCGCACATGAATTTGCCCCAGGTGTTGTAATTCTGTTATAGTTCTGACCAATCAGTCAATCAATCAAGAAGCATTTAATGAGTGTTTACTATGTGCTAGGCACTGAGGATTAAAAAAAAAAAAAGGAGGCAAGTCAGTCCATGCTCTCAAGGAGCTTACAATGGAATGGGAGAGACAACTTACAAACAAATATATGCAAAGCAAGCCATGTTTCCTCATCTGCAAGGTGAAGGAGATGGCAAAACCATCCCAGCATCTTTGCCGGGAAAAGCCAAAATAGGCTCATGAAGAATCAGACACGACCGAAACAACCGAAAACCAATAAGCCTTGGCCAGTTCACTTCAACTCCTTGTCTGTACTACTAACACTACTACCTATTTCATAAAGTTGTTGTAGGATGAAGAAAGGCCTTTGAAATTTTACCAAACTATAACGATGTGTGCTCCTCTTATTACAAACTACAAAAAACAACAGAAATATAAGCCACTATGATGTCATTCCACTGAAATCCTTGTGTAATTTAAGATTCTAAATGTGGACTCTAATCTGTTCCCCCAGTTTTGGGGGAAACTGACTAAAATCACTGATAAAACGAGTTTAGGTTTTTAAGGGTTTATTGGAAAATAGAAAAAGATTGAGAACAGAATTCCAATAGCCTGGCATTCCTATCTTTCCTCAAATTTCCTGTGAAGTCCTCTGCCGCCACCACCACCATCGAGTCAGGAACCCAAAAACGCAAGAGCTCTCCGCGCAGTCTCCCTTTCCTCCTTCCTGTCTCCTCCCAGAAAATAGGAGGCTCCTCAAGTTGATTGGCTGGTAGCCTTGATAGACAGCACCCATGAGCAAACGTCATTTCCTGACGCCAAGGAAAAGCCACAATGTCTCTGAGGCATTTTCCTCATGGTGGAGCTTTCCCACAGCAAGTCTCCAATAGGTGGCATCATTCCAATCATTACATCCTACTCTGATGCTGTGGAAGTATCCTTCTCCTTCCAGACTACAAAGGTTTTAAATAAAGCACATCGATATAGTCTATGTCTTTATGTCTCCTGTTAGAATGAAGGCTTTTTGAGGACAGGGATTGTTTTGTGGTTTGTTATTGTATTCCCAGTGCCTATACAGTGCTTATAGCATACGGTAGATGCTTAATGAATACTTACTGTTATCCTAGTGCTTACCTAGAGTTTATAGAGGTTCATCTCCAGAATGAATGAGGTGTTATTGTTGTTGCTGTTGTTGTTTTTTTGTCGTAGAAGTGGATTAAAATTGAATTCTCTGGGGCGGCTAGGTGGCACAGTGGATAGAGCACTGGCCCTGGAGTCAGGAGTACCTGAGTTCAAATCTGGCCTCAGACACTTAACACTTACTAGCTGTGTGACCCTGGGCAAGTCACTTAACCCCAATTGCCTCACTAAAAAAAAAAATTGAATTCTCTGTCCCCTGACTTTGTATTTCTTGATTCCTCAACTTCTGAGACCTAACCCTCTTGAGGAACTCCCAGGTACATATTGCTGATTTTGTGTATAGATCTGGAATTCCCATCTTACTACAATGCTTGCTGTTAAATCATTCTTGGAATGACTTGGTTTTGGTTTACCATACAGTGTTATCTGGCTGACACCTCCTTGTGATGACTAGGATTCATGTTTAACATGATTGTAACATTAAAAACACTGATATTCACTGAATATTAGAAGAGTAACAGAAAAAAAAAAACCAGTTTATTCTGAACTATGTAATAATGATGACCAACCTTAGCTTTAGAGAAGAGAGAAAGAAATAAACTTCTTTTCAGAAGTGGGGGAACTATTGGCCTGGAACATTGCCTGTATTGTTGATTTGTTGCTTAGTTTTACTGAAAAATCCCCCCCCCTTTTTTTCTTACTCTATGTAACTAACAAGGGATGGCTCTCTCAGAAAGGGAGGGGAGGGGGAAGCCAGGTGGTGCAGTGGATAAAGTACCGGCCCTGGATTCAAGAGGACCTGAGTTCAAATCCAGCCTCCGACACTTGACACTTACTAGCTGTGTGACCTTGGGCAAGTCACTTAACCCCCCATTGCCCCCCCCCCCAAAAAAAACGGAAAAAAAAAAAAGAATGGGAGGGGAAGAGACATATTTGGAAATGAAAGTGATGTTACAAGATATCAATAAGATTTCTTTAAAGAAACCAGTTCTGAATAAGCATAAAGTCACTGGTTTTTTGATATGCAGTTTTCAATATGCAAAATTATTCTTTTAGGGCAGGAAGGTGGCATAGTGGATAAAGAACTGGACCTGGAGTCAGGAAGACTTATTTTCCTGAGTTCAAATCTGGCTTCAGATATTTACTGGCTGTGTGACCTGGGCAAATCATTTAACCCTGTTTGCCTCAGTTCATCAGTAAAATGAGCCAAAGAAGGAAATGGCAAACTACTCCAGTATCCCTACCAAGAAAAGGACAGATGGGGTCATAAAGAGTCAGATGATTGAAAATGACTGAACAACAACTCTTTGGGGGAAAAACACCCCTAGTGAGGGCAGCAGTCACTTTGCTAAATATATGAAATATGTATGCAAATAGATATGTAGAAATATACAAAGGAATATTTGAGTCATCTATCCTGGAAAATCAAGATAGTTGACCAAGTAGTTCTCAAAGGGAGGAAGTAGGGGAAACTGATTTCATTGAATGATTTTTTTGGTGGCAGGGAGGCTGTTTTAGCTTTAAGTGGACCTGGGAATGAATAGACATATTCCTGACTGGGCTTTGCTTTTTATTCTTGTGACCCTATTGCCTCAAAAAGCAGTTTAGGGTTTTTTTTGCACACTCTCTGAATTTTATACCAACAGTTTGTTCAGGCTAGATCCCCACATATTAGTTTCAACAGGTTTCTTTTGACTTGCTGAGCTGCTTTTGCCTGCCTGAAACAAAGGAATAAGCTCAGGGTCAACATATCGTCAGCTCCAACAACAGGCTTCTCTCATTGTCCCTGATACTGGGATTTGGATTCCCACTTCATTGTGCTTGAACCTGTTTCCCAAGGCATGTTTGTCTGCAGAGTGGGGCTCTGTTCTAAGGAGCAGAACATCAAAGCCTGGCTTTCCTTCACAGATGTAATGCTCCTCTCCTTGTGATTCCAGGGCCAAGCAAGGCAGTAGGGATCCTCTCAGCCACATACATTCACAGAGGAAGCTGAAGCAGGAAATTTAAAAGGATTGTCCCCATGGGTTTGAGGTCATCAGATCAGAGCACGGGGACTTTTGAAGAGGAGAAAGATATGAAAATGGCAATTGGAAGAGTTTGGCCAGTCAACTCATGACCTCCAGCCTCTTACCTTTGTTGGTATTTTAATAGCAAGGTAAACACCCTTTGGGGCATTAGCCAGGTCCAGGGGTAAGCAGTGATTGTGGTAAGATGACTGAGGAGCTGACAGTGATTGGAGCTGAGTTACTATAACCAGTGCCTGGATCAGAGCAGTTGTCAGGTAAGGGCTTGTCCCATATTTGTCATTTGTGGTGCTATGGCACCACACAACACCATAGAGGCAGCTAGGTGGTGCAGTGGATAGAGCACTGGCCTTGAAGTTGGGAGGACCTGAGTTCAAATCTCACCTCAGACACTTACTTATTAGCTGTGTGACCCTGAGCACTTCACTTAACCCCAATTGCCTTAAAACATCTGGGGCCATCTCCAGTTGTCCTCATGTATATCTTGTCACTGGACCCAGATGACTCTGGAGGAGAGAGTGAGGTTGGTGACCTTGCACAGCCCTCGCTCACTTACATCCAATTCACTGCAAGTCAGGACATCACCTGATGTCATGGTCCTCTTCAAGAACAAAGGACAAAACAACAACAACAACCCAACACCATAATGCCCTCTGAATAACTGCTATGTTGCTGTTCAGTCATTTCAGTCACATCCAACTCTTCATGACCCCAATTGGAGTTTTCTTAGCAAGGATACTAGAGTGCTTTGCCCTTTCCTTCTCCAGCTGATTTTAACAGATGAGGAAACTGAGGCTAATTGAGGTTAAGTGATTAGCTCAGGATCACACAGCTAGTAAATGTCTGAAGCTGGATTTGAACTCAAGTTTTCCTGATTCCAGCTCAGTGCTCTATCCACTGCACCATTCAGCTACCTGTGGGGAAGTAAGGAGGGAGCACTGTTAATTGAAACATTGGACAGGACTCTCGGTTTGGCTTCCTGGGGAGGAACCCGGGCAGGTGTCCCTATCCTCATGTAGGAAGATCATAAAGACCATTAGAAAGTCCTCCCCTTCCATGTAGAAATCCTTTTCTTTCAATTCTTTGGTTTGCCAGTACCAAGGGGTTCACACTCCAGAGCAGGGTGTTTTGTTTATAATGTGATTTAGCTGCCATCCAAGTTTTGCAGAAAGCAGACTTAATTTGCTGCTTTGACAAAAGCTGTGAAACACCTTCCCATGATTTTCCTGGTGTTGCCTTCTCAGACAGGGGAGCACCTGTAGCACTATAGGTAATACTGTAATTACTACACTGTAATACTTCAACAGGGATTTCAGAGGCTTGCTGGGAGCTTGTTGGCAAACATTCTCATTCTGAGCTTCAATTGCCTAACAAATCAGGGATCCTAGTATTAGATCCTGTTGTCTAATTCGACTCTGGAACATGAGAAACCAACCATAATGACACATTACCCTCCACAGATGTGAGCTTTCTTGCTGTAGTTCTTAGTAAAGTAAAAAAAGCCCCAAAATCTGCAGAGCAGAGTCTCTAAAAACAAGGCCTTACATGTAATGTGGCACAGAAAGACCAGAGGGAGTCTCAGAAAACATCCATCCATTTTTCCATCCATTCAAATTTGATGGAAGTTACAGAAAGGAAAAATTGCAAGGAAGGTCAAAAAACATCTATTCATCCATCCTTCTATTCATCTGTCCAAATATGATGGAAGTTGAAGAAAGAGAGACTTCAGGGAGGGTAAGTGAACATCCATTGATCTATCCATCTATTTATCCATTCATCCATTCATCAGCCCATCCATCTATCCCTCCATTCATCTAACCAAGTATGATGGAAGTTGCAGAAAGAATTAGAATTGATGTCCTGTCCAAAACTGAATTATGCTATTTTGGGAGGTAGGAAAGTCTCTCTTACTAGAGATTTTTTAAGCTGAGGCTGGATGACTATCAGGTATGTTGTAAAAAGGATTCTTGTTCAGACATAAATTGGATTATATGACATCTAAAGTCTCTTCCAAATCAGTTTCTGAAAAAAAAGATAAGATAAGAGCCTTACCATTGAGGGCCTTAAACAGGGTAGGGACACCCCAAAGGGGAAGGTAGTAAGAGTCCTGTGAAGGGCAGCTAGGTGGCGCAGTAGATAGAGCACCGGCCCTGGAGTCAGGAGTACCTGAGTTCAAATCCGGCCTCAGACACTTAACACTTACTAGCTGTGTGACCCTGGGCAAGTCACTTAACCCCAATTGCCTCACTTGAAAAAAAAAAGAGTCCCGTGAAAGGTACAAAGTGCTCAGAGAATTCAGAGGAGACAGAGAGACTATGGCTGGAGTGATAGGGGAAGGCTTCATGTAATAGATGGCATTTAATCTGGGAGAGATGGACAAGAGGATGCTCCTGGAAGAGGGAACAGCAGGAGAATGGGAACAGTCTGGAAAGGATGAGGAATGTTGGAGTAACAGGAAGAAGTCAACTTTATTGATAAGTAGCGTATTTTGGGTACACCTAAGGAGACATCATAAGAACATCTGGTAACTCTAGTGGTAGCAATAGTAGCAACAATCTGGTTCTGTGTCCAGGATGTGGTGTATACCTCAAATCAATACTCAACATCTAGGGAGTCAAAGTGCTGTTGGGCATTTTGGGGGATCTATTGTGTGACTGAACCCAAAATCTGTCATGGAGTCACTGGAGCTTAACAACCCTGGATAGCCTTATTTATTAAACCCTGGGAACAGTGAAGAAAACTACCCAGATTGTGCCTCCTTAGGGTTTTAAGTGACTGGACCCCCCCCCCTTTCTGGGAAACCAACCAATCCAATAATTAACAAGGATTAAATGCAAAACACAGACTTTGTCTTCTAGGTATGAGGTTAAAGTTAACTGGTAGGAACTTGTGGGGTGAGGGGGAAAGCTGATTAGAATGTGCTAAAATAAAAGGTAATACAGTTATTGAAAGAGCAATGTAATATTAAGTCAGAAGACCAGGGCCCTAGTTAGAGATTCGCCACCAATAAGTCATATGACCCTGGATAAGTCATTTAACTTCTTTTGATCTCAGTTTCCTCACCAATTAACCAAGGAGGTTGTGATCATATTCTTTGATCCCATTTATTTTCTTCACTCACAAGGATGCCATTCTATTTTGGGCTCTCATCCTCTCTCACCCTTACTACTGAAGTGGTCCTCTGATTGATCTCTCTGTTTCCAGGCTCTTCCTTCTCTAACACATCCTGCATGAAGCTGCCAGAATAATCTTCCTAAAGTAAGGTTTGATCATGTTGCTTCTTTGCTCAAAAAACCATCGGTATCTCTCCCGTTGCCCATAAGACCAAATACCATCACCCTGACCTGGCATTTTAAAGCTCCTCACAGTCTGGCTCCAAGCTATCTTTTTAGATGGGTTAATTTGCTGTTTCCTAGAGAGAACATTTTCATCTTCAGCTCCTATCAGTCAGTAAACATTTAAGCACCTATTGTGTGCCAGGTACTGTGTTAAACACTGGGGATACAAAGAAAGGCAAAAGAGTCCCTGCCCTCAAGGAGCTTACAATCCAATGGGAGAGACAACATGCAACTATGTGCAAATGAGATAGATACTGGATAGAGTGCAGACAGTCAACACTAGCATTAAGGTACTAGCATTAAGGGAGGGTCAGGAAAGGCTTCCTGTAGGTGAAATTTTTTTAATTGGGTCAACAAGGAAGCCAGAAGGTGGAAATGAGGAAGGAGAACATTCCAGGCATGGGGGACACGCCAGTGAAAATGCTGAAGTCTAGCAATTGAGTGTCATTCAAAGAAATAGCAAGGGGGGCAGTGTCACCTTATCATAGAATATATAGGTGGTGGGAATGTGAAGTGTAAGAAAACTTGAAAGCTGGAGGATCAGGTGAGGAAATGCTTTGAACATGATAGAGTTTACATTTGATCCTGGAGATGACAGGAAGCTACTGGAGTTGGCTGAGTAGGGGGGTGGACACAGTCAGACCTGGATCACTTTGGCAGCTGATGGACTGGAGCAGGGAGATACTTGTAGATATCAACTGTCAGTCTATTTCACTAGTCCAGGAGTGAGGTGGTGAGAGCCTGTGCCAGGGTGGTGGTAGTGTCATAGAGGAGGAAAGGGCATATCCAAGAGATGCTACAAAGGCAAAACTGACTATTCTTGGCAGCAGATTGAATATAGGGCATGAAAGAGAGTGAGGAGTCAAGGATCCCTCTTAGGTGTGACACTGGGTAACAGTGAAGATGGTGGTGCACTCAACAGTAATAAAGAATTTAGGAAGAGGAGAGGATTTGGGTAGAAAGATAATGGGTTCAGTTTTGGACCTGGTGAGTTTAAGGTGTCTATGGAATATCCCCTTCAAGACGTCCAAAAGGCAGTTAGTTAGTCATGCAAGACCGAAGGTCAGCAGAGATATTAGGGCTGGTTAAGTAGACTTAAGAATCATGAGTATATAGATGATCATTGAACCCATGGAAGCTGTTGGAATCACTGAATAAAATAATATAGAGGGAGAAGAGAAGAGGGCCGAAGGCAGAGCCCTATGGGAATCCGATAGCTTAGCACGCATGACTTTGATGAAGATCCAGCAGAGGAACTGAAAAAGAGCAGTTGGGTAGGTTGGAGGAGAGCCAGGAGAGAGCAGCAGCACAAAAACCTAGAGAGAAGAAAGTATCAGAGAGATTTGCATCGGCTGTGCCCATGCCTGAAATACTCCTTTGTCATGTGGAATCTCTAGCCTCCTTTATGGCTCAGCTCAAATGCTTCCAACAGGAGGCCTTTCCTCATTCCCTAAGTTGTTCATGCTCTCCACCCATGGGAGCCATTTTAGATTTATTATCCATACATTTTGTTTTTCTTTGTTTTCTATGGAATGCTGTTTTTTTTTTTTTGCAGTAGAATATAAACTCCTTAAGGTGTAAGACTATTTAGTTTTCATCTTAGTATTCCAGCATATAGAGCAACACCTGGCACAGAGTATGCAGTTAATAAATACTTGTGAAACGAATGAATGATCCCTCTGCGAGAATGACATCTTAAGAATGAGAGGTAGCAAATGCTGCAGCCACAGGAACCAGATTCAAACGTAATTGGTAAATATATAAAATAGCTAAATACAATAAAATATAAAGACACGATGTTTTAAAAATAAATCAATATGCAGTCCACAGGAATCCTTATGCCTGAATTAGCAGCCCTTTTTTTAGCCTGGAGTTTGACACCACTGGTGAGCAGAATGAATGGTGGACCTGGAGTCAGGAAGACTTGGGTTCCAAGAAGCCTTACTATATATGTGACTTTCAGAGTGAAACCTTTGAAGCTTCAGTTTCCTCCTTTATAAAATGCAGATAATAATACTTGTTGCACTACCTTATTCTAAGTGAGGAAGAAGAATTGCTGTGGGCTTCTAGGATGGGGGAGAGGCAGTGTAATCTTTCCAACTGGCTGCGAATTCATGCTACCATTATCCTTTCTATCTCTTTCCATTTGTTCTTTCCTGATCTTAGCAATGAATATTGTGGACAAGATGAACCAGGCTATGGAAATGTGAGCTGCAAAAATTCAGAAGAATCATGGAAGGCGCCATTAGCAATGTGGAGCTGGTTGGAGCAGTAGTTGAGTTGGTGAGGAGCTGTTTCTGAGGTACTTGACACAGTCCTGCAGTGAATTGACCTAGCATTTGAGTGAATTTGAGGCATGATTTGTGATGGGTGAAAAGGACTTCCCTTCCCCCAGGTTGTAGGGTATTTCCTAGCAGTAATTTAAAGTTCGAGTCTACTTTCCCCAGGGACCAGATGGGTATATAGAGGATTATACCTCAGTCTTTGCCATGCCTTCTCAGTAAATATCCCTCTATTCAGAGGTAGGGGGTGGTGCAGTGGATAGAGAAATGGTCCTGGAGTCAAGAAGATGCGAGTTCAACTCCAGCTTCAGACATTTACCAGCTCTGTGACACTGGATGAGTCACTTGACCTCTCAGTTTCCTCAGCTGTAAAATGGTGGTGATAATAATAGTACCTATCTTCTGGGCTTGTTGTGAGGATCAAATGTAAAGCAATTAGCACAATTCCTGGTACATAGTGCTTAATAAATGCTTACCTTTCAGCTCCAGGCCCAACAAGCATTTATTAAGCACTTACTATGTATCAGCATATGTTACTGATGGACAAGGCTCTATAGGTTTTTCATCTAAATGCATATCATAAACTGCGCAATAGTCATTCTTTATCAACTTGATTTTTCCCATGTTTGGTCAGGCAATACTTTTTGTTTTGTTTTGTTTTTTTTTAGTGAGGCAATTGGGGTTAAGTGACTTGCCCAGGGTCACACAGCTAGTAAGTGTTAAGTGTCTGAGGCCGGATTTGAACTCAGGTACTCCTGACTCCAGGGCCGGTGCTCTATCCACTGCGCCACCTAGCTGCCCCCCAGGCAATACTTTTTTTTTTGTTGTTTTAAAGGCCATACTTTTTTGAATGGCCACAGATCTCTTTCAGGAAGCTCTACAGTGTTGCAGGGCATCATCAGGAGCATTTGGAGGACCTCATCATACATAGAGAAACTCACTCTATCTTAAACTAGGTGCTATATCTCTTATACCATAATGGGAAATGACTTTCATGATCATACATCTCCTTGTTTTCTGTCTCATCTAATATTTATGGATCAGAGAGTTATTTCGATTGTTATATCTTTCTAGGTATATTGAATGATTTTGCCATCTGCACGGGAGACACCTTGTTAGAAAAAGGCCTCAAAGGCAATATCTTACTCTATTGTAATAAATGCTTCTTCAAACAACAAATAGCAAATATAATGGAATCTCATGTTCTTTACATCTTTCAATTACAAAATGGTAAAGATGTTGTTGAATATCAATTGTGAAAGCTCGCTTATTCCCTAGCAATAATATTCTTATTTAGGATGCCTTCAATTCATGGATAGATAAGTCACACAAAGATTTCACTAGGTAGGAGAGTGGGCATATAGGTTGTTGGGTTGTTTTTTGTTGTTGCCTTTTGAGGGGTATTAATAATGTTCAAGATTTTTTTCATGCTTAGGGTATTTTCTGCTCTCTTAGATACCATGCAAACACACACACACACACACACACACACACACACACACACACGTATATTCTTCAGTTCTCTCACAATTATGTTTCTTCCAGCACTGATCTTCTCTGTATAAACTCGGTCCAATCTTGCTGCTTTCCTCATTTTTATTCTCTTTAATGCCATTCCTACCACCTCTATAAGCACATCTGGGAAGATGATGTTAGGGTTCGAGTGTCTTAGTTCCACTGTCCTTGGTGTTTAAAAGTTCGTTATAGTAATTCTCACGGATCTTCTCCACTTTTCTTATATTTGTTGTCCAACTTCCATTTCTATTCTTAAATCCTCTTGAGGTAACTTTATTTAGTTGGATCTCTTACTAAGATTTCTTTAAACTAGCCTTACCCTCTACTACTTATCTTTGCTCCATGATATGATGCTTAAGATGTCCAATCATAAGATTTTACAAATGAATTTATATTCTAATCTAAACCAACCTTGCTTTTGGTACCATCTCTCTCCCTTCAGCATGTCAAATATTTGTTGACTAAAGTGTTTTCTGGACTTTTGTTCTTCTTGTGGAAACAGTTACAGAGATTAAATTTTTGTATAAAATTACTTTAAGCAGTGTGGATATCATTTCTGAAGTTCATTTCCTATTTCTCATTGCTGATTACTTGTTAAAATAGTTCAGGATGACTGTAAAAGTACTATTGATATAAGTACTAGCTAGCCATCAGACTTAGACTAACTGCTCAGAGTGTTCTGGAATGCTGTGTTTGGAGTGGAACTAATGAAACCTAGGGACCTTGGATGGCAGGGACAGGAAAGAGGAAGGGGAAAGGATGGTTATGGGGATGTGTGGAGAATCAAAAGAATTCATCTGTGTACTGGACAGCAAGCAAGTGAAGAAACAGGATCTGAAGATGAAGGTTGAAAGAAAAAGGGAATGTCAGGAAATATAAAATAAAATAAAAGTGTGACCCACAGAGGTGGAGCCTCATCCTTTTAGAAACCCAAGTGGGTTGAAGTAATCGTCTAGGAAGATACTGACTCTATATAACAGACTGAATGATATAAGTCTTTCAAGATCTGAAGTTTGTGCCTATTTAGGTAAACAATTGATGCTACTAGGTTACACTAATAAAGGCGGAATGGGGACCTGGCGGTGCTGGTACTAAACCATAAGGAACATGACATGGCAATCTGTTAGTGGGGGAGGGGTGGAGACTTAAAATAGACTATTCAGTAAAACCCAAATTATCCTGCTTAACTCGATGTGTTGCCAGGTCTCATAAGAGCTACGTTTTAAGAGCAGAAACCATTTGTGATACCTTTTGTGGGCATGCTATAGAAACTGCAAGCTTTTTAATGCCAATCATAATGGCTAATGGCTTAAAAGGCCAGAGTCCATTTAAAATACAATCCCCACTCACTATTAAAAACCCAACATCATAATCTCAAAGCTACTGAGAAAGGTTCCAGCTCTGAATTTGGTAAATTATTATAGGATGTGGAAAAAAAAATATTGACCTTGCGAGACTAAATGTGTTTTTTAACTATGTGGATTTGTTAGAAGAATTAAAACCCCCATAATGGAAACACTTAAATCTCAGTAGGAATATAGAAGTGATGCATCCACTTATTTGGTAGGAAAAATAAGAAGCCATAGTAAAGTTTTCCTACAAATGTGATTCTTAACTCCTGAGTGAATTTGTTAGGAATTATTTTCTTTTTAAAGCTATCTTTTACACTTCTAACAAATTGGCAGTTTTTTTTGTTTGTTTTTTGCTGGCCATCTTGGCTAAAAATGGTATTTCAGATTTTGGGGACAAATTGTGAATCCCATCTGTAAAGTCTGAATAAACCATCCAGAGCTAGGATGCTGACCATCTCCTGCTGACTGACAAATAACACCCAAACTATGACCTAGTTAATGAAGATGAATCACTACTTAAGATAAAATAGTCACCCATCTTTTTACCTATATATGATTTGGTGGTGCTGCTACTTCTGCTGCCCTTAGAGGAAAGGGGAGAAAAATACCTTGTTAAATCAAGCCAGTTTTCATAAATAAAGATTTTAATGATCTAAAAATAAAAATAGAGTTGTTCCAACTGTATAAAAGTTCTTTTTCTCATTACTATTTTTTCATCTTGCTTTTTGCTAATTTTGATGTTATCCACCTCCTGCATGGGGGTCTTTCGCAGTCCTCCCTTGCTGCAAATGTCTCTTAAGGCTACCTTCCATCTAGTCTGTATTTCTTTTTTATCCCCCGCCCCCGCCCCCCTTGAGTTTTGAAAGTTGCTTTTCCTTTGCCTGGTACATACTGGGTAAAGCATTAATAAATGCTTTGTTGACTGACTTCTTGACTCATAGCACCTCAATTTCCATAAATTGAACCAGTCTCAGTACAGGGTAGCTTTCCTGGAGAATAAGGAAAGGTCTCCCCGACTGCTGGTGCCTGCCCAGAATTCTCAGCCAGTCTCCTGAGCTTGAAGATGGTTTTCAGGGTAGTCAGACACACTCTCAAAAAGGCAACCAGCCAAGGGATAAGGGTAGGGGGAGTGGAAATCTGGGGGATTATGGAGTGGTTGGCACTCTACCCACAATCCCCACTGTTTCCCAAACTAGTCCCCAAGTTACTTGAGGGCAAGCAACTTGCCTTCTTCTCTTGTGACCCCTATACATGTCTGACCCAGGACTGGGAATATAGCATCTGGGCAATAATAATTAACTGTAATAAGGAGTGGACTCATTGAAATCAGTCAGTAAAACCTAAGGAGAACCTGAATGGAGCCCTTTTATTCAGTCTTTTTTTTTTTTAGTCATGTCTGACTCTTTGTGAAAATGTTTGGGGTTTTCTTGGCAAAGATACCAGCCTGCTTTGCCACTTCCTTTTCCAGATGAGGAAACTGAGGCAAACAGGGTGAAGTGACTTGCCCAGGGTCACACAGCTAGTAAGTATCTGAGGCAAGATTTGAATTTAGGTCTTCCTGACTTTGAGCCTGGTGCTCTATTCACCATACCACAAAGCTGCCTTGGGGGAAAAAAAAAAGTCCTCACCCCTTTCTTCTCTCTTTCCCTTTTAGTCCTGTTTCCCACTAGGGCTCTAAGGTTAGTTGTCATAACTTTTAGGGAGCAAGAGGAAGAGAGTGGGCTAAAAGAAGTCGAACCAGTGAAAGTAGAAAGGTCAATGTGAAGAATTCACACCACTGATTATTATGGCTGAATATTTTAAAAACTACTTGCAACAGGGCAGTGAACCACAGGATCTGGCAATTGTGCTTCCTGGCTCTTAATAACCTCTCCCTCACCTGATGGATGAGCTGCCTCCTGCTCTTTCCACCATCTCCCGCTGCCACTCTGTACTTAATCTCCAGGGTTTCTCATTCTTCTCTCCATTCCCCACACCCCCTCCAGGAAATCATTCACCAAAATGAGTTATTAAATGCCAGTTAACCACCTCTGCCTCCAGGTACCTGCAAATTAACAACCTTTCCCAGGCACCATTTTCATCTATCATAGAACCAGACCTGGTGATGACTTATGACGAGGCATTCTTTGTTTCTTGAACAATCTGTGCACCACTCCCCCTACTCCTCCCCACCTCAAAGCCTGTGCATATTTATACTGACTAATATAAATATCTGGAATCAGAGGCTTGCACGACTATCCCTATCTTTCCCCCAGGGCAAAGGTTCCCATAGAAAGCAACTTGGTCTGGAGCATTCGAACCCTGGGAAAATGTTAGAAACAAGAAAGAACAGGGACTATTTCTGGATGGAAAGAGGCCAGGAATTGGTACTGCGCTGAGGTTCCAAAATCTTTCTGGCCCTTCCTCAAGGTCTTCATCCTCCCACCTATGGTCTCCCCAGCTCAGTCAATATACCACCTACCCACAGTGAGGATGGAGAAAGGAAGCACATTATCTGTTGTGTTCCCCTTCCCCAATCCACCTCAATGGGGAGCTCTAAGAAGTATCAGGAGAGGGGGCGGCTAGGTGGAACAGTGGATAAAGCACCAGCCCTGGATTCAGGAGGACCTGAGTTCAAAATCCGGCCTCAGACACTTGACACTTACTAGGTGTGTGACCCCTTAACCCTCATTGCCTTGGGAAAAAAAGAAAAAAAAAAGAAATATCAGGAGAAAGGACTTAAAAGGTGTTCCAGGTTTATGCTAGAAGTAAAATGACAGGTGGGTCTTATACTTTTCACAGAAGCCATGTATCAGAAAATTGCAAGTAGACTAAATTGTTAAAAAGTAGACCATGGTAAATTGAATTCAGAAGGACCACAGAAATTTCCAGCTTGGTTCAATAGGGGATGATGCATTTTCACTACAAACCTGGCTAGCATAAAGCACAAATGACACAGATATCAATCAAGCCCTTACATTTCTTCATTTTAATCCTCATTGCTCTCTTTGAAACAAAAAGATGAGAACAGTGCAGTGGTTTAAAATGAATAAAATGTCATTATTTTTATATAAAGAAATGCAAAAAATTATCTCACTGTAATTATATATTTTAGTGATCTGATTAATTTTTTTTTAGTTTACCTAAACCTTCCATTAAATATGTCATGATGACATGGAGGTGATGCTGGGCTCTTGAAGGACCTGTATAACCTCTACCAATTTAATCTGTCATGTGACCATAGGCAAATCACTTAACTGCTCTAAGCTTCAGTTTCCTCCTCTGCAAAGTAGGTATAATAATACCTGTAATCTCTCCCTCATAAATTTGTTTTGAGGTTCAAATGAAATAACTGGGTAAAATACTTCCCAAGCTTTGAAGCATTGACATAAATGTCAATTGTTATTTTTATTACCACTGAGATAGATAGCCAAGTGATATATTGTATACCAATTATCCAAGAATCAGCCTAGCTAGGTCCAGAGAGGCTCGTCACCAGAAGTCAGCTGAGTGACTCTTGGAGAGTAAAGGCTACCAAAGATGGGGTTGGAGTACACACCGGTGAAAGGAATATTCATAAGGATGAAACCACCAATGTTTATGGTATTGATGCCACAAAGCTGCTTTGGACTCCCATGGATCAGAGTTCTTGCCTCATACAGTCTCTTGAATAATTAACACTAAGACTCATGCTTGACCCCACCCAAAAGTCTGTCTGGGAACATCAGAATCCAGCTCATTTTATCTCTCCCCTAGAGGTTTTTCATTTATCTCCTCCAAGTAACTGAGGCTACCAAAGCATTTGACCTCAAGACCAATTTATTACAAGGCACATAAAGAGCAGATAAATGGATTTATGCCTCAGTTGGCTTAACAAGGGAAAGTTATGGCCCACTTTCCAGTGAGTGGCATTTCCTGTCCACAGCCCTTCAAAATGGTTTATTCTCAAACCCTGAAAAAGACTGAAGTGACCAATAGATGTCCCAACAGCCTGAGTGTACTGCTCTGTCATTTCCCAGTGTAGTAGGAGTTGTTCTTTGCCTCTTCCTTGTACTTTTAATTTGTTGTTGTTGTTGTTGTTCAGTTGTGTCTGACTCTTTGTGACCCCCATTTGGAGTTTTCTTTTCTTTCTTTCTCTTCCTTCCTTCCTTCCTTCCTTCCTTCCTTCCTTCCTTCCTTCCTTCCTTCCTTCCTTCCTTCCTTCCTCTCTCTCTCTCTCTCTTTCTGGGCAATAAGGGTTAAGTGACTTGCCCAGGGTCACCCAGCTAGTAAGTGTCAAATGTTCTGAGGCCAGATTTGAACTCAGGTCCTCCTGAATCCAGGGCCAGTGCTTTATCCACTGTGCTACCCAGCTGCTCCCCCCTCCCCAATTTAGAGTTTTCTTGCAAAGACACTGGGGTGGTTTGCCATTTCCTTATCCAGCTCATTTTGCAGATGAGGAGATTGAGGCAAACAGGGTGAAGTGACTTGCTTAGGGTCACACAGCTAGTCAGTGTCTGAGGCCAAATTTGAACTCAGGAAGATGAGTCTTCTTGACTCCAGGCCTGGCACTTTATCCACTGCACCACCTAGCTGCCCCACGGTTCCTGGATAGGAGTCAACATCTGAAGGAAGGAACTGGGGAAGGCTGGAATTAAAATGAACAGTTCTCCTATATCTATTTGATTCTTCAAAGGCTCACTTGGGATCTCTGTATTCTGGACTGAGTGGCATCAGCAGCTGAACTGAGGGAGAAACAGCTAAGGGGGCTTCCACAGCTATTTCAGCCAGGTCTTGGCAAGACTAACTACCTGTCTGTGCCCCAGACTCAGTCCTGGAGTCTTCTCTCTAGGTTAAGACTCTGTGAATGGTAAGAGCAATATCTTAACCTCAGAAATGTCTGCTTAAGTAAAATCCAATAATTATTCCTCCACAAATGATCCCTAAAACCTCTCAGATGGTTTCTCTGCTTCTCAACTCCCCTCCCCTCCAATCCATTTAACACACCAATGCCAAATTAAGCACCACTTCGCCTATGCCATTCATTTGAAGCTATCAACCCTCTACATGATAAAAATTCAAATTCCTCAGCCTGACAATCAAGCGCCTCCTCAATATTGTCCTGACCCATCTCTACAGCCTTATATTCACAGCCTATAATTCCCCTGCCTAAAATTTCTGTCCTAGCTTAATTGGTCTATTTCCTTCCCCTTTCCTGTCCTTCGATCCCAGTGCTATATACATTCCAGCCCTTTTACCTTTGCTCACATAAAATGAGATAACATATGTAAAATGTTTTGTAAACCTTAAAGTGCTATATAAATGATAGTTCTATTATTATTATTATTATTAATTATTATCATCAGCTAGGTGGCACAGTGAGATGGGAATTAGGAAGATCTGAGTTCAAATCCTACTTCAGACACTGTATGACCTTGGACAAGTCACTTAAAGTCTTTTTGCCTCAGTTTCCTCAATTGTAAAATGGAGATAATAATAGCTCCTACTTCCTAGAGTTGTTGTGAGGATCAAATGAACTAATAATTGCAAAGTGCTTGGCAGTGTTCCTGACACACAATAGGAGTTATATAAATGCCAGCTAGTTATTATTGTTGTTGTTATCATCCTATATGACATAGTTCCTGCGTACTGGAATGCCCTTCCCATTCTCCCTTTAGCTATCTTACAAGGCCCACATCAAAGCCCACTTCTTCAATGAAGTTTCCTCTTATCCATCCCTGTCTGCACTGACCTCTTCCTCCTCCGAGTTCCCATCATACTGGAGGTCTTGCCACTCATTGGGCATCCAACTGGGCCTTCACTATTGGCGTGACATCTCTTGGACTGTTGTCTGTGACACTTCCCTCCCTCACTGGACTGTGGGCTTCTCAAAAGCAATGACCATTCAGGTATGGGGGCTTGCTTGGCTCATGCCCAGAGCTCCTAAAGCAGAGGCACCCTGCTCCCACAGGAGGGCTCAGGATGGGAGGAGAACCCCTCCCAGGTAGGAGATCTGGGCATGTGCCAAGTAAGCCCCCACTACATAGGTCAACCAGAATATGGTTCCTCTCTTCATAGTTGTCATCCATAGAGAACATTAAAGCAGATAGTTTTTAGTTTGTGTCCCCCTGCAGGGCCTAGAATAGTGCTGGGCCATAAGAAGCTCTCAATAACTATCAGTCAGGTGCATGCTTGTTTTGTTGTTGTTTGTCCTTTGTTCCAAAGAGGACCATGACATAGGGGTGATGTCATGACTTGCAGTGAATTGGATTTAAGTGAGGCAGGGCTGTGCAAGGTCACCAGCCTCACTCTCTCCTCCAAAGCCATCTGGTCCAGTGACAAGATATATATCAGGACAGCTGGAGATGGTCCTGCATGTTTGAGGAAATTGGAGTTAAATGACTTGTCCAGGGTCACACAGCTAGTAAGTGTCTGAGGTCAAATTTGAATTCAGGCCCTCCTAACTTAGGGACCAGTGCTCTATCCACTGGGCCACCTAGATGCCCTGTCAGGTGTATGAATGAAAAGACAGATCAATTGGCTGTTACTAACTTAATCACAGTCCTCCACTTCTCCTCAGCTGGAAAATGAGCAGCACTTGAATCTCATCCACTGGGTGATCCTTTATGGTCTCTTTTAGCCAGGGATGTGTTGCAGCTAACTTGACTGAGCGTTCACATCTCAGAAAATCAGCAAACCCTACAAATCAGGGCTTGATTTATTGTTTTATTGATTGTCTAAGCTTATGAAGGGAAGCTAGGTGGCACAGTGGGTATAGTGCCAGACCTACAGTCAGGAAGACCAGAGTTCAAATCTGGCCTCAGACCCTTACTAGCTGTGTCACCCAGGGCAAGTCACTTAACCTTGTTTGCCTCAGTTTCCCATGAATTCCTCCCCCCCCCAAGAGAGCTGGTTGTTAAACATTAACCAGCATTCCACTGCTTTGAGCTCTAAAACCCAGGTGAAAGCTAGAAATAGAGGATCACAGGATCAGAGATTTAGAGCTGGGAGATACCTAAGAGGCCACTGAGTCCAACCTTTTCACTTTTTTAGATGAGGAAACTGAGGCACAAAGTGAATTGCTCTAGATCACCCATCGAGGCAGGATTTGAACCCAGGACCTTCTGATTCCAAGTCCAGTATCCTATCTACTACACACATGTGATTTCCAGAAATTACCAGGTCCCAGTAACTCCATTTGGTTGGATAAATTTCTGGACTTACATTCTCTGATAATAGCTAGCCTCTATATAGTGCCCTAAGGTTTGTAAAACACTTTACAAATATTATCTCATTTTATCCTCACAACAACCCTGGGAACTAGGTGTCTTTATTATCTCCATTTTATAGATAGTAGACAGAGGTCAAGTGACTTGCTTAGGGTCCCATCCATAGTAAGTGTCTGAGGCTGGATTTGAACTCTGGTCTTTTTGACTTAGGTCCAGTGCATCGTACCTTTAAAGTCCAGTTAGTTTGCCTGGGATGGCTGTGTTGAGTTCCTGTTTAGAGGCAGAGGAATGGACTAGAAGAACTTTCAAAAGCTTTTCTGGTCCGACTGTAGGATCTGGCTTCGTTCCTCATTGCTTTTCTCGATTCCATACAGTGGCAGCAGGGAGAACAGGATGAGACGCTGAATTCTCTAGCCCTGATCTTGCGGCAGTGTTTATATTTATCCTGTTAACTGCGGGAGCCTGTTTATACTCGGAGAAATAACCTCGCAGGCAAGATGAGTGAGCTGCCAAGAAATCAGCTGCTTCTGTGAGGCAAGCTGGGCTCTTCCGGGCCAGAGCAGCTCCCCAGGAGATGCCCAAATAACTACCCCTTGTATTTCTCCTGAACACGGCCTCCTGAGGCCGGCTCAGATCTGCCCTCACACTATCCCGGACTGAGCAGGGCCGAGGATTATTCTCCCCAGGGAGATTCGACATTAAATTTTTTGTTGCTGTCGAGTGGTTTCAATCCATCTGACTGGTGTGATTGATTTTTTTAAATCATAAAAGTATTTTATTACTTTCCAGTTACATGTAAAGATAGTTTTCAACATTTGTTTTCATAAGATTTTTAGTTCCAAATTTTTCTCCCTCCTTCCTTTTCCTCCCCCCTCCCCAAGACAGAAAGCAATCTGATATAGGTTATATATGTACCAGGTGTGGTTGATTTTTTATTTTATTTTTTTTTGCGGGGCAATGAGAGTTAAATGATTTGCCCAGGGTCACACAGCTATTGTCAAGTGTCTTAGGCTGGATTTGAATTTAGGTCCTCCTGAATCCAGGGCCAGTGCTTTATCCACTGCATTGCACCACCTAACTGCCCCCAGGTGTGATTGATTTTTAAGCAAACCTATCACAACTTATCCATGCAAATGAGTTATGTCTCCAGGCCCCATAAGACGGTTTCTGTGCCAACAAGGCCCCACAAATAGTTATGGGACAAATACAAGTGGAAATAACCCTGTTGGGTGGTGAGAAAGTTGGCTTCCAGTTGCATCCTGTGTCCACAAATAGGCCGATGCCTCCAGTTACCCAGGGGAAGGGTGGCCCATCTGTCCCCTTCAAAATAGTTTTTTTTTTTTAGAGTAACTCTCCTACTCCCTAAAGTGCCTAGAAAAATGCTGAGCACATATACTGGACACACAGAAACACAAAAACCTGTTGATTGATAATCCCCAAAATGCATTGAGTCAGCAGTTTCTCTCTTTCTCTCTCTGAAAAGTGGCAGAGTGGGCAGGTTTGCATGCTAATAAGGTTTGCTCTGGCAAGAGGTAAACCCTCAAGGAGGAAAAACTGCAGCATCAAAGTTCTGATGTATTTGGTGAAAGACAGAAACAAAGTGAGAAAGAGAAAAAGAGAGAGACAGATAGACAGAGACAGAGACTGACAGAGAGACAGAGAGGCAGAGACAGAGAGACACAGAGAGACTTATAGTCAGTTGTGTTAGGCAGGTGTTTTGTTTACTATACTCCAATACAATTAACTTGCTTTGTAATCATAAGTATTTTATGCATTTAAAAACATTATTCTGAGAAGAAATATGTAATTTCACCAGATTGTTCCCAAAGGGGTCCATGATACTCACAATATTACCCAAAACCCACAAAGTCACATTTTATCAAAGAGGTAAGAAGTAATCCCAGCACGCAGAGCAAGCAAGTACCGCAAAATGTCCCTGGGTATAGGCTGGTGGGTTCCATTTCTTCACCAAGGGTGCTCTTGGAGAATTTAATAATTAAATTTTAAATTGGGGGGGGGCAAGTATACAAGTCTCTTTTATGCCTTGTCTGATGTTTTTTTCCATACAAGTATTTCTGTCTTTCAAGGAATCTTATCTGATTTTGAGCTATGGCTAGAAGATACCTGGTTGGAATAGAAGCTTGCTTGAAGATGACTTTGGCTCTGCCAAATCAAATAGTTTTTTATGATCAACAAACAATGGACACAGTGGATTTTATTATTTTCTCTAGTTTTCAGTTGTGAAATTTTAATGGTGTCTGCCAGTATGATGATCTGGTTGGTCATTCAGTCCATCAACAAGCATTTATTAAAGCTAACTTCATGTCAGGCACTCTGCTAGGCACTGAGGAAGGTAGACAGCCCCTGCCCTCAAGGAGCTCCTATGCTAATGGGGGAGGCACACGAGATATAGACAATGTCCATTGGAGGCAACCTTAGACCTTTAGAGGGAAGGAACTGGGGGAGAGGAGAAGGAGGTCTTCCTCAAAAGGAGAGCTTCAATCTGAGTTCTGAAGGGAGATAGGAGAGCTGTGAGCTGGCTAGTTGGGAGTCCAAGTTGAAGAGGGAAAGGTCCTTGGTACTCCTGTTTATAGAAGATGTGCTGATTGCACCAAGCTATGGAGCAATCCAGTGTCTCTTGAAAGAGATCCATAGTCACTTCCAAGCATTTGGCCTTTTCACTCACACAGAAAAAGACTAAGTGGACAAAGATTGTGTATTGGGCAGATAATGACATATACATTTGTTTTGGGTTTTTTTTTTTTGAGGGGTAATGGGGGTTAAGTGACTTGCCCAGGGTCCCACAGCTAGTAAGTGTCAAGCATCTGAGGCTGGATTTGAACTCAGGTCCTCCTAAATCCAGGGCCAGTGCTTTATCCACTGTACCACCTAGCTGCCCCACTCCCTTTCTGTTTTTGACCTTCCTCATTGGTTATACACTGCTACCCGGCATGCTTACTTTTATCTCTCCATTGCCCTCTCTCTGATAGTCATTTCTAATTCTTGTATCCCACATCAGCAATGGGTAGTTTATGGTCATTAAAGAAACTTTATAACATTGGATCAACCAAAGAGAATTAATTAAGTACCCACTGTGTTCCAGATACTGTGCTAAGCACTAGTGATTCAAATGCAACTATAGCTCACTGTGCTCCCCGTGTTCAACTCTGGGTCCAACTTTCCCATCAGACATAGGAGAGTGAAAGAAAAGTTCTATAGATTTTTCCATCCAAATGTATATATCGGGGGCAGCTAGGTGGCACAGTGGATAAAGCACTGGCCCTGGATTCAGGAGGACCTGAGTTCAAATTTGGTCTCAGACACTTGACACTTACTAGATGTGTGACCCTGGGTAAGTCACTTAACCCTCATTGTCCTGCAAAAAAACCCCAAACCAAACCAAACAAACAAAAAACCCCCCCAAAACGAAAAAGGGAGTAAAAGAGGTCATAGAGGAATTGTATAATAGGAACAGAAGATGGGCTGGTCATGTGATTCATAACAACAACAACTTGCATTTATTTTGTAAACTCCGGAAAGTGCTTTATAAAAATTGTCTCATTTTATCATCACAACCACCTTGGGAGTTGGATGCTATTATTATCTCCATTTTATAGATAAGGAAGATGATAGATATTTTATGAAGATAAAGATCTTTTATGACAGGTTAAGTGATGAGAGGCAAGTCTCTGAGACAGGATTTGAACTCGGTTCTTCCTGACTTCAGGATGAAGGATGACGGGTAGAGAGCCAAAGTCATCTACTGGTACCCTCACAATGTCAGGAAAAAACAGGGAATTCCCCCGGAATGTTGGCCCATGTCAGACTTATGGGAAGACACAAGAATCCTTTAAAATGGGAAGACAGCCATTGGTCTTGAGCTATCTTGTTGGAGAGAGCTCCAAAACTGATGAGCTCACAGGTCCGTGAATATTTTTTTAAAAGACATTATTTTTATTTACCAAACTAAAGAAACTCAATTTTAGCTAATTAAGAAAATTAAACTTTATTTTTAAAAATGCAAACTTTGCAAAGGGCTCCTTCTAATCAAACCCTTCCTGTTCCTTTAAAATGTAGAACAATGTTTTCAGTCTTGCTTTATCTTAAGGGGTTCAAATGGACCCTGATCCCCAGCCTCATATTTTGCCATGATGGACCAGTGGGAGAATTCAAGGACTGAGGACCATAGATGCATCCTTTTAAATGGAAACATTTACCTTTTCTGCCTTCCTTGGCAGTTACCCTCCACAACTCTAGGGCCACATATATTGGATGAATCATAAGAAACACAGTGGCCAGAGGAGTCAAGGAGGTGGGGGGATGTCCGATTGATTTTACTGTGACCCAGCTGCTCTGGGGGTACCAGAGTTGGAGCAGTGGCTGCTGGGCCTGGGGGAAAAAAGCCTATCTGACCCCATTAGGACCTGGGCTCTGTATCCCCAGGGCAGGCCAGGCAGCGGGCCAGACAGTTTGGAAGAGAGAATAAAGGGGCCAGGCACGGCAAGCAATTACATCAGTAGATAGGTCTCCTACTCCCTCCCACCCCAAAGCCTCACAGAAGCTGCAGAGGGAAGTGAGTAGGAAGCAGAGGAAGGAAATAGAAGAAGGGTTGGTGGGGGCTGTAAAAAGGAGGGTCTGGAAATTGAGACTAAGAAAAGGATCTCTACCCCAAGGACTCCTAACACCAGGCCATTGGTTCCTTAAAGTCTGCACTGGCACACCCAGCACACCCCCTCCATACACCTGTGTTCCCGGAGAAGAACCAGGGAAGGAGCTGTTAAATCAACTTCATAAGGGGCAGCCAGGTGCCGCAGTGGATAGAGCACCGGCCCTGGAGTCAGGAGGACCTGAGTTCAAATCCGACCTCAGACACTTGACACTTACTAGCTGTGTGACCCTGGGCAAGTCACTTAACCCCCATTGCCTCACTAAAAACAAAATCAACTTTATAAAACAAGTTCAGCTGGGCAAGGCCATCAAGGCTCTAGGAAGAAACCTCAAATCCCCTGTCACCCTGAGGCTAGAGCCAGGCAGGGGAGGGAGCAGGCCAGGGCTAACTAGGCCTGTGCTCACCTAAGGTGTGGCCTAGGGTGGAGGCTGAAGTTGGGTTGAGGAAGCAGGCAATCTAGTAGTTACCCCGTTTTCACTAATTATTCTTGTCAATAGGTGCTTATCTCTTCTTCTTTTTCCTTTCCCCTTTCTTTCCCCTCTTCCTGTTGCCCTATCCTTCACCAAAATGGGAGCTGAGCTTGACCTTTGGCTCTACAGCATCTCTAGGTTAATATAATAAGCCTTTCTCCATGAACAATCGCACTGCAGTCCTATTAATGGTTGGCTTCTCTCGCTCTCAGGTTCTGGGCTTGCCTTCTAGGGGAAGATGGCACAGAATAGTAAGCATTTAGCATAATGGCTAATGGGGCCTGGCCCTGGAGTTAGAGAGGCCAGGGTTCAACTCCAGGTATGGGATTACCAGCAAATCACTTTCCCTCATTGTCCCTCAGTTTCCTTAGCAGAGGCTCTTGTGCTGGAGAGGTATTAGCTAAACACTAGTACAACTAGCTAGATTTAAAGTGGTTGAATGGTCAGATCTATTGTGTAGTCATTAATGGAACTTGAAAGGAGGTCTCTGGTGCAGTATCCCAGAGATCCATGGTTGGTCCCGTACCGTTCAACATTTTTGTCAGTGCCTTGGATCATGTTATGCTCCTCCAATTTGCAGATGATACAAAGCAAGAAAGGCCCCCTAACTGTGGATTAGTGGATCCAGATCAAAAGAGATGTTGATAGGCTAGTCTATTGGGCTGAATCTAATAAGGTGAAATCAAATAGGAATAAATGTAAAGTCTTACACTGGGGTTCAAAAATTGATTTCACAGGTACAAGATGGGGAAGTCATGGTTAAGTCAAAGATCATCTAAAAAATTGGGGGGGTTATTTAGTGGGCTGCAAGTTCAGTGTGGGTTAACAGGATGACACGGCAGCCGAGAAACCTTAAGACTTTTTGGGCTACATTTAGGAGGTATAACTTGCAGAAACAAGGAGGTGATGGTCCTTATGTTTGTTGTTTTATTTTTGCCTGGGATATTGTGTCAGCTTTTGGGTACCACATTTTTATGAAGGATGTTGACAAGCTGGAAAGAATCTGAGTTGATACCATATTAAAAGTGGCTGAACGAACTGATTGTTTAACCTGTGGAAGGATAGCCTGGGGGGAGGGGGAAAGGAGTCAAGAAAACTTGACCTTGAATCCTGCCTTAGGTACCTACCATCTGTGGGACCTGGGGCCAAGTTGATTAACCTTTCAGAATAGCAGTTTATCCACAAGATAAGGATGACTGTGTTTTTAGTCCAGAGAGTTGCTCTGAGGACAGAATGAGATGAGGGATGTGAAGAACTTGGCACACTTCGAAACACTCTCTAAATGTCATCATCCTTGTTGTTGTTGTCACCAGCTGTGCAGACTAGGGGTCTCTCCTTCCTCTGGGTCCTTGCCCTTAGCTCTCCAGTCTCCTTTCATCTTCTGCTCAGAGGGGTCTGAGCTTCCATTTCTAGTACTTGGCAAGCACTCCTACAATGCTGAGGGGGTGGCTAGAGCCCCTGTCCAAGGGCATTCCACCTCCAAAAAATTCACACTGTTCTTTTGAGAAAGGAAAAAAAAAATAAGCTCTATCTGTCCTCAGTCTTCATCCTCTGCCCTTGAGTAGTTATTTGTGTAAAATGAAAGGCCAGACACCATTTTAAATGTCATCACCAAAATTATATTTCTCTTCATCCTGAACTACGTCCAACTTACCCCAGGGATTTTTGTAAAAAACGAAAAGGCATATTTAAGCTGACATACAGAAAGAGATATAAACACATTGGCTGGTCTACACACGCACAGACTGTTCTTGGTGCTATAGAAGTGCCCCCATCCCCAAGGAACCTAGAGCTCTCCTGGGAAGAAAAGAAATGAGCCAGATGAAAAGATAACACTATACATTAGCTGATGATAAGAGCCATGAAAGGTATAGCCACCAAATGATATAGAAATCCAGAGGAGGATAGAACATCATGGATTGTGGGTAGTCAGGTAAGTTTATGTAGTAAATAGGGCTTAGGTTAGACCTTCATAACAGGGTAAGATGTGGCTAGGAAAGGAGATAGGGGGAGGTATTCCAGGTAGGGGCAGGTGATATGAATAGACATAAGAAAGTTCAATTCATTTATATTCCAAGGGCTCTCTCACATGGTGGTTGTGAAGACCAAATAAGATAATACTTGTAAAGCACTTAGCACAGTGAGTGGCACATAGTAGGTACTTAATAAATACTTGCTCTCTTTGTCCCCTCCCCACTTTCTGTGGTTGTGAAATCCAGTCATCACTATTTGTATGGCTTTGAGGAAGGTACTTAAACTTTTTTAAATCTCAATTTTCTTATCCATAAAATGGGAGAATTAGAGAATGAAATGTCCTTTCCCTGAATTCCTGAGTCTCTTTCCTCTAGGACGGTGGTCCTCCAATTTTCTCATCCTGTAAGAGGAATTTGGATTTCCTGAGTAAAACATTTGGAATGATAGGCTCCTGGTAGGAGAGAGATTGTGCGTGATGAGAACTGGTAAGAATATATTTGTCAGAAGTATTGTGAATCTCAAAAAAGGGCATTAAACTGAATGTGGAGGAAAGGAGAGAAAGCTGACCACATACATATGCAAAATCAGATTCCACAGAAAGCAGTGGGAAAACAGAATCAAGTATTTCATAGGAAACGATATCTAAGAAAGGACCTAGTGACAAAGATAGCCTCACGGACACATACACATCCAAAAGATGGACAAGAACCAAGGGAGGGGGCAGCTAGGTGGCACAGTGGATAAAGCATTGGCCCTGGAGTCAGGAGGACCTGAGTTCAAATATGATCTCAGACACTTGACACTTACTAGCTGGGTGACCCTGGGCAAGTCACTTAACCCTCATTGCCCCACCAAAAAAAAAAAAAAGAGGAGAAGGAGAAGGAGAAGGAGAAGAAGAAGAAGAAGGAGAAGAAGAAGTAGAAGAAGTAGAAGAAGTAGAAGAAGAAGAAGAAGAAGAAGAAGAAGAAGAAGAAGAAGAAGAAGAAGAAGAAGAAGAAGAAGAAACAAGGGAAACTAGAGATGTCAATGCAATGAGTCAAAATTAACTACATAAGTATTGATGAGACTTGGTGGTATATACTCATAACTAGAATATGACTACAGAAGGGCATACCTTCTTCAAAGGACTCGTTTAAAAAAAGGAGGTGAAGAAGCATTGTACTTTCAGAAGGTATATTTATGTGAGTAAATCCATGATTGATAAAGAGTGAGCATGATGGAAAGCATTCAGATGAAATTCAATGGAGGGAGAAGAATATGCAATAAACTACCTACTCAGAAGGCAGAAACAGACATTACAAACCTGACACAGAGGCAAAATATAGAAGTGATGGGGAACTTCATCTATCTGGCTGCCTGTTTGAATTCTCCCTCTCTTCCAAAAGCAAAGCAGCTAGTAAATTCTTGACTAGTCTTTTTTTTTTTTTTAGGGGAAGGGGGGGCAATGAGGGTTAAGTGACTTGCCCAGGGTCACACAGCTAGTAAGTGTCAAGTATCTGAGGCTGGATTTGAACTCAAGTCCTCCTGAATCCAGGGTTGGTGCTTTATCCACTGCCCCACCTAGCTGCCCCCTTGACTAGTCTTGATAATAATTTTATATTATTATTTTTAAAAATATAAATCAGTCAAGAAACATTTATTAGATAAACACCCCACAATTTATTTGTTTACTAAGTCTAGATTTTCCCATTTCAAGCTTTTTAAAAGAGGGCCACACCAGTCCTGGGAAGAACCCTAGGAAAGAAGGTTGATTACTTTAACTGTAAAAGTGTAATCATTCCAGGTACTATATGTGCCGTGTTTTTTTGTTTTTTTTTTGGTTTGTTTTTTTGGGTTTTTTTTGGCAGGGCAATGGGGGTTAAGTGACTTGTCCAGGGTCACACAGCTAGCAAGTGTTAAGTGTCTGGGGCTGGATTTGAACTCAGGTCCTCCTGAATCCAGGGCCAGTGCTTTGTCCACTGCACCACTGAGCTGCCCCATATGTGCTGTTTTTTAAATCATTTTGTTTTTAATTTATGGAATAAAACAAGTATTTCCATAACATAATATAATAAAAATCATTGCATGTGAAACTGCAAATCGATTTTGTACAACTTGCTATTCCTTTTAAATATATAATAAAATTATCACATAAATTCCTATTTTTCCTTTTTTTCTTCCCTCTCCCCTGCCCCACTCTAGAGATGGTTACCATTAGACACAAATATAAATATATGTGTACATATACATACATGTAATTATTTCATACAATTTTATATTGTTATTAATAATTAATTTTAATTTGGAGGCAGCTGGGTGGCCCAATGGATAGAGTCCTGGGCCAAGGGACCTGAGTTCAAATATGGTCTTGTATACTTATTAGCTGTGTGACCCAAAGCAAGTCACTTTACTTTTTTCTGTCTTGAATTCCTTCATCTGTAAAAGGGGTAAAATAATAGCATCTTACCTTCTCTAGGTTTTTATGAGCACCAAATGAGAATATTTATAAAGTACTTAGTATGGTGCTTGGTACACACTAAGTACTTAATAAATGCTTGTTTCCTTCTCCTTCCCTTCCCTATCCTTTAGAAGATGGAGAAAGTTCTTCTGGCCCTGATTTTAACCAACAAGGAGTAAATAGTTACTGAAGTAGAAGTACTGTGAATTAGGGAGACAATAAACATTCAACTTTGGAATTTGTGAGAGAGGCTTCTTCTGGTACGCATTTTGAGAGTTTGGAAAATGGAGAGGTGGGATTCCTTGGCCAAAATTCTACAGGGAGTCAGCCCAATGGGATGGAAGCTCTAAAGAATGAAATATTTTTTTTTTTTTTTGCGGGGCAATGGGGGTTAAGTGACTTGCCCAGGGTCACACAGCCAGTAAGTATCAAGTGTCTGAGGCTGGATTTGAACTCAGGAACTTCTGAATCCAGGGCCGGTGCTCTATCCACTGTGCCACCTAGCTGCCCCAAGAATGAAATCATAATAACATAAACGCAAATGAGTCTGATAAACACTCGTTTGTTAAGGAAGAAAAGTGGTAACTGTCTAAAGATATGCACATAATTTTTTTTCTTTTTTTTGCTGGGCAATGAGGATTAAGTGACTTGCCCAGGGTCACACAGCCAGTAAGTGTCAAGTATCTGAGGCTGGATTTGAACTCAGGTCCTCCTGAATCCAGGGCCAGTGCTTTATCCACTCTGCCACCTAGCTGCCCCATAAAACTCGATTTTAAAGACCTGTATAGAAGAAAGAAGCATGTGCAAAAAATGGAAGTTAGTTTCCAAAGAGGGGTGTGACCTTATAAGAACAGAGCCATGAGCACCTAAGCACAAAATCAACTGAAGGTGACAAATTTTGTTGAAGGCAGAAGAGAGGGACAGGATGCTGCTTAGGATAAATGGGAAAATGGAGAAAAAGAACTATTCATTTCAGACTTTGCTTCTGTTTTCTCTTCCAAGAGAATAATATTTGAACTGCGAAGGTTAGAACAAAAATAGATAGTTGGTAGCCAACAGAGCACTCAACTGCTTTCAGTGAGTTCAAGATCTTTGGCTTGCATGACCTATGTCCTGAGCAGATGCAATTGCTGAAGGGGTGGTTAATTATATATGCAAGATTGTGTTGAAGATGAGAGATGCCATATATAGGACTGGAGATGGGCAAATGTCTTGATTTTTTTAAAAAAAGGAACAAGGTGTTTTACATACTACCTATTGGTAAATTTGACTTTGATTTTTTGGAAAAATTCTAGAACACATTATTTAAAAGATGGTTCACGTACATTTAGAAAGAGAGATGTTTACAAGGAGCCAGCATGGCTTCCTTAAGAGCAGCTTATGGTAGACTTATCTAATTTCCTTTTTTGACTGAGTTAATTGACTCATAGATAAAAGAATGTCATAGACATAGTGGGTCTGAATTTTAGCAAAGCATTTTTACCAATTTTCTTATGCAATTCTTGTGTTCAAGATGCAAAATTGTGATGTAGAGGATAATATATATTTAGGTTGATTTAGAACTGATTGAATGATGAGTATAACCAAAGAAAGTCAAGGGACTGATGGCAACATATAAAGAGGTCTGTGGTGGAGTGTTCCAGGGGTCTGTGCTTGGCTTCTTGACACTGAACACTTTTATCAATAAACTGGAGAAAGACATAGATATTGGTTGTTGAATATACAAATAACACAAAGCTAGGAAGGATGGCTCACATGTTAGATGCTAGCATCAAGATAAAAAAAACATCTAAACAATGGTGATTAATTGTGACAAATGTAAAGTCTTACACTTGGGTTAAAAAAAAATCAATGTCCTAAGTACAAAATTGGAGAAATATAGTTGGACAATCATTTATATGAGAGCTCTGGGGCTCTTAGAGGGCTATAATCTCAATATGAGTTAATTATGGGACAAGGCAGCTGAAGAAGTTACTGTAATCCTAGGGGGTATGAAGAAATGAAGGAGGTGAGAATGCTACTGTTCTGTAACTTGGTTGGACCACAGCGGGTTAGTCTAATTGGAGACAAGGGAAGGGAATAAGCATTGATATACTTCCTACAATGTGCCAGGCACTGTGCCAAGCACTTTTGTAAATATTATTTCATTTGATCCTCATAATAGCTTTGGGAGGTAGATGTCCATTTCACAAGTAAGGAAACTAAAACAAACAGAGGTTTAAGTGACTTGCCCAGGGTCACCTGGGCAGTAAAAGCTAGTAAATGTCTGAGGCCAGATTTGAAATCACATATTCCTGATTCCAGGCCCAGCTCTCTATCCACTGCAAATCATAATATACAATATTACAAGATAAGTATATCAGAAAAGGTTCCCAAGATACTGGGTAAGTTCAGAAAGGGAAGGCTATTTGCCAACCAGGAGGGAGTTTATATAGTTTGTTCCTGATCATTACTTTCTCTGTCTCCCTCTCTGCCTCTGTCTCTGTCTGTCACTGTCTCTCTCTCATTATCAGTCTGTGTTGTTTTTCCATTTCTTTTTTTAAAAATTAATTAATTATTTTTTCATGTAGTTGTGAATATTTTACAATTCTTCATATTCTTTGACTATCTATTGGGGAATGGGACACACATGTATGTATATATTTATATGTATATATGTATATATAGTTGTAATTTAAAAATTCATTTTAGAAGAAAAGAAAAAAAAGAACATTTCCATGTATACAGCAGAATGTAAGGGAGGATTCACTATAAAACAAATTTCCATCTCAAGACCTACATAACAAAAACTACACATTGTTTTAAAAAATATTTATTTATTTTTTGGTGAGGCAATTGGGGTTAAGTGACTTGCCCAGGGTCACACAGCTAGTAAGTGTCAAGTATCTGAGGCTGGATTTGAACTCAGGTCCTCCTGAATCCAGGGCTGGTGCTCTATACACTGCACCACCTAGCTGCTCCTGTTTTTTCCATTTTTACCAGTTTGAAAGGATGATCTTTTTTTTTTTTTTGTGAGGTAATTGGGGTTAAGTGACTTGCCCAGGGTCACACAGCTAGTGTTAAGTGTCTGAGGCCGGATTTGAACTCAGGTACTCCTGACTCCAGGGCCGGTGCTCTATCCACTGCGCCACCTAGCTGCCCCTAGGATGATCTTTTGATGATCTGTCTTTCTGCCAGGCTCTGGCATTATAGACAAATCAAACCAATGCCTTGGGAAAGTCAAGAGTGACTTGGCAGGAAGAAACACCATCATAGACCTTTGGAAAGCACTGGCTATAGATCCCATGGTGTGCTCCAATGTATCCCAACAGTAACTTTCCATGAAGCTAGAATGTCAGTCTCACAAAAAACCAGGACAAGCACTGGATTTGAAATCAGAGAACCTGGGTTCAAATCTCTACTCTGCCAGTTACTACCTATATGACCCTTAAAACTATTCTCTAGGTCTTACCTTTTTCAACTATAAAATGAAGGGTTGGACTCATTGATTCTCAGGCTTCTTTTCTACTTTAATTAAATCCTATAAATGTTAGATTTATTCAATTGTGGAACTAATATTTAGCTATTGATATGTTTTTATGTACATATTCAGTTTTTAGATAGTGGTGTAGGGAGGGCTAGATGGACTTCAATTCCATATTTATTGGACAGAAAGACTTGAATTCAAATCCTGACTTAACTACTTCCTATCCATGTGACCTTGGGCAAATTACAACTCCTCTTGATCTTAGTTCCTTCAACTGTAAAATGAAAGAATTGTACTAAATGACTTCTAAGGTCCCTTGTAGCTCTAAAACTTATTCTGTGAATCCTGGGAACAAATAATAGAGTTGGACTTTGGACCCAGGTTCTCCAATTCTCCAAATCCAGTGTGCTCTCCATTGGACCATGTTACTGCCTTCATTAAGCAAACGTATATTAGGCACCTACTGTGTTCAGAGCACTGTGCTAAGTGATACGGGCAAAACAACACTTAGATAAGATAAAGCCCCTGGTCTTCTGGAATTTACAGATAAAAAGAGAAATAAGACCTCCCAAAATATTAACTATTATTATTTTACATATAATTCTAATATTTATATATTACTGTATATTAATAGAATGTTACTTGATAGGTGCATCAAAGAAGGGCAAAATAAGGTTCTATGAGAGGTGGGAAGTCTAATGTAACTGACTAGGAGCATTAAGACAGGCTTCATGGAGGAGGTGGCATTTTAAATTTTTTTTTTTTTAGTGAGGCAATTGGGGTTAAGTGACTTGCCCAGGGTCACACAGCTAGTAAGTGTTAAGTGTCTGAGGCTGGATTTGAACTCAGGTCCTCCTGAATCCAGGGCCGGTGCTCTATCCACTGTGCCACTTAGCCGCCCCATTTTTAATTTTTTTAAATAAAAGAAGGTGGCTTTTGATCTGGGTTTTAAACAATGGATTTGACTTCAGTTAGTGAAGAGAGAAGAAAAGACATTCCAAGCATAAGAAAAAGCAAAGACCCAAAGGTCAAAGAGAACACAATAGGCAGGAATAGCAGAATAAGAATATGAGATATAGAATAAAGCTGGAAGAGTAGGGTGGCCGCAGATTGTGGTTTTGAATAAGGCTAAAGGATTTAAACTCTTTGGGCAATAGGAGCCATTGAAGATTTTGGAACAGAGAAGTGGGACACCAGATTTATGTATAAGGAAGGCAATGCTGGTGGTGGTAGGAAGGGGGACCGTTGGAGAGAGGAGAGAATGAAGATAAGATCTATTGGGAGGCTATTACAATGGTTCAGGCTGGTAGATGGTAATGAGAACCTGCACTAGGATGCAGGCAGTGGGAATGGAGAGGAAGAGATGGGTCTGAGAGATGTTGCAAAGGTGAACTGGATAGGACTTGGTAACCAATTGAATATGAGGATAGAGGGAGAAGGAAAAATCAAAGATAAAACCAAGGAATAAAACATGGGAGGCAGGGTGACCAATGCTGCTACTGCCACAAATAGAGAAATCAGAAGGAGGAGGAGGGTGAGGAGGGAAATACAACAAGCTTGTTTTTGGACATGTTGAGTTTGAGGTGCCAGGGGACATCCAAATAAAGATGCCCTACAGTTGGAGTTGTGGGTGTAACTCTCAGAAGAAAGGTTGGGTTTGAGATGTAGAATTGAGATGTATCTACATAGAGGTGGTAATTGTAGCCATGAGACTCAATAAGATTGCCAAAAGAGAAAAAAAGAAGAGGAACAAGGGACATGAATCTTGAGATGAACCCCAACATTGAGGGACCAAGAAGAGGATGAAGAGGTAGTGATGGGGACAGAGCAGGAATGGTTAGAGAAGTAGGAAAACAACCAGGAAGATGGTATCTCTGAAGCTAAGGAGAGACAGACAGACAGTGAGACAGAGAGAGACAGACAGAGGCAGACAGAGACAGAAAGAGAAACAGAGAGATAGAGACAGGAGAGAGAGAGGAAAAAGATCAAGAGAGAGAAAACAGAGAGAGAGAGAGAGAGAGAGAGAGAGAGGGAGGAGAGGGGAGAGAAGAGAGACAGAGACACACACACACATACATACACACAGAGAGAGAGAGAGAGAGAGAGAGAGAGAGAGAGAGAGAGAGAGAGAGAGAGAGAGAGAGAGAGTTCAATAGAAGATGGTCAACAGCATTGTAATTACAATGTTTCTGACAACTTTTGAAAGCACTGCCTCAGTGGAACATTGAGGGAGGAAGCCAAATTACAAGCTGAGTAGACTGTTGGTAGTGAGGAGTTGCTGGTAAGCCTGAGACTCAGTGACCTCATTTGCTTGGTGTTTCTTTCTCCAAGAACATGGGACTGAACGATGATCATTAGAGATGGACTTTTTTTTTTTTTGAGGCAGTTGGGGTTAAGTGACTTGCCCAGGGTCACACAGCTAGTAAGTATCAAATGTCTGAGGCTGGATTTGAACTCAGGTCCTCCTGACTCCAGGGCTGGTGCTCTATGCACTACGCCACCTAGTTGCCCCCAAGAGGCACTTTTAGGGAGTGTTTATGTCAGGAGTTTGGGAGTTCTTGGGTCCCTCAGTTGGTATGATTGACAACATGAGGTTTTTTGTTTGTTTTTGCAACTCTGTGTTTTTCCAAGCAGAAAAACATGATCAGGAAGATGAGCCCAAGTCATGACATGAGGGAGGTATTCCAACAGTGCAGAACTGAAAAGATGCTGAAATGGTACTTGACTACAAAATAGTTCACATTCCAGGGTTTGAAGTATTAACCTTCTGGTAGAATAGAAGAGGAGTTATTATTTATCCTCATGTTTTAAGTCTTAATTAATTCTTACTTATGGGTCTTTTGTGTTTTAAACATGGTATAAGTGTGTATGCATAGGAAATAAATAGCTATTTTAAACCTGATCTACCTTAAACATTGGGTACCTTTCTAATCCTTTTTGGGGAGACCTCAGACATGAATCACACCAAAGCTTTACATGATTCTCCCTCTCTTTGAAGGCCAGGTTCACCAAAGACTGTGCTCACCTCATGAGCCTGTGGCTGGGACCGCTTATAGGAGAAGGCACCCCAGCTCCCTGGCCCAGCAAATGTTTCAACGCAAATATGTATTTTATTACCCCAACTGGACTGTAGGTCTCATGAAGACAGGGGTCCTCTTTTAGACTTCTTTTGTACTCTTCCCAATAGTAGGCAAAGGATAAATATTTCTGAGAATGAAAAAGGACAGTATTTTCCATTTGTATCATTTCCTTTCAAAGAATTTTCGTATGTGTATATGTGTATGTTTATGTGTGTGTATACATATATACATGCATGCATACATACATGTATATACAATTCCCCTTCCTTCTCACAACAGCCCTGTGAGGTAGGCAGGGAAGGGATTGTTAGACTCATTTTATAGATAAAGCACCAAGGTCTACAGATGTTTAATGATTTGCCCAAGGTCATATAGGTGGGCTTGGAACAGAGGTCCCTGGAAAACCAACCCAGTGTTCATCCCACTGTCCATTGTAATACAGCTCCTGCATTAAGCAGAGGGTGAAAAAATTCCCAGTTATGTATCCTGGGGTCTAACCATGCCTCACCCAGATCTCCCCCTTTAATATAATCAGTCACAACCAAATAGTCAGGCTCATGACCCAGAGAACCAGTAAGCTACATTGGCAGTATTATTTTTCAAGGGAGGCATAGATTCAATGAGAGACCTCCACTTCACACATACACTAGCCTTCTGATAAAATGATCCTTAAACTAATGGCCCAAAGAGACAAATTAGCACACAACTAGCTCTTAGAGTACAGGTGTGTGTGTGTGGGGGGGGCAGCCACTGGGATGTGACTGGTATCATGCAGAGCCCCACCTCTCTTATTTCTTCCCCATTCCAGGCATCTCTGGGTTTCATGGCAGGACCTGTGGTTTTATTATTGCCCCACTTCCAATGGCTGGGGAGTGTTTGCTGGCCCCTAGGACTTGATGCCAAGGGCAGAGAATACCTTCAAACAGCCTTTGCAGAGGCCTCATCCAGGGCTTTGTTTTCCCTTGAGCTTCTCAACTGGTTTTGTTTGGTTTATCAGTCCCTTCCTCTGCAAAGCCTTCCCTGATTCTCCCAGCTAGGTGACAGAACAGATTAGGGGAATGAGCACTGGGGTTGAGAGTGAGAAGACCAACATTTGAATCCTGACTTTCCTACTTGCTTCTTGGGTGACCTTAGGATCCTGCTGGTCCTTGCTTCCTCATTTCATTTCCAAAGGGGTTGGAAGAGATGATACTTTAAAGTCTTTTCTGGCTCTAATTTCTGGGCTGATTTCTCCTTTGGCCATTCCTCTGCACCTTTCCTATCCACTTGCCATATTCTATTTCCTATTTATATAAATGTCCCATCTCCCTTAATAGAGAATAAGTTCCATGAAGGCAGGGACTGGGTCTCATTCCCCTTTGTGTCACCATGTCTATCACAGTGCTTGGCACACACACTGTGTTGTATTGAATACTTTGTCATTCCCACCATGGTCACCATAGTCCAAACCTTCATCATGTCTCCTGGACTTTCACAAAAGCCTCCATACTGGTTTTCCTGAATTAAATCTTCCCTCTCCAAGTCATTCTGCATCGTTCATGGGTTCATAAAACAGACTGAGAGGCAGCTAGGTAGTGTGGTGGCTAGAGCAAAAGACCTGGAAGTAGGAAGACCTGAGTTTGAATTCTGCCTCACAGACTTACTGTATGACATTGGGCAAGTCATTTAATCTCAGTTTCTTCATCTGTAAAATGAGTATAATAATAGCGCCCATCTCACTGGGTTGTTATGAGCAAATGAGATAACATATATAAAGACCATTAGAATGCTATATACATGCTACCTAGTATTACTGAATCCAATCCTCTAATTTTACAGATGAGTAAACTGAGGCAGAGAGAAATGACAAGACTTATTCAAGGTCATACAGGTAGATGTGGTAAAACCTAGATCCTCTAACTCCAAAGTTATTGCTCTTTTAAAAAAAGATGTTCCTTGTTATCTGTCTTCATACTACTACCAGAGGAATCTTCCTAAAATATTGCTTTGATAATATCATCCCTCAGCTAAAAAAATTCTTCAATGACTTCCAACTGTCTACATGATAATGCTCAAACTCCCTAAGTCTTCCATTCAAGTCTCCCTCTTTCCAACTCTGGTCCCACCCTACCAATCCAATCTTATCTCCCACTGTTCTTCTACACAAAGCCTCTGTTCTCACTAGATTGGTCAGTTTCATTTGCAGAATGAGGTTATGTATTCTCCATTTGGCAACCTTTGCTTATCTGGTCCCCATATCTGGAATGCCCTCACCCTAGCTAAATACTTCAAGATCCAAATCAAGTGCCTCTTCCCCTATGAAGCCTTCTTAGACCAATCTAGCCAACAGTGACAATCGTTTTCTCTCTTCTCTGAACACTCCACCATTTATTATCTTCATCACTCATCTGGCCCAGAGCATACACTGTCAGACTCATGTTGTTAGTTACCTTTTTGTGTGGATGTGTCATTTCCCCAATGAGATCATAAGTTTCCTGAGGACAGGAGTCATGTCTTATTAGTCTCCATGTCCCACTTGCTCTGTGCGTGTGTGTATAATATATGTATATATATATGTATATATGTATATGTATGTATATGTATATATATCAGTAAACATTTGGTGATTGATTTTTCTCTAGGAGCAACTCGGCATACAAAGAGGTTCAAAGTATTACATACTCAGTATTAAAGTGAAATGTTGCCTTGGGGCAGACAGACTCTGCTAGAAATGGGTCTTTGGCTCCAAAATACAAAGCCCTCCAATTATAACATTCCCAAACATTTATCCTGGCAATGCTTAAAAGGGGAAAAAACAAGTCAATGGGATGGTTTGAATATATCCTTTCATTTGGATAAATGTCAGTTCTCTGTATGATTTCTGATGATCTGTGAATGTCATGGGTGAATATTGCATCATAATAAGTGATGGATAGAAAACATTCAGAGAAATTTAGGAAGACTTAGATGAACTGATGCAGACTGAAGAACCAAGAAAATAACATATACAATGACTTTAATGATGTAAATGAAAGCAAGACTAAAAGGCAGCAGAGGGGGTATCAGGAGGACCTGAGTTCAAATCTGGCCTCAGACACTTGACACTTACTAGCTGTGTGACCCTAGGCAAGTCATTTAACCCTCATTGCCCTGCCCCCCCCAAAAAAAAAGAAAGAAAGAAAGAGAAAAGGCAGCTGAACTTAGAACAGTGAATGAATGAATGATAAAGACACCTCAGTAAATGGGTAGGGTTCAAATCCCACCTTTGCCTAGTGATCTTAGGAAAATCATATCTGCCCTGCCTTGCCTCAGTTTTTTCCTTTATAAAAGGAGTGTTAGATTAGATAGTCCCTGAAGCCTCTCCAAGATGTAGGTCTGTGATCCTAAAAGAATATTACTGATACTATTAGTCACTGTGCTATCTGTTTTTGCTTGACTCTTTGCCATAAGGGAGGATCCTTGGGGAGAGGGAAGTAGATGGGGAATAATGGGAATTTTTTTTTAATCATGAAATATTTGGCATAAAAAGTCAAAGACATTCAAAGCTTTTTCCCCTTTTCAAGTAACAGGGCATAATGATTTCTCGATAGACATAACTGGTTTTAAACAAGTCTAATTACATAATCACAGAATCATAACTCAAGGGAAGCCAGAGGTCATCGAGTTCATTTTCCTGTAAAATACATTAATTGTTCATGAGCTGTCATCAGCCTTCTATTTGAATACTGCTTGTGACAGGGGGTTCATTACCTAATGAAGCAACCCATTCTCTTTTCAGATAGTTCAAGTTGTTGCAGAAATTCTCCCTTATATTGACCTGAAATGTGCCTCTTTGTAACTATCCCCATTGGTTCGAGTTCTGGAATCATAACTCAAGCTTACTACTCTTCTGTAAGAAAGTCTTTCAAATGCAGAGTGAGCCGAAAGTCTTAAAGTTGAATAGTGTGATAGTTTCAAATAGCATTAAGACTTTAGGGACACCCTGTATTTAAGCCCAGGGACCATGTGATCCTCAAGTCTTCTCTAAGCTAAAATATCCCTAGCTCGTTCACATCGGGTGATCTTGGGCCTCCTTACAATTCTACTCACCCTTCTTCTGGACGTGGTCCAGCTTGCTAATGTGGCATCCAGAACTGAACGCAGTATTCTAATTATGGTTTGACCAACATGGCACCTCTCTTGATTTGGATTCCACATTTCTACTAATGTAGCCCAAAGCTGCATCGGGTTTCTTGGCAATTACATTATACTGTTGATTCACATTAAGCTTATAGTCAATGAAAACCCCTAAGTGATTTGCCGAGAAGTAGTTAGACGGCACAGTGGTCAATAGCTCTAGACTTTGAGTCTGGAAGCCCTGATCAGATTCAATATAGCCTCAGATACTTTCTAAATTCATCACCCCGGGCAAGTTACTTGACCTGTCTCAACCTCAGTTTCCTCATCTGTAAAATGTAGACAGTAATAGACCTAAGTCAAAGGGCTGTGAAGAGCAACCAAGATAACATTTGAAAAGAGCTTTGTAAATCTTAAAATCCTATGTAAATATTAGCTTTTTAATTTAGCTCCATTTTCTTCATACTTTATTTGTACAGTTGATTTTTAAAAATACCTACGGGTAGAAATGTATATTTATCAGCATCAAATTTCAAATCTTAGTTACAGTTAACCCAATATTGCAACATGTCAAAATCTTTCCAAATCCCTGGTAAGACTTTAATAGATTTCCCCCATAAATTCATTTATTCATATAATGAATTAATTATCCCTCTAAGCTTCATTGTCAATGTGAGATATATATCATCTGTATCTTTATCCAAGTCACATATATAAAAGTGAGACATAAAACAAAAAATGAAGACTTATTTATTCAGTTGTTTCAGTCGTGTCTGACTCTTCATGATGCCATTTGGGGTTTTCTTGACTAAGATTCTCGAGTGGGTTGCCATTTCCTTCTCTAACTAATTTTACAAATGAGGAAACTGAGGCAAATAAAGTTAAGTGACTTGTTCAGGGTCACACAGCTAGTAAGTGTCTGAGGCCAGATCTGACTTCGGGAAGATGAGTCTTCCTGACTCTAGGCTTGGCACTCTATCCATTGTGTCTCCTAGTTGCCCTCTAGACTTGTAACCAAGAACTAAAAATGTACATGTAACTTAGCTTGGCATTGATCATTTAACCAACTTTTTTGGGGGATACAGTAATTAAGCCAGTTGTGAATTTACCTCACTTTAGTAATATCTAGTAGACACCTTTCCCTTTTCTTCCAATGGTGTAATGAAGAACTACCAAATGCCGCTTTGAAATTCTGATATTACCATATCTACACCATACTAATGATCTGTCAGTCTAGCAACCCCATTAAAAAGAAAAAAAGAAAAATGAGGTCAGTGTGGCATGACTTCTTAGTGAACCCATGCTGACTCCCAGGGATGCTCATCTGCCTTTCTGAGATCAGAAATCATCCACTTAAAATTTCATTCTAAAATTTTCTTACGGTTTGATGTAAAAGGCAATGGGATGATCTCAAGGCTTGCCTTAAAAGAAGGAGGACTGTCCAACACTTCATCTCATTCCACCAGGCCCCTCTCCCTTCAGTGCAAATCAAGTACTGACAAGCAAGGTATAGAGTATCAGTAGAGTATAAGCTCCTTGTGGGGAGGCACTGTTTCATTTTTGTCTTTGTCTCCACAGTACCTAGCACAGTGCCATCATACCATATGCACTTAATAAATTATTGTTTGGCTAATTTTTTTGGAGAATGGGTTTCCCTATATTGCCCAGGCTGTAAATGGCCCTGCTCCTACTCCTGATGGGCACCAAAACTTTTTTTTTGCAGGGCAATGGGGGTTAAGTGACTTGTCCAGGGTCACACAGCTAGTAAGTGCCAAGTGTCTGAGGCCAGATTTGAACTCAGGTACTCCTGAGGGCCGGTGCTTTATCCACTGCACCACTTAGCTGCCCCCCACCAAAACTTTGACCTGCTCCATTTTTGACCTGGGTCAGTTTTGCCCCTCCTTAAATGGCCTGGTACAGGCAGCTAGGTCAGGAAAACCCATCTCTCTGACTTCAAATCTGGCCTCACACACTTACTAGCTTTGTAACCCTGGGCAAACAACTCCAGTGTCTTTGATAAGAAAACCCCAAATGGGATCATGAAGAATTAGACATGACTGAAAAATGACTGAACAACAACAGAAGTGGCCTGGTGCCCATCCCTTCATCAAAAAGTTCTCTATGGTGGTGGCTTGCTTAGAGAGAACACCAGATTGGCTGTCATCATCCTTCTGTAGCCCAGAACACATGCATTCAAGTAATCCACCAGCCTCAGCCTCCCCAGGAGTAGGGATTACAAGCATGCATCCCATGCCCAGCCTTAATAAATGCTTGTTGAGTTGAATTGATTACAAACAAGTACAAATAATACCATTTGGGATACCTCCTGGAAGGAACTATACCACAAAGGATGAGAAACAAGTCAATCAATCAACAAGGATGTTATTAAGTGCCTGCTCTCAGCCAGCTCCAAGTGTTCCGGAGGCCAGAACTCACTGAAGTCATTCAGTCATTTGCCAGCCATCTTAGTCTCTTTCCTCTAACCTAGTTTCTCACAAAAACTCCTCCCAAGGAGCCATTCAGATTCATCTGAATTTCTTTCTGCTTCCTTGAGGCAATCTGACTCAGTTGAAAAAATGCCCGGATCTTGGATTTGAGTCCTGACTGTGACAGTTCTTAGCTGTGCAAGCATGGACTTGACCTCTTTAAAAGTCAGTTTCCTCCTCTACAAAATAGAGAGAGGGATTAGACCTATGATGGGTTTTTTTTTGAGGGAATTGGGGTTCAGTGATTTGCCCAGGGTCACACACAGTTAGTAAGCATTTGAGGCTGGATTTGAACTCAGGTCCTCCTAACTACAGGGTCAGGACTCTACCTGGTGTACCACCTATCCGCCCCCCTGACCATGTTTTCAATGATGTGGGGAGTTCCCAGTGAGGAATTCCCTCTACCAGTATAAATGATCACCTCTGCAAGCTTAAAAAATTGCCCAGGACATTGAGAGATGACATCACTCGCTTAGGGTCACACAGCCGATGTATGTTAGAAGTAGGACCTAAGCTCAGCTCCTCCTCACTTTATTCTCTATACCTTGCAGCCTCTATAGAATATGGAAAACTACTTCCTACTTTGTACTACCTACTTCACTAGGTGGTTGTGACAAAAGGTTCCCCAAATACTATATAAATGTAAACAATTAGTTATTTCCTGACACCTCTTGCCTGAGGTCCTATGTAGCAGAAGAAAGAGGGATATTCAAGGACCTGAGAAGTCTGGCTGAGGTCCTTTTCAGGAATTGGGGAATAGGGCTATGTCCAGCCAGTCCCCCAGAGGTGAGGGTCTCTGGAGAGTGGGATAGTGTCCTTCATGTTCCCCCACCTGCCTGGTGATCTGCTGTCCACCCCTACTGTCTGCCTCTTTGCTGTCAGGCAGGTGGACTGGTGAGTGAGTCATCCTGGAATTGCTCATAGGCACCGCAAAGAAGCTGCAATCAGCCCCTACTGGCTGCTGGTTACTGTAGTCACACAGCAATGCAGTGTTCTTCAGAGAACACTGCCCAGCTCCCTGGATTAGCCCTTCAAGCTCTGCTCCCAAATCAAAGTGGATTTCAGGAGAATGCATCCTAGAGATGTGTCCCCAACTGGGATTTGGAAATTGTCGAATTTGGAAATTCCACAGAATTTCCAAAGGCATTCAAGGACTGATTTTAGGTAGCAGCTACACCACCTAAAAAGAACAATGAGGTCTCTCTGCCTCACATTCTACTCTCCCCAAAAGCTTGATCATCTGAACACACTTGATGCTTTTTGACATCCATACTTTGGTTCACATTGTACTCTCTCTTCTCAGGCATTGGTTGAATTCTTATCCATCCTTTAAAACCCACCTCAAATTCCATTTAGTCTTTCCATACTCTCCTTGTGAGGAACACTCTTTTTTTCTCTGACTTTATGTTATACCATTTGGACAATATGCATAACCGTTATAGTATAAGTTATTTTAAAGACTTTTTATCCTTTTACTGGATAGAAAGTATCATGAAGTAATTAGTGGTATGCTGATAAATGTTTAACAACCGGGGCAGCTAGGTGGCACAGTGGATAAAGCACCGGCCCTGGATTCAGGAGACCTGAGTTCAAATCCGACCTCAGACACTTGACATTTACTAGCTGTGTGACCCTGGGCAAGTCACTTAACCCCAATTGCCTCACCCAAAAAACAAAACAAAACAAAAAACCAAAAAAAAGTTTAACAACCGACTCTGAAAAAAACAAAATGTGTGAATGACAAACTTTTGTGTTTAATCCATGTTATTAAACATCTTCTCTATAACTTTACTAAGTCTAGACAACCAATAAAACAATAAATCAAATCCTGATATGTACCATTTGCTGATGTCCTTAGTATAAATGCTCACACTGAAAATTTAACAATAGGCTCTTGCTAGAATGAGCCAGCTCCAGCACACCCCTGGCAAGAACCATATCTTACCTAAAATTACACCTCTCTTTTCCAGAATGTAACACGGGCTGTACACATATTCCTTGCTTACTTCCCAGGCAACCACATGTGTCACTGAGCATTTTAGTAGTCAAAAATGACCAAAGGGCAGCTAGGTGGCACAGTGGATAAAGCACTGGTCCTGGATTCAGGAGGACCTAAGTTCAAATCCAGTCTCAGACACTTGATACTCACTAGCTGTGTGACCCTGGGCAAGTCACTTACCCTCATTGCCCCACCCAAAACAAAACAAAAAAATGACCAAAAAATTCAGGTCATTTTCTGAGAGCTCCCTATTTCTTCCTCCTCTTCATCTTACAACACTCAGATGCCTCCTGCTACTATATCCTGCTTTATTCCTGTCTCACACGATGGGATGGCCTTATTCTTTGCCATAGTCAACCCCTCGACCTGCACAAGTGATCCCCTTCCATCCCATCTTCTTTAGCAGATTGGTCCCTTTACCACCCGACACTCTTCAATTTTGTCTTCAATCTCTCCCCATCTACTGGCTATTTCCCTTTTGTCTACAAACATACACATGTTTCCCCCATCCTCAAGAAACCCTTCCTTCTGTACATTAATTCCTATTTATCCTTTATCTAGCTTGTTTGTACACAGTTGTTTGTTGTCTTTCTCATTTGATGGAGATTCTTGTGAGCAGACTTTTAGCTATCTTTGTAATCTCAGCACTTAAAATAGTGCCTGGCACATAGTAGGTACTTAAGAATATTTATCGACTTACTGCTTCCAACCATGTGGCAAAGGACTTGGTATTTTGGTATGACATGGCAAACCCAGAGTAGTTTATTAGTCATAGAATCACAGGATTGGAGACCTGGAGAGCAGCTAGGCACCCATCTAGTCCACACCCCATACCCAAGGGATCCCCAATATCACACACCCAACAAGTGGTCATTCAGCCTGTGATTGCAGACCTCCAAAGAGGGGAAACCAATTGCTTCTCAAGGCAGCCCATTTCACTTTTGGATGGCTCTATTTGTTAGGAAGCCCAAATCTGTCCCTTCCCTTCCCTTCCCTTCCCTTCCCTTCCCTTCCCTTCCCTTCCCTTCCCTTCCCTTCCCTTCCCTTCCCTTCCCTTCCCTTCCCTTCCCTTCCCTTCCCTTCCCTTCCCTTCCCTTCCCTTCCCTTCCCTTCCCTTCCCTTCCCTTCCCTTCCCTTCCCTTCCCTTCCCTTCCCTTCCCTTCCCTTCCCTTCCCTTCCCTTCCCTTCCCTTCCCTTCCCTTCCCTTCCCTTCCCTTCCCTTCCCCTTCCCCTTCCCCTTCCCCTTCCCCTTCCCCTTCCCCTTCCCCTTCCCCTTCCCCTTCCCCTTTCTCTTCCAAATCTCCCTCTTTTCAACTCCCTACCACTGTTTTGCCCTCTCAGGTCAAAAAGGACAAATCTAATCTCTCCTTCCCATAAAAGTTCTTCAGATACTTAAAGGCAAATATCGAGTCTCCTTCTGAATTTTGTTTTGGTTTTCCCCCTCTGGGCTCAGTTCCTTTAACTGATGTTTTTGAAATTGACTCAAAGCCCTTCCTCATCCTGGTTGGCCTCCTCTGGACACTCCATCTTGTCAAGGTCCTTCTTGAACCACAGAGTCCAGAACTGAAGAGTCCAGATGAGGTCTGACATTGGCACAACCCAGTGAGATGATGGCCTCCCTATTCTTGGAAGTTCTGTCTCGCTGAATGCAGCCTGAGGGTACACACAGTCCTCCTTCCACACAGTGACAGTAGCAGAGTGCAGAGGGCTGCATCAGTTAAAAGATTCCTTCTGGATCACTCTCTTCCTTCACCTTTCCCATGTGGCAAGTAGGAAGCTCGGTCTCTGGGCCCCGCATGAAGCATGGAGAGATAGACTGTGTCTTTTCCTCCTCTCCTCCCATTGCTTCTAGGTGGAGCACAGGCTCAACCAGGTGAATTTGCATTCGCAGCCCTGGCTGCCTTTTATGCTTTGAATTTTGGGTTGTTTTTTTTTTTTATTATCAGTATTAAGGTGGATGTGTCCAGGCACTAGGTTTGAGAAGTCCTCGAGTGGAGCTGGCTAGTGGCCTAGGAAGTTTCTGAATCAGAGAGGTTGGACAGCCATTCACAAGAGGACTGACTGATCCAGCCATGGCTATTTTAACAGTAGGCATGCAATAAGTGTTGTTGGACAGTACAGAGCTAAGGTGAAATGTAAAATACCTCATCAATAATCCTGTGGACTGCTTCATGTCCTAATGAGGCTTAATGATCAGGTTCCCAAGAGAATATAGTTACAGTTATAAGTTCTTGGATCCTATTTTGTCTTACTGTCAATGTGTGAAGTGGTGAGGTTTTTTTGGTGTGTTTTAGCATTTATTTCATGCATAGGAAAGGAATACCTGTCCTTTACCTGATCCATATTGTTTAATAACATACTCTATATATAATAATGTAGAATACTAAGGTGTGTATACACACACACACATAAGGTATAATAAGTACCTCTCTATTCCTCCTTTTGGGGGGAACACTAAATGTGGGCCTAAACTTAAGCTATAAATTCATAGATCTCAAGATACTATGGTGGGGTTTTAATAGACTAAAGATGTAAGAAAAGGAAGTCTAGCATTTTCCTGATCTCCCATTAGAAGCCAGGCTTCGCTAGTCAGACCATATGCCTGAGTCCACAGCTGAAGGGCCCCTTGGTGGAGAAGATAGTGCTGTACCCCCAGACCTGGTAGGCCCAACAGTTAGTGGATCATCAAGGTTAGAAGAGCATAGCATAATACTCCATACACAGTAGTGTTTAATAAATATTTCATGAATTGAATTGAAACTGATGATAAGGGGAAAAAAAAGATGGGTGTGGACTATTTCTTTTTCTTCCAAAGTGCCCAGCACAAGGCTGAATACACATTAGTTGCTTGATTCCTTAAGCATCTCTTTCCTGAATTCATGTAAGGTGGAGAGGTAAATTGAAAAGTGCACTGGTCTTGGACCCTGGATTCAGATGCTAGCCCCAACAGTAACTAGCTGTGTGACAAGTTCACTTAATCTCTCTCCATATCCTCTTCTGGAAAACGAGGTTTTTAGACCAGATGATCTCTTAGGACTTCTCCAGCTCTGAATCTGGGCTCTTACGAAGCACTTGGCCTAAGCCAACTTGTGGGTTTACTTTGTTTGTTTGTTTGGGTTTTTTTGCAGGGCATTGAGGGTTAAGTGACTTGCCCAGGGTCACACAGCTAGTAAGTATCAAGTGTCTGAGGCTGGATTTGAACTCAGGTCCTCCTGAATCCAAGGCCAGTGCTTTATCCCTTACTTTGAATATTTAATAAAATAATATATTAAATGGAAATGGTTTGAATAAGGTGGAGTGCTCAGGCAATGGATGGGAATCGGGATGATGAAGAGGAGAGGGTTTTGGTTGGGGGAGATAAAGCATCTGGACTACAAAGTCCATTACCAATCCAGTCGTTATTACATAACACCACCAGACAGAAATACAAAGTATGTCACAAGAATCGGTGTGTGATTGATTGAGCAGAGAACTGAAGATGACATCCCCGCAGGAAATCACTGAGGTCTCAGAAGGCTGAAGAAAAGGAATGTGATGTCAATAAACATGGTCAGCACTAGAAGAAAGTCAGGGGAAGGTTCTTGGCCACCCCTGCTGTCCTGAAGGATGACAAAGAACTCACCAAATCATAGTTTAAACTTGGACCTAATTGGTGTTTGACTAGTTTTAACCAAATTTAGCCAAGGTCAGGTGGGGCTTCGCTAGGAGTGCACCTGTTCTCAAATCCAGCCTCAGACACTTAGCAGCTGGGTGACCCTGGGCAAGTCACTTCACTGCTGCCTGCCTCAGTTTCCTCAACTCTAAAATGGGGCAAATAATGGCACCTGACTCAAAGGGTTGTTGTGAAGTTCAAATGAGATAGTATTTGTAAAGTGCTTAGCATATAGTAGGTCTTTAAAAAACCTTTATTTCTTTCCTTCTCTTGGTGACTTCAAAAGAATGCTCTTCCTTTTACTGGTGGAAACAGTTAATTATGGTTGCTTATGTGTAGATGACAGTTGCACACTTTCAGTGGTAGGATTTTTCAAAGATCACATACTAGGGTGGGGAGAGAGAAGAGGAAGGGGGACAGTGGGGATCTACAGGGCAAATCATTACAGAGAACCTATAATAAAAATATCTATCATTTATAGAGTATTATGCCAGGTACTGTGTTAAACCCTTTGTAAATATTATCTCATTTGATCCTAACAACCCTTCAAGGTAGGTGCTATTATATCCAGTTTATACTTGAAGAAATAAATTAAATGACTTGCCCAAGGTCACATAGCTAGTAAGTATCTGAGGCTGGATTTGAACTTGGATCTTTCTGACTCCAGGCTGACATATTGTAAAGAATGCTGACCTGAACAAATTGCTGTATGACCTTGAGCGATTCACTAGATTTCTCTCATCTTCTATTTCTTCCTCTGTAAATGAGAAGGTTGGATTTGGTGATTTCTAAGGCAGGGTTTCATAACCCATATTCTACTGTAGACTATGAAAACATCTCAGTGTTCTATTTCAGATGACTCTGTCCTCTGAAGAATTACTATGTTGGTTCTTAGAAATTCAGGGGAAGGAATGGGGATAGTGATGGGAGGAGCAGGCTCAAAGAGGAGGAAGGGGAGGGGAAAAGGGATGATCGATTTCTCAGATTCACAGGTTTTAAGAAATAAAGATCTTTGCAGAGGCGAGCACTGACTTGGGTCTCGGGCACATGGGTCTAGACTTTTCTATTGCTGTTCTCTGTGTGTGCAGATCTTTCATTACTAACCTCTCCTCCGGTATCCAGTGCAGCAGAGGAGCCAGCCTAGCATAGGAGGTGGTGCCCCATCTTTCCGAACCTCTCTGTCCTGGTCAGGCCTTGTGGTCACCATGTATGATGGGGCAAGGTTAGGGAGTATTTGCTCAGCTTTCTTGCTGTGGTCAGAGAGCAGGGAAGGGTATTTGAGCAAGGCTTCATTTCACCAGGATTTTACTAAAGGATTTAGGACTTTTTACTATTCTAGTGCCATGCTGCTTCCCTCCCGATGGGAGACTGCAGAAGAATTCAGATAAATTCATCTTAAAGCTGTTGGTTCTCACTTAAAAACCCTAATTTCTATCATTGTTTTCTTGTTATATGCTATTTCTTTGGAAGTCTAGTTTTTCTCAACATATATAATCCTAAAATATATTTTATGTATTTACCCAAACAATAAATGCTTGTAAGTACTTTTAAAAATGAAAAAAAAGTCTTTAAAAAAAAGAAGTAAAGATTTTCAGTCACAAATGTAAAAATTACATGCATCAGAGGTTGAGCAACATTACTCCAAAGTCAAACCAAAGGAATGCCCATCAATTGGGGAATGACTAAACAAGCTGTGGTATATGATGGTGATGGAATATTACTATGCTATAAGAAATGACAAGCAGCATGATTTCAGAAAGGCCTGGAAAAGACTTGTATGTCAAGGTTACATCACAAGACTTGTATGAACTGATGTATAGTGAAGTGAGCAGAATGTTGTGCACAGAGACAGCAATATTATTTAATAAAGAATTGTGAATGACTTAACTATTCTCAGCAATACAATGATCCAAGACAATCCCAAAGGACTAATGATTAAGCATACTATCCACCTCCAAAGAAAGAACTGATGTTGATTGAACACAGACTGAAGTATGTGATTTCTACTCTCTTTCATTTTTTTCTTTTATTCAAGTTCTTATACAAAATGACTAATATAGTAATGTCTTACATAATTAAAACCACATTACTCCGAGGTCCATTTTAGCACTAACATCTTAAAAAAGCAAAGCTGATCACCTGAGCTGCATTGATCATTAATGATTCACATCCCACCATCCACTCTGGCCATCTTAATCTGCCCAAGTATGGTTGCTGCCTTGTTTCTCCTCACCTAGAAAATACTCGGTATTCTGGACTTCCAGAGTCTGTGACTCCGGTCTCTGGGGAAGTTAACCTACTTACTCAGCTTTGGAATTGACATCCTGGGGCTGACCTATCTTGAGTAACTGCAGACTTGACTAGCCCACTATACCATCTAGCCTGTCCTAGACCAGATAAGGCAATGCTTCACACCTCATCCAGCACATGTTTCGCCATCTGCCTTACTACTGGGCATGTTTCATTCTTCAGAACCACTCCCTCCTCTCACACCCTCTTTTTACTTCTTGCTCTCAGTAGAGTAATCCAGTAAGCAGTACTATTGCTTTTGGAAGGGTATGTCACACAGTGGATAAAATCCACTGGCCCTGGATTCAGAAGGACCTGAGTTCAAATCTGGTATCAAAGACTTGACACTTAGTAGCTTGTGACCCTGGGCAAGTCACTTAACCCTCATTGCCTTGCAAAAAAAGAAAGAAAGAAAAAAGGATATGTCAATTGACTTCTCTATGGATCAACTCATTGTCCCAGGGATTACCCAAACTAAAACTCCCTTCCCCCACCAACATGTCTCTACATGTAGTGTCTTTCCCATTAGAAGGTAAGTTCCCTGAGGTCAGAAACTATCTCACCATTCTTTGTCATCTCAATGCTCAGCACAGTGCCTGGAACATGGTAGGTACTTACAGAATGCTGACAGTGACTGGAAGACTGACTTGTTTTTATTCCCATTGTTTGTCCTTGTGTCTGTCCCAGAGTAAAGGCTCAATAAATGCTTTCTCATTTGTTGAGCTCAGCACCTGTTAAATATTTGCTCAGTAAATAGAGAACCAGTTATCTCCCTAACTCCCAACAAGAAATTTAGTGAGCAGACCAGCAAGGGGAATTTGAGCCAGGAAAATCTGTTTCTGGTATTTGGAAGCTGACTGGCTGCAGAAGGAGGGCAGTCAAGACAACATGATGGATCCAGCATAGACCATTACTGAGACTAAGTCTTCTTATCTATAAAATGGGGATGATGAGATTTGTGCTACTTACCTTACAGGGTTGTTTTGGAGAACATACTTTGTAAACTTTGAAGGATTATCTATATGTTAGCTATTAGTATTATTTCTAAGGTTTCTTCCAATTCTAAATTCTTTAATCCTAAAGTGTGCGTCCTAAAGAGCATAACAAGAATGTGAGGAGAGTATGAGCCTGAAACACTGGCTAGTCAATATGCTTCAGATAAATTGAATGGGACAGAGAGAAAGAGCAGACATGTGAGGGTAGGATTTCCAGGTACTAAAGCCAAAGACACTTCCTAGAAAGGGCTGAAATAAGGAAGATGGATGTGGATTGTGTGCTGGAGGAACTATGTATCAGCCAAAGCAAGCTGTGTCTAGATGCAGGAAAAAATCTATAATCTTAATTGTTCCTGTGCTTTTATATTTTATTTTTTGTTGCTTTGTTTTTTCCCTTCATTTGCTAGTAAATGTTACTTTTAAGAACTTCAAACATGCTCCTTATCTTATGGGGAAAAGGAGATTTTTTTTTTTGCACACCTTAGACAAGATAGTATCTTGAAATATCTTGGCTTGTTGGTGATTACAGATGCTAGGAAGAGCTGAGGAAGAGCTGGGAAGAGTTGAGACAGTTGAGACAGACCAGAGAAGGCAAAGACCAGATGGGAGAGAGCTGTGGACAACTGTGATGACCACCGACACCTTTCCATGTGGGATTTTTCTTCATGGCTTGGATTATATCTCTACTGAACTTCTTCAGGGGAAAGTCACACAACCCTGCTCACTGAGTCCAGTAAGAATTTATGGAAGGTCCCTTGTTCCTCCCCCTAGGGCTATGAGAGGAGTCAGGTATCAATCAGCTTGGAGAACAGTAAAAGTAGTCATGGAATCATACTATCAAAAATGTAGACCTGGAAGGGACCTTAGAGGCCACATAGTCCAACATTCCATTTTACAGATGAGAAAACCGAGGCCCAGAGAGGTTAAATAAATTGACCAAGAAAACACAGGTAATAAAATAGTTAGGCAGTAAAAGGGTAGAACTGTAATTCAAACCCAGGTCTGCTGCTAAACTCTAAATCTAATACTATTTGTATGGTGCCGTGTTGCCTTAATGATGAGCCATGTATTCTCCAGGGCCCCAAGATTTTTTTCTCCCTTACACCAAGTGATCAAACTCACCAAGTTCAAGAAGATTTTACCTTGGTAAAGCCAAGGAAGCTAGTGGTGCAGTGGATAGACGATTGGGCCTCTAGTCAGGAAGATCTGAGCTCAAATTTGACCTTAGATACTTATTAGCAGCGTGACCCTAGGCACAACACTTAAACTCTACCTGAAGTTTTCTGAGCTGCAAAATGGGGATAAAAACATTTACCTTGCAGAATTATTGTGAGGATCCAATGGGATAATATTTGTAAAACGTGTAGGCACTGGGGGCAGCTAGGTGGCACAGTGGATATAAAGCACAGGCCCTGGATTCAGGAGGACTTGAGTTCAAATCCGGCCTCAGACACTTGACACTTACTAGCTTTGTGACCCTGAGCAAGTCACTTAACCCTCATTGCCCCACCATAAAAATAGTGTCAGTACTATAAACAAGCTTATTCCTTTCTTTCTTTGGTGGTGATTTTCATGAGTTTGACCTCATGTTTGCCTGGGAGACTGCGCTTGTCATTTAGAAATCTCCAATAACTTTTCCCTCTCCACCAAGTCATGTCCTTCCACCCTCTAAAATTCTTCTCAAACTTGTCTTCCCCAGGAACCATTTTTAGTTAATCTCCCTGGGCCCCAGCTGCTCCATTCACACCCCCAGCATCAGTATGTGCCCCATGCAGGGCAGCTATAATGAATTAGTAGCACACTTGTTTTTATCTCCTTTGTTCTCTCTATGTCCTCAGCTTGTTTCATGGTGCTTGTGTCCTTCGCCCTTGTACAAAATGACCACCCTGAGGGCAGAAGACCACAGTTCCCAGGTTAGGCCTTTTTTGGGTCAGGGCACAATCCATGTGTTCTGTTCAGTTGAAGGGGCCTTCAATAAAGCCAGTAAAGAAGGGAGACCTCGATTCTTGTCCCAGCTTTTCCACTAACTAGTTGAGTAACCTTGGGAAATCATGTACTGTCTCTTAGTCTTTTCACTTGTAAAAACTTCCTTTAAGTCCCAACTAAAATCCCTTTTTTACTGGAAGTCTTCCCCAAACCCTCTTAATTCTAGTACCTTCCTTCTATTAATTACTTTTTATTTATCCTTTTTTGTTTTGGTTTTTGCGGGGCAATGAGGGTTAAGTGACTTGCCCAGGGTCACACAGCTAGTAAGTGTCAAGTGTATGAGGCAGAATCTGAACTCAGGTCCTCCTGAATCCAGGGCTGGTGCTTTATCTACTGCACAACCTAGCTGCCCCCACTTTCTACTTATCCTGCACAAAGTTTGTTTTGTATACATTTGCTTGCATGTTGTCTTCACAATTATATTGTAAGCTTCTTGAGGGCAGGTGCTCTTTTGCTTCTTTTTTTACTTCCAGAACTTAGTACAGTGCCTGACACATAGTAGATGCTTATTAAGTGTTTATTAATCGATTGGCCGTAACATTGGGTTTGATGATTTGTCTAAGATCCCTTTTAAGGAAGCATCTTATTTGGGGCTAGGTGGTGCAGTGGATAGAGCACCGGCCCTGGAGTCAGGATAACCTGAGTTCAAATCTGGCCTCAGACACTTGATACTTACTAGCTGTGTGACCCTGGGCAAGTCACAACCCCAATTGCCTCAAAAAAAAGCGCATCTTATTTCTGGAATGTCCTTTCTATTTGGAAAAATGGTTATTAACCACTGAGATCTTTTTGAATCTTTTCAATGGTATTATTATTATAGAGGTTACAAGGCCAGTCTGACCTCCAGTAAACCAGCAGAGTGAGCAGAGTCCACTCCCAGACTCTTTCTCCTCCAGGCCAGGTCATTCCAAGGTACATATGGATGATGGGGGAAGGTATAGTACCTGGTATATAGTAGATGCCTAATAAATGCTCCCTAGTTGATTGAGGAGAAAAAAATTCTCTCTTTGTACCCCATTGCATAATTCTCTAGTCATTGTTGTACTTCTTAAACAATTTACAGTAATACTCTTCTCTTTGCCTAGTACTTCCTTGAAGGGATAGCTATCATTAAGGAGAAGGAACTAATATATTCCCCAGGGCCTGGACTGATACCAATAGACTTATCTGGACCCCTTGGTAGCAGGAATTTCTGCTCCTGGCAAGGAGTTTGATGTAGGCCACAGCCAAACTACCACAAGAGACTTTGGAGCTCAGCCTCAGGGACCTAATTAATTGAATCTACTAAATTTCGTGTGTGTGTGTGTGTGTGTGTGTGTGTGTGTGTGTGTGTGTGTGTGTGTGTATGTTGTATAGACAGAATAGAGAACAGGGGTTCTTAACCATTTTTGTGTTTCATGGTAGTCTGGTAAAACCTAAGGACCCCTTCTTAAATGCATAAAATAATATATACAAGATTACAAAGGAAACCAATTATAATGAGATATGATTATCAATTAAAAAATATTCCTGGATGCTCACTGACCTAAAACAATAAGCCCCCTCTTCAACACTAGAAAAGTAAATAAGAGAGATTTTCTCTCTCTTCAAAAAATATTCCATTACAGGTTAAAAGCATCTTTCTTAAAGGGCTCCGATGCACCTAAACAAGGGCTTCCCAGTTGGAGAGCATATGTGTCAGAGGAGAATTGATGTTTTAATACTGCCTTGACATTTAGGTCTTTTAACATCTCAGTTTCCTTTGCGGCAGAAACATTTATTTTTAAAATCCACATTTATACGATGGGAGGGAAAAGTTAGTCCTTGTTATGAATCTGATGGTTGGATAATTAAGCATCCCTAATTCTGAAAGCAGCAAACTCAATTATTCAGTGCTGAGCGTGACACCTCTCACACCTTCTTCTGCGACTCTATGATAGCGGCATGATTAGAAGTTCTACAGCTAAAATACACTTCCCGAGAACTGAATAACAGGAGGCAAAAATATTTCTGTTTATAACAAGCTGCCATTTGAAGAAGATTTTTAAATATGTTCCTCTTCCACACACACAAATCTGACAGCAGTTGCATAATTAAAACCCCAACAGGCAGTTTCTTTTAATCCATTCAAGTAAATCAGTGAAAAATTCTTTAGGAAGTAAAATGATGAATTGTTTAAGTCATGCTAGATTATTTCAAACATATGTAAGTGAAGAAAATGCACAGGATTCCTCCCCTACAAGATGTTGAGCACAAAGCTACCTTCATCAGTCTCCTTGAAACAGCTCTGAACAACGTGGCTGAGGCTACATCCTTAAATTCTTTCATAGGATCATTGATTTAAACCTATAAGGGACCTCAGAGGCCAACTGGTCTAACACCTTCTTTTTACAAATAAAAAAACTGAAGCTAAGAGAGGTTTAAGTAATTTTCTTAAGGTCACACAGACATGTAGCAGAGTTGGGATTTGAACCCAGGTTCTCTTACTCATCTGTTTGTTTCAGATTCACATTAAAAAATATTCAGTCTACTTGACGTTCTCTCTGTAGCTTTGTTCACTCATTGCTAAAGAGAGCAGAGAACTGACAATTACATCGTTTTCTGAACCAGTATAGTTTTATAAAGTGTATAAGGCAGGTTCCAATGTAAAATTTCCTTTTTACCTACATTATACATTTTGACTATTTCCACAGCATAAATCAGATCAATAATTTGCCAAGTCGTTTTTTAGGCCATGTCAGATATGAACTGTGTCTGCAAAAATGGTCAGTTGCCAAATATCTCCAAATGCCCAAATGTTGCACACTTTATAGAGCAAATATCCAGGTGACTGCCCATTTCCATTTTCATCTGGGTATTCTAGAATTATGTTCACACAGTCTTCCTGGAAGGGTACCTCAGTCCTTCCTGAAGTTGATCTTTGTGTCCCTTCTTCTGGGATGATGATAGCATCATCATGCCTGCCAAAAGTCTGAGCATCTCATCTTATGCCTTACTCCCATTTGAACTTCCCTTGACAGGTCTAACACCTGTCCCCTTCACTTTATCAGGAGGAAGTTGCATCTTCAGGACTCTGTTTCTTCATCTGGGCTTCAAGGACAAACTTGTAAATATCTGTCTACCCACAATGAGCAAGAAGGATATAGCTGCTTGTTCTTTGCCCTAGGACCACAGCTTACTATGGTTTCCCATACTAGTTGGGCGCTATCTCTGAGTTTTTGACTGCCTAGACTGTTTCACTTGATTGCCCAGGTGGCCTGTGATATCTTCCTGTTCCTGGGGCAGCTAGGTGGCACAGTGGACAGAGCACCAGCCCTGGAGTCAGGAGTACCTGAGTTCAAATCCGGCCTCAGACACTTAACACTTACTGGCTGTGTGACCCTGGGCAAGTCACTTAACCCCAATTGCCTCACTTAAAAAAAAAAAAGATATCTTCCTGTTCCTTCCAACCTAGGTCATAGGGATCTTAGATGCCATCAAGAGCAACCTCCCTCTTTTAACAGATAAGGAAAATGAGGCTAAAGAGGTTAAATGAATTGTGCAAGATTATAGAGCCAATAAGTGCCCAAGGTAAGATTTGAACCAAGATTGACTTCAAATACAACACCCTATCCATTAGTCCACATTGCCTCATCTTACAGCTTGACTTACTTACTCCAACCCAAAGTGCTGGTAGTGAATGCCTGCTGTTGCCTAGTGGGACTCCAGATTCTCACTCCCTTTACTAACCCTACCCTGCTGCTGCCCATTGCTCTGACTCTATTTTCATCTGGGTGTTCTGGTACTGTGCTGACACAATCTTTTGAATAAAACAAAACGAAGCAAAATTCATCTTAAAGATGTGCCTATCTACCTACCTAAAAGGGATTGATCAGATCATTTGAGCTATCTTAACAAACGACTATGTAATTGATTGACAATAATCAATACCGATTATGTGTTGAAGATGAAAGAAAATACTTAACACATATAATGCTTTAAGGTTTGCAAAGTGTATTACATTTTTTATTTCATTTGATCCTCACAAAAACTGTGAGATGGAAATTATTATTATCATCATTATTATTATCATTATTATTATCATCATTATTATCATCATTTTGCAGATAAGAAAACAAGCTGATAGAGCTTTGATGACTTGCTGAGGGTCTTGTAGCTAGTAATAAAAGGCTTACCTATGCTGAGACCCAGACTGACCACAGAATCTACACACAGCCCTAGTCTTCCCAAGTGGAAAATAAGGTTTGACCTCTTGATCAAGAATACCATATTCTAGAGACACAAGTGAATCATTAAACTGAGTCAACATAGCATAAAGAGGAAAAAATGTTTAATTAGTCCACGTGGAAAGCCAAACCAGATCATTCAAGCCTAACAAATTCCATATTTGTGAATGAATTATGTAAGTTGCCTGGGTGGATCAATCAAAGAAAGTGGATATTTGTTCATTTTCTACCCCACTTAGTGCTGAGAAAACAAAGCCCTGATTGCTGATTTGGGACATACCCCTGGGCCCTCTGAACTGTTGGGCAGACAAAAGCAGCAGCGATGATAATAACGACTCTCAAGACTAAGGAGATTTCAGGGCAAGGAGCTGTGTAAGCAGATGAGATTAGAATCATATATTTAGGAAACTGACATATTTAGGTTCTTGCTTTAATACAAATCCATTCTCCCAAAGAGAAGTTCTCTTTATTTGGTAATCAGACTGGATCTTTACGCAGGGAAGAAGAGGCTCACCAAAAGAATAGATCATTTTTAAATTGTGGCCTCAAACCCACGTTGGCAGGGACCTTGGAAGACTAGTCCCTGCTGTTCATATGGTCGTTTTAACAAACCGTAAGAAATCATTCCACCAAGTTTCCTGTGGGTTGGTTCTGTGGCCATGAATATAGATTCATTCTAAAACTAAAATTTTCCTGTAGCACATTTTAGAGGTGATGTGTGGGAGGGAGTAGAAAGTGTACCGGAATTGGAGCCACAGAATCTGGGTTTGAATCTCAATTCTAGTGTTTACTACTTGTGTGACCTTAGGTAAGTCATCAACCTCTCTGGGCTGCAATTTCCTTTCCCATAAATGAAGGGAGAGAGAGGGTATAAGCATTTGTTAAGTGCCTGCTACATGCTAGGCACTATGCTAAGCACTTTACAAATATCTCATTTGATCCTCACAACAACCCTGGGAAGTAGGTGCTATTGTGATCCCCATTTTAGAGTTGAGGAAAATGAGGCAGACAGTGATAAAGTGTGACTTGCCCAGGGTCACAGAGCTAAGTGTCTGAGGCTGGATTTGAACTCAGGTCTTCCTGTCATCAGGCCCAGCAGTTTATCCACTGTAACACCTATTTGCTAGGGGATTGGATTAGTCTATTTTTAAGGTCCTTTCCAGTTTTAAATCCCATAATACTAGTCTGGGTAATATGAAAGTACACCCATACCCTTCAAAGCATTGCTTGTGCAGATATATCACTTTCCTGAAAACAAAACAAAACAGAACACTCCCCAAACCCGGAAAGATAATATCCTTCTTGGCTTGACTATGGAGCAACCCCAAACTGGAGAAGGTGGAAAGACAAGGTACAGAACAATTTTCCAACATGAGATCTTGATTCCTTTTAAATAGCTGAGGCACACTTCGGAAGTCCTGTTCATGATATGTACCATGCTACCTCTGAGCTGACAATAGGAGGACTGACTGTGGCCTGAAGGACATCCACACACCAGAAACACAATTACCCTCTCACTGGAACACAGGGGCCAGAAGATAAAAGGTGACTGCCCACAACCTCATCTTGAGACAAGAGGCTTCATCAGTGAGCCAGAGCATGTCATTTAGAAGCAGAATGACATGTCTATTGCTTGAGTGCACAGGTGTTCTTTTGAATGGAATAATGAGGGTGTAAAGGATAACAGTGCATTTCTAACACTAAGGGCAGAGTCAACGTGAGTGTGAGCATGATGTCATCATTCAGCTGGCAGTGCCAGCGCTTTCAAAGCACTTTAAAACTCTAGTTGCTATGGCAACTTGATGAAGCTCTTAAAAGGAACTTTTTTTTTGGTTATTTTGTATCTTTAATCACCATAACAACATAATATAGCTTTTAAAGTGTATTTTTATCCAATTTGTGTTTGTCTTAGACAGTCTGCATTTGCCTCTTCCCTTTATGAAAAACCCCCTCACCATATAAAGCATGACACATGAAAAATCATTATAGGAAAAGGAGCCATTTATACCCGGTGCATATCTCTATAGCTTTACCTATACATATGTAAAAATACATACATGCACACAACCAGATCTATCCACCTCCTTAGACCCAAAACAAACTTTTTGGTTTGTTTACCTGCTGCATAGAGAATCTTATCAAGCTAGTCATACACTCCACTCCCCTGCCTCCCAGCTGGCAGTCACTGGTCCAAGCCCCAATCTTCCCCAGGGATAGAGATGCCTATGCATCCCAGTGTATCCCACCCTTCAGAAACAGCAAAGGGCAGCAAATGAGAAACTTATGATGGTTGATCACAATTTTTTTTACTGCACTGGGGATCCTTCTCATTGGTCAGCATGCAACGTCAAGGTGCCACCCTTCTCTAGAACCTACCTATGGGACAGATCTAGAGTTGAATTGAAGTAGATGTGTTTCTTTGAAACTCTTTAAAGAGGTGAGTGATGAATGCAGCAGATCTCAACTGTACTTCCATGTAACGACTGAACATAGGGTATATGGGAAAGCAATCAGTCATGGGGGAAGAAGGGAGGAGGGGTGAGGGATATGAGCTGGAGGAGTTTAGAATAAAAATTAGAAGGCAAGAAGAAAGAGGGAAAGAGTTTTTCAAGAAAGTTTGAGAAAGAAAGGCTAAGGGAATGGGAAAAGGTACAGAAAAGGGAAAAAGGGTGATGGAGTAAAGGGAGGAACTTAAGGAAAGAGCAGCAGAGTATAAAAATGTTTGCTGATCAACATTTGTCATCCTACAAATTTGGAACTTTCATGCTTAATGGATGGAAAGAAGGAAAAATCAGTCTATCAGAAGGATTTAGGGACAGGAGATTTGAAGTAAAGGACTATAAAGGGAAGAGAGAAAGGAGAAGAGGATCAAAATAGAAAAGGGAAAATGAGAGAAGGGGAAGTGAGGGAGGGATCAAAGGATTCTTAAGTTGAAAGGAACACTAGCACCACTTAGTTAAAAAAAAACACCCACACTTATATTTTACAAATGAGGAAATTGAGGCCCAGAGAGGCTAAGTAACCTGTTTGCAGGCCCTGACTCCTAACTGCTATGTCCTAACTGCTCTGCACCATGCAGGAAGAGAGGAAAGGAAGAGAAAAGGAAGGAAGGGAAGGTCGGGGAAAGAGTAGGAAGAGGCTAGAAAAAAGAAGGGAAGGGGAAAAGGAGAAGAAACAAGGAGGAGATAGGAAGCAAATGAGAGGAGAAAGAAAAAGAAGACAGGAAGAAAGAACAAGAGGAAAGAAGAGAGGCAGTGATGTGCGGGAAAAGCAGAAGAAAAGGATTGCCGCGTGCGTTCCCTACCTATAGTTGACACCACGGTGCCCACGAAGTAGAAGGCTCCGGTGAAGTCCCAGCGTGGACGAAGAGCGTCGGCTCGGATCCCTGCAGCCAAAGCAGCTTCATAGTCTCGAAGAAAAGCGAGCAGCTCGTCCTCGCCCACGCCGTGCGCTGCGCTGAAGTTGCGCAGCGTCGCGCCCCAGCGCTCCCGCGCCGCCGCCTCCGAGGGACTCTCCAGGGCAGAAAAGACCGTGGCTCCAGCCACCAGGTAGAGGCCGATGAGCGCGGCCAACAGGACGAAGCGGCCAGTGTCCTCGTTGAGGTGAGAGCGGCGGCAGCAGCAGCAGCAGCAGAGCAGGAGGCGGCGGCAGCGGCGGGACTGGGGCCGGGGACTCCGGGCTGACATGGTCCGGACCTCAGCCCCTCGGGGGTAGCATGCTCGGCTGGAGGCGCTGCATCCCCCCAGCGGGTCGCACGGAAAGGATCCCGCCCGAGGAAGAAGGAGAGTGAGGATGGTGACAATAAGGTTGGGGAAAGCCCAACCTACCCCGTCTTTCCAGCCTCCCGCAGAGCCCCTAAACGCCACCCCCGAAGGGCCGGTCTGCTGTTGCCGGAAGGGCGGCTCCCGCCGGCTCCCCGGAGCCTCTAAGCATAGAACGGAGTCGACTGCCCCTTCTGCTGTGGCACAGGGGCTGTGATTTGCTTTGAGCGCTGCGGGGCCAGGATACTCGTCTCAGTCCCCCGACGCCTGATCGACTCACCACTCTCGTCTTCCTCCTCCCTTCTGCTCAGGACTATCCAGCTAGCTCCCTGTCGCCCCGTGGCCGGGACCCGCTGACCTCTGTCCCTCATACTCCTCTCTGGGGAAGCCACAGAGCTGGGGGCAGGGAGGAGCTCCCTACTCCGGGACCCGAGTCCAGGCGTTTAGGATTGTGAGGAGGCAGGTGTAGGACAGAACCCCCAGTCACGTCCCATGAAAGCAATCCAACAAGCCAGATGCAGTCTTCGGAGGTTCCTTGGCTCCATATTCCGGGCCCTTTCTTTCCCCTGCTAGGCAGCGGGTTTAGAGCCAGCAGCCAAGCAAGGTCCGGGGAAAAGCGTCCTCTACCTTAGCTCCTGGCTGGGAACTGCTTGGTGTAGAGAGGCGGAGTCACCCGCGTCTGGGGCGGGGTGTGTGTGGGAGGAAGGGGGGTGGGGGGAAGAGAACTAAGCTGCAGTGACGCCTCCCTGTCCCCGTGTCCGCTCCACACTGAGTACCTTAGTATTAGAACAGGTGTCTGGGACTTCTGGCAGTCCAGTCTTCTGGGGAGCTACTCTCTCCATATCCTCTTTGGTCCCTCCACTGAGCACTCACTGGTGGTCTCAGAGCCAACTTCGAACTTTACACGCCTTGCGGGCTCCTTGCGGACTTTGGAGATGGGACTGGGCAGATGGGGGTGGGAGCTGGTATCCTAGACTTCTAGCATTCAAAGACAAGGTCCAAAGTTCAGTTTATCTTCTCCCTCCTTTCCAATTTCTAACCCGGGTGACAGGGTTCAGAGAGACTGCCAAACCAAAATTTCTTTTGGCTCATAGCCTGGGATGGTCTCTTCTGTTTGGTCCATTGATGATAGGCCACCCTTCCATTAGAAGCTCGAGGGTACTTGTGGGCTGAGTGATACAAGGGCAACCAAGTCATATCATGTGCTAGTAGTGGTTGTGCCTTTCACTCTTCCTTCTCATTCCTACACCCCAAACCTAAGCTTCATAAACTCTTCCTTTTCCTGAGAGTCCCGCCTAGCTTCAGCACCGCGGACAGCGCAGCCGGTGCGGCACCAGTCTCTGGCTGAATCTAGGCTAGTCCCTCCCCAGACTCCGCCCTTCCAACTCCACTCCTTCACCTACGGGTCCCTACTGCCCTAGGGTCTGGGAGCTGACTAGAGGAAAGGAGGGCAATAGGGATTTAGCGGGAGGTGATGTCTGTGGCGAAGGCAGGCTAGGATGTAGGGCCTGGCTGTGGGGAGAGGAAGGGAAACAAGGAAGTGGGATGGCTATAGAGTAGGAAGTGGAGAGGTTTGGGCGGTTGCACACCACCCTGCCCAAACTGCAGACACCCAGGAAGAAGCCCCCTTTTCCTTCCCGGTCAGATTAGGAATGGGAGCCTAGAGTCAACAGCGATGGGAGGGGACGGAAGGACTGCCCAGGTTCCCAGTCGCAGAGCCGGCACTTGGAGGCGGGGGTTCCGGGGTGTGTGTACGGTGGTGGGGAGGCTGGGAAGCAGAGGAGGAGGAAAAAGCGGGTGCGCTCTAGCGCGGTGTTACGAGAGTTATTGCCCCGCCCTTCCCTTTGGGCTCTCCACCTTCATTGTACCCTGAACCTCTGTGTTCAATGTCTGGAAAGGCAATTTTCTATCGGGTCCCCATTCCCCCTCACTTTCTTCAGCCTGAATCACCCTGGCCCCCTTCGAGCAGGGGCCAAGGCCCGGTGCGAGAAATATAGAGCAACCTCGGGTGAAAGTTATATTCTGAATGGATTTAGCCCTTCGGACAGAAGCGAGATGTCACCCACCCACCCGCCCGCCCCCGTCCAGAAAATTCCATTCCCTGCTCCTTTTCCCCACCTTTCCCTCCAGCCCTCCAGAAGGATAAAAATACAAAAAACCCAATTCTGAGACTACAGCCTTGCTCCAGAACAGGGTCTGTTTGTCACCTAGAGGGAAAGGGTTGCGACCCCTAAGGTCAGTGAAGTCTAAGGCATCATCCTCATCGCCGACCCTCCCCCCCCTCCCCTTCCTGCTTCTGTCCTCCAGCCCAAATCTGGCCTTTTCGAGTTTCAGGCAGCATTTCTGGAAAGATTTTAATCGTATACACCTCGATTTAGAGCAAGACTCCCTAGAGCTAAACTCCTTAATCTAGGTTGGAGAAACTTTTCCATTTGCTCTCTATGTGGACGTCCTTTCCTTTTGGAGGTTCAGTGGTGGGTCAGGTGCAGGATTTTTTTTTTTTAACTGCAGGAGGTAATTTGTTGGACTAAAAGATACACCCCTCTTAACTCTTACCTCCTCCCAAGGTCCACTCCAAATGCCACTTCCGTGAGCTTTATGCTATTGCTTCTCAGGCTGAAAGGAGCAGGACATATGCCTCAACATCATTTGACCATTATTGCAGTTTCTCCCTCCTCTCAATAACAATAATAACCCCTTTTATTTGTTTAGTGAACTTAGCTTTTTCTAAATGCCTGGCAAAGCAAGTGTCATCCCCACTTCAAGATGGCAAAGATGGTTTTAGATCTCTGGTGTCCTAACGATCAGCTCCAGTATCCCTTCTGGCTCTAAATCTGTCTTCCTTTGATTTCAATCTAGGTGGGGTTTCCCCCTCCAGGTAGACCTCTCTTCTCATCCTAGTAGATCATTGGAGGTGGGGGCATGTTCCTTTTTCAAATCATATGTATTCCACATGATCATAATCCAACTATCCCAGCTATAACTGCCCTAGACATGAAAGAAACCAATCCTACTCATTTCCATTTTCTTGATGGGAAAGTAAGTAGGTCAAGGCTCCTTGTTCCCTTGCCCAGGCAAAAATGTTCAAAGGTCTCAGGTACCAAGATCTAGGCTTTTACCAGAGCTTCTACTAGGAGGCATTCTCTTACTTCTCCCCTTCCCTCCCAACTCAGTGTGCATTAATTTTTTTGAATTCCTGCTATGGATGACCAAAGTCAAGATGTCCTTGTCTTCTATTTGTCACTATTCTTCAACCAGCATAGGATTCATTTAAAATGTTAAAATGCCTCACTAAGCAAACTGATTTTCTGGCTGGATGTGGGGTCTGTCCAGGAGTTCCCACTGTTCACCAAAAAACAAATGTGCTGTTTTTCATATTGGTTTACATAAATTAATGTATTGTTTATTAAATATCACGTTCATTCAAATCTGCCCCTTCCTGGCCACTAAACCTTCTAAGTTTGTCTTCGGTCCCCCTTATCTCAGTGCTATTTCTGACATTTGCTTCTGTTCTTTACAACTGGCACCCCTTTAAAACATCCAGCCTCTGCTAGACATCTGACTTGATCCAGGCTAAGGAAAACAATATTCATTTGGCTCCACTTCTGGTTGCCCAAATGTTTATAAGCAGGATGGGTTTTCATTGGGCACTATATTCAGGATGTCACAGAAACACACCAAAGGACAAAAGCAAACTATTCATATGGGGGTTTAGACCCTTTATAAAGACACCTAATAAAGGTCAGAAAGGAGGTGAAACTGTCCCAGCATTTCTGTAGCTATTGGCACAACCCCTTCTTCACTTGGCATGGTTAGCTGCTTTGCCCTCCAACTTGCTGTCCTGGGTTGATTAGCAACAAATTCCTGCCATAAATCTTTCCTATGGATGATCTAATCAATTTGTGTAATAGGGAAATGATTACTTCTCTTTGAATGTGCAAGGATTTAAAAAAAACCAACGCCATGATAAATGTTGTTTTTGCCTACTGAAATAGTATTAAAATATTGAACTTTGTAGCTAGTTAAACTCAAAGTTTATTTGCTTCATGCCTGGCTTATTACAATAGCAACTGAATAGATCTTCCCCAGGTTTCTCTCTCCTACAACCTATTTTGCATGCTGCCACCAGATTAATTTTCTTAAAGCATGGCTTTCACAGGGATATCCTCTGACTGCAAAACTTTTAGTGATTACAGGATAAAGTTTAAGCGTATTACCTTTTGTTAGTACACAAAGAGAATCTTTTACTCTAGGGATCTCATCATCACCTAAATATGGCCTGCCATTTGTCAGTGTGAGAAGTCTTGGTATGGAAACTCCATCCTTTGAAGTAGATAACAAACTTTTTATAACTCATAGTCTTAGTATTACGAGGCTTAAAAAGAATGTCTCCTGACTCCAAATAGAGAAACTTATCCACTGTGCCACACTATCTCTCATCATACTCTTTGCTCAAATCTAACTTCAAGTTTTACTCATTTGGTGCCCTTTTCCTGAAAGAGCTTTCCTCCCCCTCCCCCATTCAAATCCTACCCATTCTTCAAGGCCCATCTCAAGTTTCATCTTGCCCAAGAAACCTTCCTTAAACATACTATCCCTCACTGGTCTTCATCTTTTCAGAATTCCTATAGTACCTCCTGTGGGTATCACTCATTTGTTAATTATACGTTATATTTTATTGTTATTTAAAAGTTTTATGTGCATATAGCTTACCTCTCTAACTAGACTGTTAGCTACCTAAAGGTAGACATTTTATTTAACAGATTTTATATCTCCTTTAGTACCTTTAGTACTTAGTACCTCATACATAGTAACTGCTTGGTAAGTATTTGCTAATCAATTAGCAAGGGTTTATTAAATATCTACTATGTGCCAGGAACTAGGCACATAGCTAGGTCCCAGGGATATAAAACCAAAAATAAAACACACCTACACTCAAGGGGACTACATTCTGTTTGGGTGGGAGGGGGAAGACATGTATACATGTAAATATATAAAACATATATATATATATACACACACACACACACACACACGCATAAGGTAATTTGGAGAAAGAAAGAAATGCTAGGGGTGGGATAGAGGGGGTAAATCAAGACAGTCACAGTGTGGTGAGTTTTGAACTGAGTTTTAAAGGAAGCTAGTCATTCTGGACCAAATGTTGAGATTAGGGGGATGGGTGGTGGTGAAAAAGGTTGTTCTAAGGGGAGATCTAAAGACATTTTGGGCAAGATTTCGGTCCAACTTCCCTGGCCGTACAAGGATAGTACATGATATCCAAGGATAGCACCAATGGAGTCATCCAGGAGATTACACAAGAGGATATCAAGTAAGGAAGTAGATCATGTGTGTCAAAAAAAGACATGTCCTAAAAGAGAAAGAATTCTGGGAGGGGATGTTGATCTAAGAGATCAATTGACCTTTAGGGGAACCTATAACAGGGGGTGGAGAACAGGTAAACTTTGGTTGGCAAGGCCATATATTGAGAGGTAATGGGGTCTAGTTGAAAGAACACCAAACTTGGGAATCAGAAGACTTGGGTTCAAGTCCTGATTCTGAATGATCCTGAGCAAGTCATTTAGCTCCTCTAAACCTCAGTTACCTCATCTATAAAATGGGAAGTAATACTTGTACCACTTAACTTACAGAGGTGTTTTGAGGAAAGTTCTTTGTAGCTTGCTAGGCACTATAGCAGTATGTTGATATAGTATTATATAATTGTCAAATTACCCATTCCCCAAAAGTTCTCCTCTAGGGCTTCATCAAAATATGGAGGGTGTTCAGGAGGACTAGTGCCTCTGATGTGAGGGCCTGGCAAGCCCTTTTCAGGGCTGCTGATCCACCTGCTTCACCCAATTCTCACCTATGGGTCAAGAAGCTGTAGCATATGCAGTGTCCACATCCCAGTAAACTGTTTCAGGACATGAACTAAAATAGGTTGATGATAACTGAGGATAGCCTCAAGCCCCTTGGTGAGTTAGGGAAATGTCTACCCCAAGCACGTGAAGACTTTTCCCTGGCAGAATGGGTGGATGAGAATAATTTGTTCCAATGGGCTGAGAAGGTGTCTGGAAGACTTAGAGGTTAGGCAAACATCATGGTCATCAAGGTCATCTACTGTATCCCAGGCCTTCACCAGTCATCTTGACCTTTGTCCTGTTGCTGGATTTCAACGATTTAGGAAGAGGGGGTGGGGCTGATGACTGTGCAACAGCTCTGCCTTACTTAAATCCAATTCAAGACATTACCCTCTGATGTCACTAGTCCTCTTTGGCAATGAAGGACAAACAACACCTGTTGTCCAAGGAGCAACCTAGCTAAATTTCAGATTAAATGCAGGGTGATGTAATTTGTGGTCCCAGCAATTCATGAATATCATTTCTCAAGTCAGAGAGATCTTGGTCTGCATTGATGGAAGGAATAACCCTACTGAGGAAATCATGAATCTTTGACATACTATCAAAACTAGTTGTTTAGTGACTTAGGTGCTGGCAAAAAGACGTAACTGAGGGGGCAGCTAGGTGGTGCAGTGGATAAAGCACAGGCCCTGGATTCGGGAGGACCTGAGTTCAAATCTGGCCTGAGACACTTATTAGCTGTGTGACCCTGGGCAAGTCACTTAATCCTCATTGCCCCTCCCCCCCCCCAAAAAAAAACAAGCAAAAAAAAGAGACATAACTGAGAAGACTTAAAAAAAAAGAGAGATGTAGAAACTTTCTTCCCTCTCCTTTTATAGATCGTAGAGTAGGCAGCAACTCCCAATTCACTGGCCAATCATCTTCAACATAACCCTTCCCCCACCCTTTAGATCACAGGGTACCAATCAAAAGTTGCTGTGTCATCCCAGCAAAGTGAATGTCTCTCAACAAGAGGCTCCTGTTTTGCTTACAAAGGGGGAAGATATCCTAGGGGAGACTAGTCAGCTCTATTTCCTAGGTTTCCAAGTTTGGCTTCAGACTGAGAAAAGGATGATAAACCTTCATATGATATTCCTGTCCCACTCCTGCCACAGGCTGCCCTAGTGCAAGAGTTACACCTCAAACCATACCTGAGGTCTCTTCCTTTCTTCTTCAGTCTAGCCCAGCCTCTTCTTCCACTGTGCTTCCTACCATGTCACCATTCTCATTTTCTGCTGCATTTTACTGGAGAGATGAATGTGTTGGAGTCTCAGCAGCCCTCACCCCTGGCACCCAGCCTAGGTACCAGTGAATAAACATAGAATGAAGATTTTTTAAAAAACCAACTGGATGCAATCCCCTTCTGGAGAGAGGATATTGTTTTGGAAAGGATTTCTGCCACGGAACAGTTGCCCTTTAAATGAGTTCTGTGATTGGATCTCATTTGGATAATGACAAAAAAGTATCTAGTGCTAGCTGTATCTATAGCAAGGGCTCAATTAATGTTGAATTGAATCCAGGAGCTGCATTGCATCATGCTATGGTAGTTCTACTGCCAAGACAGTGACAGTACTTTGCCCTTTCATTAAGAAGGCTATATATTTTCTGGAACAAGAAATATTGTTAGTTCTGTTTTATAAGTAGAAAATCTGAGACCTTACAGAATAATTTCTGGTATTTATATAACATTTTAAAGTTTATAAAATGCTTTATATATGTGATCATTTATGCTTCCAAACAACATAGTAAGAGTAGGTGACATAGGTATTATTATTCTGAGCTTTTATGGGACTTGCTCATGGTTAAATAGCTACTAAGTGTCAAAGACAGGCTTCAAACTCGGGTCTTTTATAACTCCAAATTTAAGATTCTTACCATAGCACCACACTGTTTTAATTTTCTGGCCCAGATTCAGCCATGGAAGCATAAGTAGGTGAATCTGGAATGAAATCCAGTTTTTGGACACGCCTGCCCCCCCCATCTCCTTCTGATTCTTACAGGTCTAATGTGAATTAAAGTTGAAAGGTACTATGAAAACTATGAACTATGAAAGTCCTATGAAGAGTTCCAAATGGGGACATAACTTTTAGATGACAGCAGTGAGAGAGACATTTGGGATGTAGTGGAAACTCAAGATTTAGATTCTTGGGAGTCTTAGAAGTCAAGGAGTCTCATATGAGTCAATAGTGTGACATGACAATCAAAAAATTCCAAACCCAATGCAATTCTAATCACCCAAACTGCTGCTATATACATGTAGTTAATATGTTGTATCCTGTCCACCTTCATTTAGAGAGGTCCTCTTAGCTCTAGATCCTCACACACAGACTGAATTCAGTCCTGAGGGAGCCTGAGATGCTCTTTGTCTCATTGTTTCTGGTTCTTTATCCCTCCACCCAAGGAGACCTAGAGAAGAATCAATTAAAGCTTCAGTTTTGGCTCATATCTAGGATCTCCCCGAAGAGGAAAATAGAAAGACTCAATGCACAATATAGATCAGGTATAGGATAGCTATTTATTTCTTCTACATAAAAGAAATATTAAGCTATAAAGACAGGGGAAGAAACCTCTGCATTTATAGAAAAGAAAGAAAAGAAGTAGCAGTTGATACCAGTAAACTACCCTTATACTCTCCTGGGAGGTTGAAACCTAAAATCATCAAAACAAAGCATTTAAAAAAAAACAAGCATTTTGCAGAACCGCTGAACGGGCATTTTACTTTCCACTTCCACTTCTTCTTCTTCTTTTTTTTTTTAGAACAAAGCTTCTTTTTTTTATTTTTTGGTGAGGCAGTATGGGTTAAGTGACATGCCCAGGGTCACACAGCTAGTAAGTGTTAAGCGTCTGAGGCTGGATTTGAACTCAGGTCCTCTTGAATCCAGGGCTGGTGCTTTATCCAATGTGCCATCTAGCTGTCCCTATATTTAATTTTTTGTTTGTTTGTTTGCAGGGCAATGAGGGTTAAGTGACTTGCCCAGGGTCACACAGCTAGTAAGTGTTAAGTGTCTGAGGCTGGATTTGAACTCAGGTCCTCCTGAATCCAGGGCCAGTGCTTTATCCACTGCGCCACCTAGCTGCCTCCACCTCCACTTCTAACTGTCCAAGTAATTTCTTCCAGATTCACGTCCTTTGTCAAGCCAAGTCAGAAGTTAAGCTTATTCTCTGGCTGATGGTCATCTTCTTCCAGAAGTATGATAGTGGCTATAGAGAGGATAGAGTAATGTTTATAGAGTTGATGTAGTCAGTTCCACACTAACTGAGGAACTCAGGAATGCCAACTTCTTGCACACACAAGGTTGCCTCAAAGTCTGGACCAATCCATTTATGGATCATTGTTCAGTCACCTATAATCAGGGAATCAAATGTTCCAAGGCTCAGTCTCAGCTTGCCTAGCCAAACCCCAGCTTTAGCTGCTATGCCCAGTAGATGCCCAGCTTCCACAGTTGGGGTAAAGAACACTACTGCCCTTTTCCCACCAACTCACAGGAGGTCTAGCGAGGAAGCATTACTCATCATAAGGTAAAGCCACAAGAAGGAGGACAGTGACAGGAAAATGTCTTTTTAAATTGATGTAGCCCCATACCCTACAAGATTAAGAGACCAATAAGGGAATTGTTAAATTGTCCTAAAGTGCCTGAATCTTTTGGTACTGAGATAAAACAAATAACTAGAAGCAGGAAGGATATGCTCTGTGGGTTATAAACCCTATTACACAATCTTAGGCTGCATCAAAGAAACATAGTGTATGGAAAGCAGTACGGTTTAATGGTTAGAGAGCCATTTTTGGAGTGGATCTTGCCTAGAAAGATCTAGACTGAATCTTTGCCTCTGACATATACTGGCTGTGTGACCTTGTTCAGGTTACTTAACATCACTGTGCCCCTGGCAACTTTCTCAGACTTTGAGTTTCAGAAAAAAAGTACTAATCTACATTGATGGAATCACAAATACAGTTTCTAAAAATAGTTCCAAGAGCATGGGAAGAGTATTGTGTTCAGTTGGAAGTGACCCATTTTAGGAATAGCATTAATGAACTGGAAAAGGTTCAGATATGCTGAAGAACCATAAGACCATGCCACAAGAGGACTGGTTGAAGGATAAGGCATTGGGCTTTAAGTCAAGAAGATCTGAGTTCAAATATACCTATTTTAGATACTTTCTAGCAAGTCACTTACCTTCTCGTGCTTTTCCACATATTTGTTTATTTGTCTCCTCTATTAGATTGTGAGCTCCTTGGGGGCAGGGGCTGTTTTTTGCCTCTTCGTTTTCCCCACACTAAATGCTCATTGATTGACTGTTTCAGTATCTTCACTGTAAAATAAAGTGGTCATACTTGATTGTCTCAGACATTCCTTCCAGGTCTAACTCTATGATCCTATGATTATATAAAGATTTAGTTGGCATAGGATAGCTGTCTTGTATTTGGAAGACTGTCGTGTAAAACATGGAGAGAGCATTGATTGAGCACTTACTATATGCTTGGGGTACAAAGGAAAACAAGCAAGACAACCTCTAACCTCAAGGAACTTACTTTAAAAATGTTTTATTTTCCCCCAAATTACATGTAAAGACATTTTAACATTCTTGTAAAAAAAATTGAATTCCAAATTATATCCCCCCTCCTCCCTGAGATGGTAAGCAATATGATATAGGTTATACATGTGCAATCATGTGAAATATGTTACTATATTAGTCATTTTGTGGGAGAAAATGTGAAATAAGAAAGGAAGGAAGGAAGAAAGAAAGGAAGAAAGAAAGAAAGAAAAAGAAGAAGGAAGGAAGGAAAAAAGGAAGGAAGGGAGGGAGGGAGGGAAAAACAGTATACTTCAATCTATATTCAATTCTTTCTCTGAGGCAGATAGCATTTTTCATCATGAGTCCTTTGGAATTGTCTTGGATCATTGTATTGCTAAGAATAGCTAAGTCATTCACAATTCCTATTCATATGATATTGCTGTTGTTGTGTAAAATGTTCTCCTGGTTCTGCTCCCTTCACTTTGCATTAATTCATGTAAGTCTTTTCAGGTTTTTCTGCAGTCATCCTGCTCATCATTTCTTACAGCTCAATAATATTCCATCACATTCATATACCACAGATTGTTCAGCCATTCCCCAATTGATGAGCATCCTCTGGATTTCTAGTTCTTAGCCACCACAAAAAGGGCTGATATAAATATTTTTTGTACAAATAGGTCTTTTCCCCAAACCCCTTTTTAAAATTATCTCTTTGGAATACAGACCTAGTACTAGTAGTGATGGATCAAAGGGTTTTATAGTTTATAAAGGTGAGGTGGGAGGTTGGGGTAGGGAGTTAAAGGGTTGGGGTGGAGATAAAGAAGCCAGTAGAGTGAATGAATCCCAGAATGAAGTGAGCATGGCTAGGACCCCTAATGAAATAAAAACCTGGGCTAGGGATTTTAGGACCTTTTCAGGCATTTCTAGGATGAGAAGACTGCTAGAGAAGAGGGGAAGTCTGGACAGATCAAATTTAATCTGCTTGGCCCCACAGGGCAGAACTATGAGCAGTAGGTACAGAGAGACAAATTTAGGTTTGATACGAGAATGAATTTCCTAATGACTGGAGATTTCCATAAGTAGAATGAACTGCTTTGGGAGCTAATGGGTTCTTCCTCAATAGAGGTTTTCAAGAAGGATGACTACTAGTCAAATATATTGAAAAGGAGATTTCTATATAGGTACATTATAGATTGGACTAGGTGGCCTCTGAGATATAGCTCCGAGATTCTGTAATTCAAGTTCCAGTTTTGGTTCTGCCATTTATTAACTGTACACAATTAAATTCTCTTTTTACTTGCCTTATCTGTAAAATGGCGTTAATAATACTTGTTTTGGGGGCAGCTAGATGGTGCAGTGGATAGAGCACCAGTCCTGGAGTCAGGACGACCTGAGTTCAAATCTGGCCTCAGACACTTAACACTTGACACTTACTAGCTGTGTGACCATGGGCAAGTCACTTAACCCCCGTTGCCTCACAAAAAAGAAAAGAAAAGAAAAAAATATTTGTTCTATCCACCTTAAAAAGATATTTGAGAAAAGTGCTTTGTAAACATGATAGCACTAAAGAAATTGTGAGCTGTTAACATTCTGACAACAGGACAGAGAAATTGTTAGCACACAACACTTGTGAAAAGAACACTATGATTTGTTTCTTTCTAGACTTAGCCACAATTCTAAAAGATGTCATCAGCTGCTCTAAAGAGAACAGCCTAGTAGTGACTCACTCTTTGACAAAAAATGATATTAAAAAAAAAGAAATGTGGAATCTCCAGTGTTTAAAGAAGAACCAAATACATCAATTGACACAAAATTTGCTTGGTCCTTTGGAGTATTCTTAAATTCCAGTCTTTCTGTAAGTTATGAATTAGCTAGTGAAATGGTTCTTATCTATTTTCCATTTTAGGCTCTCTTCCATATGGAAATTCTATTGCCTCTTGATTTAGCTGGAGGATGCAGGGGAGAAGTGGCATGGATAATCCCAAAGAGAAGATTTAAACACCCCCAGGTATTTAATTTAGAAAAAGTTAGGATTTTTAAAAAAAGAGCAGATTTGTTTTCCTATCTTTCTTTTGTGTGTGTGTGTGAGAGAGGCAATTGTGATTAAGTGACTTGCCCAGGGTCACACAGTGTTTTCCTATCTTTCAATAACATTCTTAGGGTGTCTGCTATATGCAGAGCTAATATGAAATGACTTCCCATTCTCTGAATGCATCATTGGCAAGGTGGCTTGGAAGGCAGCTGGGGGTATGCAGGGTAATGGGGAAAAGGTAAAGGCAGTCCAGGTTTAAGAACCTGCCATGGAGATTTCATAGATCTATGGCATGGTGTTGCCAACCCCAGGGATTCTACACTTTGGGTAAGCATATTAGTGGTTATCCCACCTTCTTATCAATAGTGGGATTTTGGAAACCATTCTCCTGATGGCATGGCTCCATCTTTCATGGTTAGAAGAAGTCCGATGAGATTAGAGGAAAGAGTGATGGGCTAGGAGTCAGGAGATCTCAGTTTGAATCCCAGCTCTGTCCCAACCATTTTTGGGACCATGGGCATTTTTGGGACCATGGTTCATCTCTCTGTTTCCTCACCTATAAAATGAGAATTTTGAACCATGTGATTTCTAGGGTTCTGCTAGCTCTAACATTCTAGGAAAATGTCAATCAGTAGTCATGTCAGAGTGGTAGCAATGGGGAGAAGAGTGGGCAGAGTTCATGGTAGTAATTATTTTTACACTCAGACTGTGGTATGTCTGGCATGGCTCTCCAAAATGAATGAGACTTGTTCATTAGATATTGAATTAAAATGCCCTGGTTGAAAATAGATCACAGCACAGAACACTATGTAGAGTATGAGTGGATTCCTCACTAAGAGTCTGGAAAGTTTTATTGATCTTTGGCTTCCCCCAACTTCTGGGTATGCATCTTTGGGAATCCTTCCTCAGCTCTATTAGACTCAGGACTGGAGGTGAAAGGGACTGTGGAAAACAGGATGTAGCTGGGTAGGACTGCTCCATAGCTAGGTATAACCCTTTCTATCCTGTCCCTAAATGGACCAGTTTACTGTCTATACTAATAAAGAGCTTGTTACATTTTGACTTAATATTAATAGAGGAAGAAACCAACAGATAATTGTTCTATCCATCTTTCAAAACCAAACTCAAATCCCAACTCTTCTTTGGAGATTTCATTGGTCATTCAATTACTTGACCAATTTATCTGGTAATTATTAATTTAGTGCTGACTGAGTAGTCCTAATCTTGGCTTTGGGGAAGACATAATAAGAATTAAGACATGGCCCCCGACTTCATGGAATTTAAAATCATTCAGCCCCAATATTCTTTTCCTGCTGTAGGCTATTGGAGGGAGTTTTGATTTATCCTCCCTGCATATGGTAGAAATTACAAAAATATTCATTGATCATAGAATCACACAATATCAGATATGAAAGGGATCTTGTGCTCTATCTATTATATCTCTTACCTCATGTATGAATTTCCTTCTTCCACATCCCTAAAAATAGTCATTTAACCTTTGCTTGAACTTTTCATGATGGGAATCTCATTTAGTGAAATAGTTCACTCCATTTTCAGAGAGTTTCAATAATGTCTACCTTACCTCCCCCAAACTTGTACTTCTTGGTCCTAGGAGCTCTATGGAAACATGCAGACTCACTATTTTAAACAATTACCCTTCAAATTTTTGAAGCTATAAATTTTATCTCCCCTTCTCAGCCCTACCAAGTCTTTTCCTTTTTCTAGATTAAACATAAGTAGTTACTTCAATTTTTCCTTATATGTCATGGTTTGGGTCTTCTGGATATCCTGTGTACCCTCCTTTGAACAAATCCCCAAAATTATGGTGAACATGATATTCTTGAAGTATCCTAATTAGCATATGACAAGAGAATAGGGGACCTGACCAATGAGGACCCAGTCCCGAGATCATGTGCAACAGGCCCTGACTGCTGCCAACCCATGTTGGGAGTTTCATGAGCCTGCTTCTTCTTCTTCTTTTTTTTTTCTCCCTGTGTATATTCTTTCTTTTTTGGTTTATTTGTTTTTTTGTTTGTTTATTTGTTTTGGTAAGGCAATTGGGGTTAAGTGACTTGCCCAGGGTTACACAGCTAGTGTCAAGTGTCTGAGGCTGAATTTGAACTCAGGTCCTCCTGAATCCAGGGCCTGTGCTCTATCCACTGCACCACCTAGCTGCCCCTATATTCTTTCTTTTTTAAAAATAGTATTTCATTTTATTTTCTTCCAATTACATGTAAAGTGGTAATTCAACATTCATTGTTTTATAAGATTTTGAGTTCCAAAATTTTCTCCCTCTCTCTCTTCCACCCCCCTTCTGAAGACAGAAAGCAATCTGATATAGGTTATATAGTATAATCATGTTAAACATATTTCTACATTAGTCATGTTGTGAGAGAAGAATCAGAACAAATGGGAAAAATACAAGAAAGAAGAAACAAAACAACAACAAGGAAAGTGAAAATAATATGCGTTGATCTGCATTCAGACTCCATAGTTCTTTTTCTGGATGGTGAGAGCATTTTCCATTATGAGTCTTTTGGAATTGTCTTGGATCACTGTATTCCTGAGAAGAGCTAAGTCTATTGCAGTTGATCACACATTATTGGTGTTACTGTATACAGTGTTCTCCTGGTTCTGCTTACTTCACTCAGGATGAATTCATGTAAGTCTTTCCAAGTTTTTTCTGAAATCTGCCTGCTCATCATTTCTTACAGCACACTAGTATTCCAATGCATTCATCATATACCACAGCTTGTTCAGTCATTCCCCAGTTGATGAGCATCCCCTCAATTGCTAATTCTTTGCCACCACAAAAAGAGCAGCTATAAATATTTTTGTACATGTGGGTCCTTCCCCTTTTTTAATGATCTCTTTGGGATACAGACCTAGTAGTGGCATTGCTGGATTAAAGGGTATGCACAGTTTTATAGTCCTTTGGGCATAGTTCCAAATCACTCTCCAGAATGGTCAGTTCAGTTCACAACTGGTGGGCCTGCCTCTGAAGTGTGTGCTCATATGAAATGGAGAAAAGTCCTGATACAGAGCACAAGTCGGTATTCCGTAATTATTTCCTGGATATTTACTGACTGGTGAAGAAAAGCCTCTCAATTGGCTGCTGAATGTTCATCTGAATTCTTCAGTGACCTCTTTGCTCCCCTTTTCCAGAGGGCATGAATGAGGCAAAATTGCTCTAAATCCCAGAGGGCAACTTTCTCCACCTGGGGTGACACAAATCCTTGAGGGTATTATGAAGCTGTTTAGCTATCTCTGTTGCATTTCATTCTCTTGTAATCTTAGATGAATGGGTGTTGGAGATGGAGCAGATTAGGCTACGATTTTGTAAGCTTTGAAAGGTTAGGCTAGAGTCACCAGAGGCCCAGGAACAAGAGACCATACCAGAGTTTTAGGGGTACTACTGAGAGGCTAGGGTATCTTTCTTTCTTTCTTTCTTTCTTTCTTTCTTTCTTTCTTTCTTTCTTTCTTTCTTTCTTTCTTTCTTTCTTTCTTTCTTCCTTCCTTCCTTCCTTCCTTCCTTCCTTCCTTCCTTCCTTCCTTCCTTCCTTCCTTCCTTCCTTCCTTCCTTCCTTCCTTTCCTTCTTTCTTTTTTTGGTATCTTTTAATCCTATTGGTTCAAGTCCCATTCTTGTGTCTTCTCCCAATAGCAATTGTCATTTACTACTAACCCAATGTCAAGTAACCATTTAAGATCAATTGGCTTTTGCAAAATGATATTTACTGAGAAGATAACAGCAAGAACACTGCTGGGGGGGCAGCTAGGTGGTGCAGTAGATAGAGCACCAGTCCTGGAGTCAGGAGTACCTGAGTTCAAATCTGGCCTCAGACACTTAACACTTACTAGCTGTGTGACCCTGGGCAAGTCATCTAACCCCAATTGCCTCACTAAAAAAAAAAAACAAAAAAACCCCACTGCTGGGTTATGTCAAGCAGGTCACTTCTCAGTATTATTGTGAGAATCAGATGACAATCAAATGTGAAGTCAATCAGTTAGCCAATAAACATCTTTTAAAAGCACCCACTATGTGCCAGACATTATGCTAAGCACTAGGGATATAAAGAAAGGCAAAAGACAGTCTCTGCTCTCAAGGAACTCACAGTCTAATGACAAGAAAGTGCTTTGTAATTATGAAATCCTATACCATTGTGGGGCATTATTATTCTTTGTGTACCAGCCATCCAGCTAGATTATGAATCCACCTAAGCACAGTAGCATCTATCCAACATTTCCTTACCTTGTCCATTAAGCTATTGTGAGAGACTTTCAAATGTCTTGCCAAAATACACACAGTAACTGACTGATTGATTAATTGATTGATTGATAATTGACAATCTCTTATTCAGATTCTTCCCTTTTTCCTTGTACTGTTTTTTTTTTTTTTTGGAGGCAATTGGGGTTAAGTGACATGCCCAGAGTCACACAGCTAGTAAATGTCAAGTGTCTGAGGTCAGATTTGAACTCAGGTCCTCCCGACTCCAAACTGATCTGTTTGACCCCAATAGGCACAATGAAGTGCAAAAGTAGGAAGCTACAAGACAAAAGTCAAGATGACTGGTGACAGCCTGGGATGAAGTAGATGACCTTGGTGTCTTCCATGTCTGACCAAGCTCTAAGTGCTCCACAGTACCCCATTCAGCTGCATTCGTGGTTTGTTGGAACAAATTATTTTCATCTACCCTTCTTCTTTTTTTTTTTTTTTGGTGAGGCAATGGGGGTTAAGTGACTTGCCCAGGGTCACACAGCTAGTAAGTGTCAAGTGTCTGAGGCCAGATTTGAACTCAGGTACTCCTGACTCCAGGACCAGTGCTTTATCCACTGCACCATCTAGCTGCCCTTCATCTACCCTTCTTCAGGGGAGTGGAGGGGAAGCGGGAAGTCTTCATATGATTGGGGCCAGTTATCCTCAACCTGGTTTAGCATTTCTACTGAGATGGTTTTACCAGTGTGTGGCAACTGTGCATGCTACAGCTTCATGGAGCCACAGGTGAGAATTGGGTGAAGGTGGACTTAGTCTCATACTCAGTCTTTCATTATGTAATGTTGCCCTGCCTTTCCAGATCATCCATACTATTCTTCCCTGGGTACTCTACAGGCCAGCAGACTGCTTTTTACTAGTCCCTGTAGATGCCCCATGTTTTCCTGCCTTTGTTCATGCTGTCTCCCAGGGATGCTCTCCTCCTTCCCTTTCTACCAATTTAAATCATATTGATGCTTTAAAACCTACCTCAGGTGCCATCTCATTCATGAAGCCTTCTCTGACCCCCCAGTTAATAATGATTTTCTCCTGCCATAACTCACAGAGCCTTTGCATCTTGCAAACACATTGCAAGCCTATTATTTCAAGGAAAAGTAGGCGAGATGAAAAAGAAATTTGCGATAGCAGGAGTCTGTAGGGAGGGTCATGGCAACCTGAATCAGAAGATTCTCTCTAAGGCATTAAGAATGTTTAATCACCCAACATTAAGTCCCTAAAATGGATTATATATTGTACTAGGCAGTCAAGTAGTATCTTACAATCCAGCAGATGGTATCCAGAGGAGGGCAGCCAGAATAATCAAGGGACCCAAGAATAAACCATTCAAGGATTGGTTGAAGAAATGGGTGATGTTTAGCTTAGAGAAAACTTAGGGAGAACTTAGTAGTTATTTTCAAATTTTTGAAGGCCTATTACCTGGAAGTGGGAGTAACTTGTTCTGCTTGGTCCCAAAGGACAGACGTGGGAACAGTTGGCAGTAGCTGCCCAGCTAGTTTTGCCTTGATTTGAGGAAAGTGTGACAAGTGGAAGAATCCCTAAGTGGAGTCCCTCACTGGAAGTCTACAAAGCAAAGTCTGAGAGGTCATTTGTTGGATGTGTTGGAGAGGGAATCTTCTTTAGTTTAAGGTTGTATTCACTGGTCTCTGGGTCCCTTTCATTTCTGAATTTATGTGATTCTGTCTAAATAGTTTTATAACAAATTAGAATATGAGCAATGGGGGGGGGCAGCTAAGTGGTGCAGTGGATAAAGCACCAGCCCTGGATTCAGGAGGACCTGAGTTCAAATCTGGCCTCAGATACTTGACGCTTACTAGCTGTGTGACCCTGGGCAAGTCACTTAACCCTCATTGCCCTGGGAAAAAAACTAGAATGCGAACAATGAATATGAGGATAAGTACAAACAATGTGCCATGAGTTCAGGTGAGATTTGCCCCAGATTGGAATTCCAGGAATATATTTCTCCACTTCTACCAAGCAATGGGAGTAGGAACTTACTCAGATCACAGTCAGTGGTGGTGGCAGCCAGGGAAGGGAACTGGGAGATGGTGAGGGGCAGGATATGATGGACTAAGGAAAAGGGAAGAGGGATGAGAGATGAGCAATGAGTATGAATAAAGGATCCAGGGTCTGGGCTTTCTGCCACTATAAAAATTGAAACACCTCTTCATTCTGGGCTGCTTCATCTTTTTTCTTTCTTCTAAAACCCCAAGCTAGGAGTAACCTTTGTCCTGCGTTCCTATAGTTGTACTCAAATTACTGCTCTATCTACATTGACACAAAGAAATAAGAAGATCTGAGAATTTTAGAGCTGTGAGGGACCTGAGAGATGATGTGTCCAATCCTTTATTTTACAGATAAGGGAATTGTTGAAGCCTAGATTTCTGCCAGTGGATAGTTTGGGAACTCCTGAACCTGAAATGCCTTATTTGCCAGTGGTTTTCATTAAGAAGAAAAGGAGCAAGGAATGAGGGAAGGGAGGTGGAGGGAGGAAAGGAGAGATGGAGGAAGGAAGGAAGGAAGGAAGGAAGGAAGGAAGGAAGGAAGGAAGGAAGGAAGGAAGGAAGGAGAGAAGGAGGGAGGGAAGGAGGAAGGGAGGGAGAAAGGGAGGAAAGGAGAGAAGGAAGAAGGAAGGAAGAGTGGGAGAGAAGGAGGGAGGAAGGGAGGGAGAGAAGGAAGGAGGAAGAAGGGATGGAGGGAGAAAGGGAAGGAAGAAGGGAGGAAGGAATTGTCTTAAGTGTTTTACAAATATTATCTCATTTGATCCTCACAACAACCTAGTATTATTACCATTTTACAGTTGAAGAAACAGAGACAAACAAGTTAAGTGACTTTCCCAGGGCCACACAGCTGGTAAATGTTTGAAGCTGATTTGAATTCAGGTCTCTCTCCAGACCAAGTGCTCTATACATTGCTCCTGCTCTCAAGCAACTTACATTATACTCATCCTGCTCTCAAGCAACTTAGATTATACTCATTTATTTCAAGTGTTTAGTTAAACATTATAATTATTACTAATATGGAAAATTCTTAAAGAATATAGATTTGATTAAGATTAATAATCTTTTAAATTACATAAACATGGGGCAGCTAGATGGCACAGTGGATAAAGCACCGGCCCTGGATTCGGGAGGACCTGGGTTCAAGTCCAACCTCAGACACTTGACACTTACTGGCTGTGTGACCCTGGGCAAGTCACTTAACCCTCATTGTCCTGCAAAAAAACCCCAAAAAAACCCCCAAAGCCCCTTAAATTACATAAACATTATACATATAGTATATGTAGAAGAACATATATAAATATAGCATGTATTAATGATCCTTGAAATTATATAAACATTATATATGTAGAAATGTATATTCATACATATTAAAATAGCATTATTGATCTTTTAAATTATATGGACATTACATATATGTAGAAGCATATAGACATGTGTGTAAGATAGCATATATGACTACATTTTAATTATAGTTTGCAGAGGGACGGCAGGCTACATCTGCCCTTCATATTCCTCATAAGCAGATTTTGCCTGGAGGGCTGGGGGAGGCACTCATAGTATGACATTTCAGGGGGAGTAGAGAGGAGACACACAATGTGACTGTGGGGAAAGCAAGGACCTAGAGACAGCCTGGATAAGAGAATACCATATTCTAAAGCATTACATGGCTGGAGAGTCTAAATATCACCGGGCCCAAGACCCCACAGCTTGATGATGCTAGAGCTGCTGGGGTCATGAAGCCATCAACTCTAAGAATTAAAAGGGCCCTCAGAGGGTGACTCGTCTGATCTATACCTGACCAAAAAATCCTCTTTGCAATATCACTGACAAATGATCATCCAGCCTTTGCATGAAAATCTCTAGCACTTACCTTTTGAGGCAGAGTATTCTGTTTTTGGACTGGCCTCATTGTTAACAATTTTTTCCCCTTCATATCAAATCTACATTTATTTCTTTGCACTTCATTGTGCCTATTGGGGTCAAACAGATCAGTTTTCATCTTTCTACAAGATAGCTCTGCAAATTCCTTTTTTTTTTTTTTTTGGTGGAGCAATAAGGGTTAAGTGACTTGCCCAGGGTCACACAGCTAATAAGTGTCAAGTGTCTGAGGCCAAATTTCAACTCAGGTCCTCCTGAATCCAGGGCCAGTGCTTTATCCACTGTGCCACCTAGCTGCTCCCAGCTCTGCAAATTCTTAAAGAACTAGCATGTCCAGTCTAAGTTGTTTCTTCTAGATAGCCCTAGTTCTTTCCATTGATTTTTATATTGCATAGTCTTTCCCCATCCTGGTCACTCTGTTCTATTTACAATCTTTCTTTTCTATGTCCTTCCTAACATTTTATTTATTTATTTATTCATTCATTCATTCATTTGTTTGTCTATCTATCTATCTATCTATTTCTTTTTTGCGGGGCAATGGGGGTTAAGTGACTTGCCCAGGGTCACACAGCTAGTATGTGTCAAGAGTCTGAGGCTGGATTTGAACTCAGGTACTCCTGAATCTAGGGCCAGTGCTTTATCCACTATGCCACCTAGCTGCCCCCTAACATTTTATTAAAAAAATTTTTTTAATGTATGTGGTGCCCAGAACTAACTATAATATTTTATATATAATTTGACAAGGAGAGGGTACCATGGAACTTCCACCTCCCTTTTTTCTCAACACTATGCCTTTAAAAGTTCAGTCCAGGTTGACATTAGCATTTTTTTAGCTGTCATATCAAAATGTTGATTCATATTAAGCTTTCTGTCGATTAAGAGTTCCAGACCTTTTCTTTCTTTCTTTTTTTTTTTTTTCAAATGGTAATGTGAATGGACTCACATCCAGTGATGTGCTGGTAAATGTTTACTGGTTCTACAAGAAAAAAAAATTGCATACATGACTTCTAAATTTAATCTGTGTTATTTGTATTTTCTACATCACTTTCTTAAGTGTAGACAATCAATAAAACAGTAAATCAAACTCTGATTTGTATCATTTACTGACTTCCAAGATGTGAATGCTCACATTGAAAATTTAACCATCAGCTCTTGCTCTTGAGATGATATAAGCTGTCTCTAGCACACCCTAACACACATCCTCTATTCATGGGTTTTCTTTTTAAACCTCAAGGTAGAATTTACATTAATTCCTATTAAATTACATTTTATTAAGATGAGTCCATTGTTTTATCTTTTTGAGATAACCCTTTGAACCCAAATCTTAGGGATTTCTCCCAGTTTTTTGTCAACTGCTATTTTGACAAAGCAAATCATCTCTAATTTCATTCAAGCTGGTGATAAAAATGTGGAAACACAAAGAGCCAAGGAGTGTTCCCTGGAGCAAACTATTAGAAATTCAACGACATTATTGTATTGCTTGTCAAAATGGGCCCATTTCACAGTTCTCCATCTTATCCGAAGGAACAGTCCAGGAGATAACAACCAATGCTTTCCTCTCTCCTAGCCTAGTGTTCCTTCCATTGTACCATATGGTAGGATCGTGGTCCTGAATTGGAGAGGGAGAATAATTGCTTGATCTGTTCACAAGGTTGTTTTTCTTTCCTCTGATATTCACTTTTTTAGTACTTCTGTCTATAATGTGTAATGGAAAGGGTCCTTGGATATGGAATCAGAAGGCATGGCTTTGAATCCTGGCTGTGCCACATCCTTCTTATGGGAGTTGGGCAAGCCCTAAGTCAAGTTCTTGTGTCTCAAGAGCAGAGGTATACTGGAGTCAGCTCAAACAGACTCTTAAGGACCAATTGTTAAATTTTCAGTGTGAGTATTTACACATCAGAAATCAGCAAGTGTTACAAATTAGGGCTTGTTGATTATCTAGACAGAAGAAAGCAATGGAGAAAATTTTAATAATGTAGATTAAACTTAAGTATGTTTCTTCTTGGACACATTAAACATTTGCCAGCATGCACTTGCCGCCATGATAGAATGCTAGGCCTAGAATCAGGGACTCCTGGTTTCAAATTCTTCCTTACACACTGACAAGTTTGTGATCATAGGAAAATCATTCAACTTTTCTGAGCCTCAATTCCCTTCTCTGTAAAATAAGGTTAATAAATAAGTGCCAGGGTCAGCTAGGTGGCACAGTGGATAAAGCACAGACCCTGGATTCTGGAGGACCTGAGTTCAAATAGGGCCTCAGACACTTAACAGTTACTAGCTGTGTGACCCTGGGTAAGGCACTTAACCCTCACTGACCCACAAATAGATAGATAGATAGATAAATGAATGAGTGAATGAATAAATAAATAAGTACCTACTTTAAAAGGTTGTTATAAGGTTCAAATGAGATATTTGTAAAATTCTTAGTAAATCTTTAAGTATTTTACGAATGTATCATTAGTTAACCTTTGGGCTACAGTTTCCTCACCTGTACATAGAGAAGTTAGACTAGCTAAATATAAATTCTAAAGCCCTTTGAAAATATGAATTTGATAATCCTATATTCTTTATAAACATGTCTACTTTCTTTTTTTTTTTGGCTTCCACAGGTCTGGAATAACAGTAACTGATAGAACAGGCTCAGCCTGAGCCTGGGATGGCCTCAATATTTATCTAAGCAGGGGCTCTAGGCTCTTAAAATAAAAACCTTTTTTTTTTTTTTACACACCAATAAAGATCGAGCTAAAAACCATAAATTTTGTCATGCCCTACTTCCTAGGACTAAGCATACTGAGGCCAAGGGCCAAGCTTTCCGTTGGCTGAAGCTAAACTCTGTCCCTAGGAGACAGGGACTGAGATATCAGAGGTCTGGTGACATGAGCTGGTTGGGTGAAGAACATCTATTTTCCAGAAGAGTCTGGAAGTCTTGGAGTATGTGGCATGGTGTACTCTGAGAGCTGAGTTTGGGCCCAAAGTCGAGGGAGAGGGAAGAGAGGGAGAGGGAGAGTGGGGAGAAGGGAGAGAGAGAAAGAGAGAGAAAGAAAGAGAGAGAAGGTTTGAGTTGGCTCCAGTACACCCTAGCACACGTCCTCTACTCATTTTTTTAAAACCTCAAGGTAGAATTTACATAAATTTGTTTTTATTAAGATGAGCCCGTGGCAGCTAGGTGGCACAGTGGATAGAGCACCAGCCCTGGATTCAGGAGTACCTGAGTTCAAATCTGGCCTCAGACACTTAACACTTACTAGCTGTGTGACCCTGGGCAAGTCACTTAACCCCAATTGCCTCACTTAAAAAAAAAAAAAAGATGAGCCCATTGTTTTATCTTTTAATGATAAGTACCTACAGAGAGAGAGAGACAGACAGACAGACAGACAGACAGAGAGAAAGACAGAGAGAGAGAGACAGAGAGAGAGAGAGACAGAGAGAGAGAGAGAGAGAGAGAGAGAGAGAGAGTCATGGCCCTGCTGCTCCTAAGAGAGGCAATGCCAGCACCAAGGAACAATCTTTTCCATTTAGGTCAACATGAGTAGATGACCCTGCTATCGGTTCTGTCCCTGTTGTATCTGTCCTTTCCTGCTTTAATGGAAGAAGTACTGGAGATATTCCAGCTTAAACTGTGACCTTGAGAGCTTTGAAACTCCAGGAGAGTGAACTGCCAGAGATCCACAAACTAGAAGCCACATGGGAGGTAACTGCCAGCCTAGCAAACCCAGTGAGGATTGACTTCACTTTTCTGGAGTAACTATCTCTCTTGGCTATGCCACTACATTTGGAAATAAACTTGGTGGTGGTAGTTTGGTAGGGGAAATGAATTCTTTGGAGCAACTGCTTTAAATTTGAGCCTACCATCCTTAGGGACCTAGGTAATGGCAGGGAGAATGTACTCCCTGGTCTAGGAGTGATGTTTGCCATATTTTCTCAGTAAATATTGCTTTGTTGTTTTTTTTTTTTAAAGGAAGCTCACATTTCCACTAGAATCTTGTTTTACAGGGTCTAAAAGGAAGGAAAAGCTGGATAAATATTCTATGCAACCCAATCTCCTCCTTGCATTGCTATCAAAGATAATAATAGGTTATTAATAATAAAGAACAATACAGTATAAATAACAATTAAATAATAACAAATTTAAAATAAAGCTAATTAATGAACCCCTCCCCCCTGCAACAATTCAGACCTAGTCTAAACATTCTAATGAAAATATTTCCTAATTATGAAAGTCCTGAGTTAAACAAACATTCTTCTTCATTATGTCTTTCAGTTTGGAAGGGGTTGGGGAAAAAGTAGAGAGGGTCTAGATCTGTAATTTTACCAGGGTGGGGAACTCTTGGTGTGGAAAATCTCTCAACCAATTCAGTTCAACCACTCATAGGAAATAGCAACAACAACAATAATAATATCTAAAATTTATGTACCACTTACCATATACCAGTCATTGTACTAAGTAAGTAGTCAAATAATATGGACATTTCTCAAAAGAATTTCAAACTATTAACAACCATATGAAAAAATGCTCCAAATCTCCAATAATTGTTATTCATCCTTTGTTTTTGAGGATGACCAATGACATTATGGCTGATGTCTTGTGAGTGAATTGGATTTAAGTGAGACAGAGTTGCATCAACCTCACTCTTTTTTTTTTTTTTGTAGGGCAATGAAGGTTAAGTGACTTGCCCAGGGTCATACAGCTAGTAAGTGTCAAGTGTCTGAGGCTGGATTTGAACTCAGGTCCTCCTGAATCCAGAGCTGGTGCTTTATCCACTGTACCACCTAGCTGCCCCCAGCCTCACTCTTTCTTCCTGAGTTGTTGAGGCCCAGTGATAGGACAAAAATCAAGATGACTGGCAAGTGACATGGTCACTGGAACAAAAGGTTTTTATCTTTCTATTCCACCAGGAAAAGTCTTCAAATGCTTGAGGTAGACATCCCCCTTACTCACCAATGGGTTTAAGCTCTGTTGGTTACCTTCAATCTGGTCTTTTCTATCTGCCAATACATTTTAATTGGAATGTGGCTGCTGCACATGCTATAGCTTCTTTGAGCCACAGGTGAGAGTTGGATGAAAGGTAAATACCAAAGGTCGATGAGCAGCCCTCAAAAAGGCTCAGTAAGCCCTCATACCAGAGGTGCTAGTCCTCCTGGATTACCTAATATACCCCACTAATAATAAGAGAAAAATCCAATCAAAACATATCCCTCAAATTGGCAAAAATGACAAAAGATGGGAACAGTCAATGTTGGTGGTGAGGGGATAAGAACACTGGTGCATTATTAGTGGAGCTGTGAATTTGTATAACCATTTTGGAAAGCTTTTTGGAATTATGCATTTAAAGTGATTAAAATGTCTATACCCTCTGACTCATGGATTCCATTTCTGGGTTTATTGATATAGAACTCTCTTTACCAGTTTAGGTCAACACCTTCTTTGTGACTTATAGTTGGAGAATTGTCTAGAGCACTGAGAAGTTAATTGACTTATCCTGTGGGACTTCAACTCAGGTGTTTTGGGCTTGGACCAGATTGGGGATTTTTAATGACGTCTATGAATGTTTTTTAAAAAAATATTTTGATAACTGTATTTCAATATAATTTATTTGGTAATACTATTTGTTTTATTTCATATATTTAAAAACATTATTTGGAGAAAGGGTCTACTTTGTCAGACTGCCAGAAGGGTCCACAACACACAAAAAAGGTTAAGAATGCCTGGAACATGGTGCAGTGGATAGAGCACCGGCCCTGGAATCAGAAGTACCTGAGTTCAAATCCGGCCTCAGACACTTAACACTAACTAGCTGTGTGACCCTGGGCAAGTCACTTAACCCCAATTGCCTCACTAAAAAAAAAAAAAAAAAAAAGAATGCCTGGAACAAAAAAAAGAAAAAAAGAAATTACTTCCTCTCAAACATTTGGGGCAGCTAGGTGGTGCAGTGGATAAAGCACTAGCCCTGGATTCTGGAGGACCTGAGTTCAAATCCAGCCTCAGACACTTGACACTTACTAGCTGTGTGACCCTGGGCAAGTCACTTAACCCTCACTGCCCCACCAAAAAAAAAAGAAAAGAAATGAAGAATGCCTGGAACAGATGATCTCTAACGTCCATTCCAATTCTGAGATTCCAATATTCTGTGATTGAAGGCTCTCCACAAATTAGCTCTAATTTACCCACGCAGCCTTATTTCATACAGCTCCTCTTTGTTCCCTTTATTTTCCCACTAGACTAGACTTCTCATTTCTTATTTCTGTCTTGCTCCTATTTCCTTGCCTTTGTTCATGTTGTTCCCCATATATGTGTTGGATTACTCCTACCTTCAACAATCTCCCTATGTTGAAGTTCCTTCAATTGTCATCTCCCCCAGAAGGCTTTCCTTGACTCTTCCCTCTTCTCCAAGGTCAAAGTGGTCTCTCCTTCCTAAAGTTTCTTGTTATGCTTTGGTTGGCTTTCCTTTGCTTCTATTATATTTCATCTCATATCTTCCTTAGGATCCTAGATCTAAAGCCAAAAGTAACCTCAGAGTCCATCCAGTACAATCCCATTATTTTGCAGAAAAGAAAACTTAGGCCCAGGGAGATATAGTAACTTGGTCAAGGTATAACAGCTGATAACTGTTAGAAGCTAGATTTGAACCCAGGGCCTTTGACTCCAGATAGAGTGCTCTTTCCCTTATTTGTACGTAGCAGAGGAGTGGGCTTCACACATATAAAGGATGTCTGCGAGTTCAGAGAGGCCCCATGTGTGGCAAGGGGCTGTAGGTGTTTGATTCTGTCTTTGTGTGGCTTGAATGGAGTCAGAATAGATCTCTCTAGCCTCTTCTCCCCCATACTTCTCCAAGGGAACCTTTCAGGAGGTTGGGGCCCAGAGGCCACTATGCTCTCCTCAGAGAGAAGGGATTCTGGACTGGAAATATTGTGATCTGACCCCTTAAATATTACTAGTCTAGGGGATTAGGGTTAAGATAACTTTTGATCACCTTGACATTTCTGGGTGGAAGGGAAACTCCAAGCTCTACATCCAAGGGGCCACCCTTCCTCACCAAATCCCAGTTTCACAATGAATTCATATATCGAATAGCAAAGAAACCCATTTATCTAAATTATAGCAAAACAGAAATAAGAGAAGGCATTACAAAGAATATGTACCAGACAGTATAAAGTGAAGGAGTTCTACCACTAGGAGTGAGCTGACAGCTCAACCAAGAGAGAGGGGCTTGGATCTCACCCAACAGGAAACTCCCCAGTCTCTAGAGTGCTGAACTGGGAATGGGGGTATGATGGAAACTGCCAGCTTCCCTCCTGTCTTCCCAGAGTTTAGGCAGCACCCTCAAGTGCTGTTGGCTTTTTCCATCTTCTCTCTTGAAGTTGAAAGCCAGAAATGCCCAAAGCGTCTCCATACTTGAAGACTTGAAGCTTGATGAGTCCCCAAAGTTGGGGGGGCAGGGCTCCCACTTGCAGTCCCAGAAGGAGACTGGTGACAGCTGGAGCTCTTCTGCTTTTTCCAACACCACCCGCCCCACCTCCAGGGAAGGGCCTTCATTTCAACCAAGAAGGAAAGAGTCCTATAGCAACGGGCTTTGAGACAAGGGTCACATGTATCATAAGTCATATCATTAGATAGATTAATTGTTCACCTTGGTATCGCTTAATGTTTTGTACAACACGTTACAGCATCCATGCAGTTGCCTTAGGATTAATTGAATGTGTTGCATTTGTGAGATGATCAGCTAGAGTTAGAAATCAATCCATGGGTCAGGTTAGATTAGTTTGTGATTAGGCTTGATGGTTAGTGCATAGCTGGGGTTAGGAGTCATTCTGTGGATGGGGAGGGGTCAGGTGAGTCTGCCTATGATTTGTTTGTTTGTTTTTGGTGAGGCAATTGGGGTTAAGTGACTTGCCCAGGGTCACACAGCTAGTAAGTGTTAAGTGTCTGAGGCCGGATTTGAACTCAGGTACTCCTGACTCCAGGGCCAGTGCTCTATCCACTGCGCCACCTAGCTGCCCCGAGTCTGCCTATGATTAAGGTTCAATGTGTGCAAAGATACAAGGTCATTCAGGTTCTGGTCTATAATTGGGTTATGGGTACATCCAGTGGTCAAGATTAAGAGCCACTATAGCCACTGTTTAATCTATGACTAAAGTAAGAGAGTCAGTGTATGACTCGGATTTCCAGTCTACAACATCTAGTCTTCGCCTTTGAGATTTCCTTTCATCGCCTTTATATACATCTTGTATGTACCTAGTTATTTACTTACTGTCTTCCCCCATTTTAATGTAAACTCCTTTAGGTCTTTAGGCCAAGTGGAAATATACTTTGTTTCTTTTTTCTTTTCTTTTCTTTTCTTTTTTTTTTTTTGGTGGGGCAATGAGGGTTAAGTGACTTGCCCAGGGTCACACAGCTAGTAAGTGTCAAGTATCTGAGGCCAGATTTGAACTCAGGTCCTCCTGAATCCAGGGCCAGTGCTTTATCCACTGTGCCACCTAGCTGTCCCCAGAAATACACTTTGTATCTCCAGTGTTTAGCACAATGTCTAGCATACATTAAGTACTTAATACATGCTTGTTGACTAATTCCATGACCACTCGAAGTGGGCAGTCTGTGTCTGGGATTAAAGTTCAGCATATGTCCAGGATTAAGGGTCAGTATGTGGCTAGTTTAGGGGGGTCAGTCTACCGCTGGGCTCAGGGGTCAATCTGTAGCCAGGCAACAGGAGCCTGGTCTGTCCAGAATCCAAGGAGTTACTTCAGTCTACTCAGAACTACGCTCTACCCTGTTAAACCCTCCTGATACTCATTTATATTTAATTTGCTTCACATTTCTCTTCTACTGGAGCTCAACAGTTTGTGTTCCATTTACATTTTGAAGGACAAGTGCAAATCATTTCCATTGTACTCCAAGGTAATATACATTGTTTTTCTTAAGTAAAATAACGAGATAAGACAGTGAAGGTTAATTAATTTTTAGGGTAAGTGATATTTCCTAGAGCTCTGATGGGGATCAGATACACACTCTTGCAAAGAGTCTCAGGATGGGATTGATGATAATTCAAGGTGCCTTTCAGCATGGGGCCTTGAGAATCATTGGTATGCTGGCAAAGGTACCTGGTGTCTTCACCTGAGCATTCTCACTGCCCAGGACCTCGTCCTTCTCCCTGATTTCCCTAGATTTTTAGAGAAATGAAAGACTAGGGAGCATTTTCATCTGGTGATAGGATCTCAGAAAGCCACAATCCCAGTCTTTGAATAGTTTTCCCAGGACTACAGAACTGTAGAGTTGTTGAGTTCAGAAGAACAGAGATGTAAAGCTGGAATGACCTTAAAAGTCTGCCTGGTCCAACAGTGTCATTTTATTTTGTATTTTCAAGTGGCTTTTACTGGTACCTTTTGTATTTATATCACATCTAGAATAAAATGACCTCCAACCAAATGAACTATCTCTTATAACAAATGTAGCCCCCCGCCCCGGGGGTACTATTCCAATTTGTACTCATGAAATATGATTTGGGTCCCCAGAGGGCCATTGCTATTCCCAGTTTGTAAAGGTTTCTTTGGATCCACACTCCTCAAACTATAACTCATAATACCCACACTGGGAAGCTTCTCAAGTAGGCATGATTAGCTTAAAGCAAAGGTATTTCCTTAAATGGCGTAGTTAGAAAAGTAGTTATAAAACATTCTCCACATGAAGCATTCTCCCACAAATACACAGCTCCTGAGGGGAAAGTGGGTACAAATTTAGAGGACAGTGATAGTAAGGCATAAATCTGGGGAACATGTGATCAAGGCAATGAATACCTTTGATACTACAGGGTTCTGATGTCCTTTCTGCCCTTGAGGTGTCTTTTGCCTGTTGGGTGCAAGGTCTCGGCTAGGCTCCTTGAGTCAGTTCGCCGCTGCAGATCAGCTTTGGACTACCAAGGTTAGCTCTCTTTTAACTTCATAATCAGTTCCTAAAAGCTGCTTCCTGCCTCAAGTAGGTGCCTTTCTGTGTTAGTGTCTGTTGGAGAGTATGTGTCTCTGTCTCCCATATGCTATCCTGCAAAACTCTATGGCCAATGTTAGGGAGGAGGGAAAGAGAGAGGAATCTATTCCTTTTCTCTAAAAAGCAAAGAGGGATTTTTCTTTCAGATTTCTTTAACTGCTGGCTCCTGCTTAGACTGATTCCAGAGCTGGTGGGCTCAGCTTTTTAAGAGCCATCATGGGCAGGACCATTCTTTGGTAGGTCAATGGCTTGCCCTTTCTAATTCAGTCCCATAAACCTTTCTCACAAGTAGTAAAGAGATGACAGAGTATTAACCAAGCTTTGCACTATGTTAACATATAGCTATTGGGTAGCTGCAGTTGGTAATAGCTAGAGGGCTGGCCTTAAAGCCAGGAAGACCAGAGTTCAAGTACTTCCCTAGGCAAGACACTTAACCTCTCAATGTTTTGGGCAGTTTTCTAAGATTATAAATTACAGAGAAGGTATCAACCTTGCATTGGTGGAGGGAGTTTCCTCACCGAGAAGTTCCCTATATTAATGAAATCACTGGCTCAGTCCCTGTCCCTATCCCTAATGCCTTATTACCCCTATTATCTACCTTTTATTTCCTCAAGGGGAGAGGTGGAGGGGGAAGTAGTTAATTGAAGCACACAAGGAAAAGAAATTAATTAAGCAAAAACACACATTACAGTGACTGCATCACTGTATATTACAAATACAACATTGTGCCATAATAATGATAATAGGTAACATTTATATAGAGCCTATGTTGTGTTAGGCACTTTATAAATATCATTTGATCCTCATTTGATCCTCACAACACCTCTAGGAAGGCAGGTGCTATGATTATCTCCATTTTACAGTTAAGGAAACTGAGGCAGACAGCAGTTAAGTGATTTGCCCAGAGTCATATCTCATTTGAATTCAAGTCTTCCTGACTCTAGGCCCAATATTATATTCACTGGGCCACCTAGTTGTCTTTAGCAGTCCCCTGACTCTATTGTGAAGAGGGAGGCATGTTTCATTATTTGTTTTCTGAGACTATCATTCAACCCTCTCTTTTTCACAGAAGAGAAAACTAATACCCAGAAAGATGAACTAGCTGCCCAAGGTCACACAGGAAATAAGAGGAAGAATGAGGGATCTGAACCCAGATCCAAGGCCAGTGCTCTTTCTACAGCACTAAGGAACCTTAGAAATCACCCAATCAGATGCTAGCATTTTACTAACGTGGATAATTGGACCCAGAGAGGGCAAGGGATTTGTCCAAAGTCAGCACAGCCAATTAGTTCCTTTCATTACTCCTGTTATGGGTAAAAAGTACAATATGCCTTCCAATATGTATTTTTCTGTTTGATCAACCAACAGCTAAGCATTGAGCTGCTGCTCAGTGCTCATCTCTGCTCTAGGAAGTGTGGGACATAGAAGAGAAGACAGTCATGCCATTGAAGAGCCCACATACATAAAACAATTGGAGAGTATAATTAGTAATAATAATAAGCAACAACAATAACATTGTCCTCTAAGGTTTGTGCCATGCTTTCCACATATTTATCTCAGACATAGCATAATTGAGCGCAGATCAGCCATAAATGCAAGTGAAAGTAAACGGGGGCTGGATTGATCAGGGGAGGCTTTGTTGGAAGAAAGGGCAGTGAAGGGGCAGTGAGCAGCATGAGCAGAGATACAGTTCTGAGGGCAGAGGATGTTCAGACCAGGAGGAAGGAAGGATCATTCTTGCCTTTTTTCTTCCCACCATTTCCTATTCTATATGGTTCCCCACTGGCCTTCATGCCTCAATTCATAAAAGTCCCTTTTAAGATCTCAGATAAGGTCCTATAATTCTTCTTCTTCTGGGCATGGCCCTGGAAATTAGAGGCTTAGAGGGCACTAATTCAAGGGAATGGTCTAGGAGGAAAGTGGTATATTAGGCAATAAATTATTTCATTCAGAATGTCTTTCCCAAGACTCTCAAGAATGTTTCCAATGTGATGGGGGTTTAGAAGGCAGGCAGGAACATGATGTGGTAGAAAGATCATTGGCTTTTGAATTAAAAGATCTGAGTTAAAATCTTGCTTCTCTCACTCATTACCTGTTTGACCTTGGGCAAGTCATTTCCATAGGCTTCAGTTTCCTCTTTTTATGAGAGAATTGAACTAGACAGCCTCTAAGATCCCTTCCAACTCTAAATCTATGATCCTCAGAGAAGTACAAAAGTCTATATTTTGTGATCTCTTGCTGGTTAGGGGGATCTCAAGGGTAAGAACCCTGACTTGAATTCAGAAGTCTCTTTTTCCAGCTAGACTGCAACAGTACAACTCAAAATGTATCATGAATGAGTGACAAAATTCTGTTTCGTTTTCTTTCTAAATACTAGTCATCTGCAGTCGTCATCTACAGGTTCTCCAGCTGCAGACAGAGGGAGACTCCATCTTGGTTGCTGCTCTCCCTGGACCACATCACCTCCCCTATACCCAAGCAGCGCTGAAAGTTAGAGAAGAAAAGAAGAATGGGTTTGTGCATCATTTCATGTGAAGATATGAGACAGGTTACCTCTCAGCCTTTAATTTTCCACGCCATACCAAGCAAGAATAGTTTGTCTATAATTCTCTAAAGTAGAATGAGGTGACTTCAGAGCCTCCTAGAAAGAACTGGGCTAGCTTCCTACCTTGCTCCACTCCCACCATTTTCCCCCCTCTCCTCTTTGTCTCACTCCTGATTTTTTTCTTCTCTTCACAGAATCCTAGAATCTCAGAGTTAAAAGGGCACTAGGAAGTCATCTAGTCCATGGGTACTTAAACTGAATCCGCGAACTTAATTTTTTGTGTGTGGTTATATGTTAATATAATTGGTTTCCTTTGTAATCCTGTGTATTTTCTTTTACACATTTAAAAACATTATACTAAAGAGTCTATAAATTTCACTAGACTCTCACCAAAAGGGGTCCAGACACAAAAAAGTTTAAGAACCTCTGAGCTAGTCTAACCTTGATTCCTCTTTGTGTATAGACATGTATGCATCTCTATCCCAACTGCATGCGCTTTCTGAATGCAGAGCCATGTTGAAGACATTGATTATTAATGCCAGCATCTTCTCTGGGCTATTATTCTTCAATTGCCTGCAGGCAGAAAAAGCAGCATTATTAAGGGCTGAGGGAAGATGGATGACCCTTACAACTGTGACTTTTTGGTGCACTTTCTTGTCTTCTGCATCAGAAGCCAATGGGGCAAGCTTCTCTCTGTCATAACCCATATCACTGAGCCCTGAAAATCCCTAGCAGTCAAGGAAATGTGTTGTAGAAGCTACATTCATTCACAGACACCAAGTGATCCTGGAGCCATTGGCAGCTAAGTTTTCATGATGGTTTTCTGTGACACAGCCTAAAACAGGGACCACTCAGTGCCCTGGGAACCTGAAATGGCACCCTTAAGATGGTTAGCAGCCTTACTTGGCATTAGTCTGATGAAAACAGGACATTTAGGGACCTACTCACTTCTTTTAAAAAATGTTATTTATTTTGTTTTTAATTTATGAAGTAAACAAGCTTTTCCATAACATAGTAAAATAAAAAAAGATGATTGTACATGAAACTGCAAATCTATTATGTACAACTTCCTATTCCTTTTAAATATATAATAAAGTGTTCATGTAACATTTTTTCTTCCCTCAGAGATGGCTACCATTAGACACAAATATATTTGTGTGTATATATGTATATATACATATATAAATGTAAAATCATTCCATATATACTTCTATTTAACAGTTCTTTCTCTAGGTGTAGATAGCATCTTTCTTCCTATGTCCCTTGTAGTTAATTTGAATATTTATAATAGTCAAAATGACTTAGTTACTCAAAGTTGTTCTCAAGACAATATTGCTGTTACTGTCTTCGTTCTGTTCATTTCACTCTTCATTATTTCTTTTTTTTTTTTTTTGGTGGTTTTTTTTTTTTTTACATGGAGCAATGGGGGTTAAGTGATTTGCCCAGGGTCACACAGCTAGTAAGTGTCAAGTGTCTGAGGTCGGATTTGAACTCAGGTACTCCTGAATCCAGGGCTGGTGCTTTATCCACTGCACCACCAACCGCCCTGCTCTTGCAAGTCTATCCATGCTTTTTATAAAATTGAGAAGTTCCCCACTCCCTTCTCATCAGCTTGTGAAAGAACCAACATAACAATAGATGCTACCTTGTATCATTCTCTCATTATTTCCAGCATATCTGTTCCTCTTTCTAGTTAGACTGTAAGTGCTCAATATCAACCATCAGTGTCCTCTCTTCTTCACCTAGACCTCCTTCAATCAATCTACAAGTACCTTCCTTGCTATATACCTTCTGCACAGTCTTGTGCTGGGTATAGTTAGGAAACAGAAGACAGTAAAACATATCCCTGCCCTCAAGGAGTTTAAGGTGTAATCTTGGAGACTAGACTAATACATGTGAAAGCTATGAGAATTAACTATCCTTTTTTGCCTCATTCTAGGTTGTCACTTAAATTCAACACACACTGATTAAGCATCTACTATGTGAAAGGTGCTAAGGTACGTGTATAATTTAAAATTGCTTACTGTCTCAGAGAAGGGAAAGGGAAAGAGGGAGGGAGAGAATTTGGAACTCCAAATTTTAAAAAATGAATGTTAAAATTTGTTTTTACATGTAATTGGAGAAAAAATAAAATAGAGAAATGTGCTATGTTAAATGCTGGGGACAAAAAGATAGATTTGTCAAAGATCCAATTTTCAAAGAAAGCATAATCTAATAGAAGGGAGAAGGAAATGTATACAAGTGATTACAACAGAAGGCAGAATGTGATAAATGAGAAAAAAGGGGGAGCAAGAGTCCAAAGTACTATGAGAAATTTGAGAAGAGAGATAAGGTTTTCACTTGAAGGGATCAGAACAGGTTTCATGGGGGTGAATATTAAATTGTACCTTAAAGGTAAGGAAAAGACTTCAACAGACAGAGGTCCACAGGGAGTCCCTTCTAAGTATGGGAAAAGCATAAGAAACGGCAGAGATGGGAAGGATTTATATGGGGAGAGAGAATTGTACAGTTTGATAATGCCGAATCTTTGAAGGGAAGAAGGGAGGTAGTATGAGAATAGATTGTAAAAGTCGGATGGAGACAGTTTGTGGAGAACTTTGAATGCTGGGATAAGAAATAAACACTTCCCTCAGAAGGCAAGGGAAACCACTGAAAGGTTTTTTTCTTTTTCTTTTTGTAGAGAGGTAATACGCTCAGAGCAGTGGATCTAGAAGAGTATATGGGGGGCAGCTAGGTGGTGCAGTGGATAAAGCACCGGCCCAGGATTCAGGAGGACATAAGTTCAAATACAGCCTCAGACACTTGACACTTACTAGCTGTGTGACCCTTGGCAAGTGTGACCCTGGGCAAGTCACTTAACCCTCATTGCCCCACAAAAACAAAAAAGAATATATGGGGGATACTTTCTGAGGTTGGGGGTCAGTTTGTATCTAAAGTCAGGAATGATATGAGAAGCAGTGAGAAGGGGATCCCCAAGATTGCTACCCTGAAATCTCTGGCTTGGGATATGAGAGGGAGCATAAATTAGACAATTCAGCAAACATTCGTGAAGTACTTGCTATGTTCAAAGCATCATGCTAGTCACTAGGGATACAAAGACAAAAAGCAAAATGTTCCCTGACCTCAGGAAGCTTACATTCTACTGGGGGAACAAAGCTAAGAAAATACCAAGTACAGAGGAAGTTATACAAAGCAATTTCCAGAATGAGAGGATCTGCTTGGCAAATGAGAGAACTATATCTCAACTGCTCCAAACTCTCTGAACTGTCTCCTCTGGTATGAAGTATCTATCTCTAACTAGGTGGATAGTTTCAATGAAAAGCACCATGGTTGATGGGGATAGAGGGCAGAAAAATAACCTCCCTATGCCCCCAAGAGGTGAAGAGCAATTCCTTCTCAGGGGTTAGATTCTTCTTTGAGTCCTGGTTTCTCTTGGACTGATTGCAGAGCTAGAAAGCTAGATTTTTATTTTTTGGTGAGGCAATTGGGCTTAAGTGACTTGCCCAGGGTCACACAGCTAGTAAGTGTCAAGTGTCTGAGGCCAGATTTGAACTCAGGTCCTCCTGAATCTAGGGCTGGTGCTTTATCCACTGTGCCACCTGAAAGCTAGACTTTTAAGGGCTACTAGGGTACATGGCCAATCTTTCCCCCAGAAAATGGTCAAACTCCCCTTCTAATTCAAAGTGATGTTATATCTTTATACTTAGTGCCTGGCATCTAGTAGATGCCAGGCACTGTGCTAAGTGCTAGGAATACAAGAGGCAAAAGACAATTTATGCCCTCAAGGAGCTCACAGTCCAAAGGGGGAAACCACAGCAAACAAATAGGTATAAAGCAGCCATATACAGGATAAATAGGAAATAAGAGAAGGAAGGCCCTAGAATCAAGATGAGTTGGGAAAGGCTTCTTGTAGATGGGATTTTAGCTGGGGCTTGAAGAAAGCAGAGACATCAGGAGATGGAGATGAGGAACAACATAGCAAATGCTCTTAGAAGAGCATAGTAAGAGCCTGGAGCTAAGAGGTGGAGTGTCTTGTTCATGGAACAGTAAGGAGGCCAGTGTCACTGGATTGATGAGTACATATCAGAAAGAAAGGTGTAAGAAGATTTGAAAAGTAAGAGGGGTCTTGGTTATGAAGGGCTTGAAATGTCCAATGGGAGGTTTTGTATCTGCTTCTGGAGGCAATAGGAAGGGAATGGAGTTTAGAGTCCTGGGAGGGTGATATGATCCAGTCTAAGCTTTAGGAAAATTACTTTGGTGGCTGAATGGAGGATGGATTGGAGCAGGAAGAGACTTGAGGCAGGCAGACCCACCAGCAGGCATGAGGTCCAATTGCAGTATCAGATGATAGAAGGGGGTGTATTTGAGATATATAGGAAAGGTGAAATGAGTAGGCTTTGGGCAACAAATTGGATATGAGGCGTGAGAGATAGTGAGGGATAAAAGATGACTCCTAAGTTGTGAGACTTAGGGCCTGGGTGGGTGGTGTGGCCCTTTACGGTAATAGGAAAGCTGTGGTTTGGAGGCATTAAGGGGAAAGATCATGAATTCACTTTGGGGAATATTTAGTTTAAGATGTCTACTGGGTATCCAGTTTAAGATATCTGAAAGGTAGCTGGAAATGTAAGATTGGAGGTCAGCACAGAGGTACGGGCAAGGTAGATAGATCTGAAAATCATCAGCATGGAGGTGGTCGTTAAATCCATGAGAACTGATGAGATCACCAAGTGAGGCAGTAGAGATGGAGAAGAGAAGAGGACCCAGAACAAAATCCTTTGGGACACCTATGATTACAATATATTATCTGGATGAGATTCCAGCACGGGAGACTGAGGAGAGGTCTGATAGAAAGGAGAACAATCAAGGGAGTGGTGTTCCAAAAACCTATCGAGAAGAATGTACCAGGGGGCAGCTAGGTAGAACAGTGGATATAGCACAGGCCTGGATTTAGGAGGACCTGAGTTCAAATCTGACTTCAGACACTTGACACTTACTAGCTGTGTGACCCTGGGCAAGTCACTTAACCTTCAATGCCCTGAAAAAAAAAAAAAAAAGGAGAAGAATGTACCAAGGAGGGGAGGATGATCACCAGTGTCAAAGACTGCAGAGAGGTCAAGGAGAATGAGGGTTAAGAAAAGGCCATTGGATTTGGCAAGAGATCATCGGTATAGAAATGACAATATCACCAAAGTTAATTTACACTTTTAGTGCCACACCGATAAAATTCCCAAGGGGATACTTTGGAGAACTTGATAAAATAGTAAAATCTAGAATATCAAGGGAAATGAATAAAAGAAGTAAGATTGAAGAGGGAGTAGCACTTTCAAACCTCAAACTATATTTTAAAGTAGCAGTCATCAAAACCATCTGGTATGGAGAGAGAGAGAGAGACAGAGAGAGAGAGAGAGACAGAGAGAGAAAGAGACAGAGAGACAGAGACAGAGAGAGACAGAGACAGAGATCGGTGGAACAGACTAGACAAGGGAGATTCAGAAACAATAGAATTTAACAATCCAGTGTTTGATAAAGTAGAAAACACAAATTACCCGGGGAAAAATTCCCTATGCTTGGAAAAAAAGAAAGCCATCTGGTAGGAACTAGGCTTAAATCGACACCTTATATCACACTCTATGATACATTCTAAATGGATATATAAATTTAATATTAAAGATCATGCTATATAAGAAATAGAAAAGAAAGATCATAAACCTCTCCCAGCTGTGGGTAAAAGATGCATCCCCAACTAAAGAAAAGATAGAGGCAATTACAAAAGATTAAACATAACTTTGATGACTTGAAATTGAAAAGCTTTTTTACAGACAACATTAAGATGACCTCCGAAGTCCATTCCGGCTCAAAAACTGTGGTTCTACCGCCCCATGTGCAGGTGATTCCCATAAAAATTTGTGCTAGAAGACACAAAATGAGTTTCTTAGAGTGGCAGAGTGGGGATTTTATAGAGATGGGAAAGAAGGCGTAAGTATTGGTCCTTATTGCTATTCTCTTAAAAGGCATTAGGAATCCAGAGCTCCTGTCCTCAAAGAGCTTCCCTTCTGCATTCATCGATTCACAGGATTCCAGAACTTAAAGGGCTCTTGGTGATCATTTAGTCAAACCTTTCGGTTTTACAGACTTCCCTGTTGCTGACAAGGGCACTTCTATCTTCCTGGTCCCTCAGGCTCACAGCCTAGGAGTCATCCATTACTCCTTACTACATTTCACACCCCATATCCAAACTATTGCCAAGGTCTGGCCGTTTTACCTTTACCACATTTCTCAGTACACCTCCTTCTCTCCTCTGACACTGCCACTCCCCCCATCACCTCATTCCTGGACTATTGCAATAGCTTGTGGGTGGGTCTGCCAGCCTCAAGTCTCTCCCCACTCCCTCCAATCCATCCTCCATTCGGTTACCATACTGATTTTCCTAAAGCACAGGTCTTACCACATCACGCCCCTCCTCCCCCTCATTAAACTCTGGCTGCTTCTTATCACCTCCAGTATCAAATACAAAACTCTCTGGTTGACACTTGACATCTTTCCTAACCTGTGTCCCCTTACCTTTCCAGTCTTCTTACACCATCTAACCCCCTCCCCCACATATTCTTTGATCCAGTGACACAGTTTCCTTGACCTTCTACAAGCATGACATTCCATCTCTTGGCTCCAGACATTTCCTCTGGCTGTCCCCCATGGCTGGAAAACTCTCCCTCACCTCCACCTCCCAATTTTCCAGACTTCCTTCAAGTCCCAACTAAAATCCCACCTTCTACAGGAAGTTTTTCCCAATCCCTCTTAATTCTAGTGTCTCCCTTCTCTTAATTATTTCCCATTTATCCTGTATACAGATTGCTTGTTCTTATTTGTTTGCTTATTGTTTCCCTTTTTAATTTGTGAGCTACTCAAGGGCAGGACTTTTTTTTTTTTAGTTTTTTGGGTTTTTTTTTTTTTTTGATGAGGCAATTGGGGTTAAGTGACTTGCCCAGGGTCACACAGCTAGTAAGTGTCAAGGGTCTGAGGCCGAATTTGAACTCAGGTCCTCTGGACTCCAGGGCCGGTGCTCTATCCACTGCGCCACCTAGCTGCCCCCCACTTTTTTTTTTTAAATTCAAGATCTAATCACCTTTTTTAAAAAAAATTTTATTTATTTATTGTGGGGCAATGAGGGTCAAGTGACTCACCCAGGGTCACACAACTAGTAAGTGTCAAGTGTCTGAGGCTGGATTTGAACTTAGGACCTCCTGAATCCAGGGCTAGGGCTCTATCCACTGCCTACCTAGCTGCCCCCTTGACTTTCTTTGTGTCTGTTACTTAGAACAGTGCCTGAAACATGGTGCTTAACAAATGCTTATGGACTATGTTCTAGAGCCACTAATCAAATGACCAGACTGGCTTGTCCCTATCATAGGAAGAACCTGGCTCAGCATGAAGTCCCTGGGCATTTGGAAGAGGATTGGGGCAGCACCCCAAAGCAGAAGGGTACATAACTGGGAAGTCCTTGTACAGAAGATGGATTTCAACGACTTCATGGGTTTGGCTTCCAGCTGGGCTTTCAGGTGCCACTCATCCACTCAGAAAGCAGAGGGAGGGAAGGGGAGGCAAGAAAAGGAAGGTCTGATGTGACCTGCTGGCTGGAACTGCTGCTGACAGTCTCAATTGAGTTTCCTTTGGCTGGCTTACTGAATCAGTGTTGGAAAAACACAGTGCTCTCCTGGGAGGAGAGGTGTTGGGTATAAATAGAAGGCATTTGGGGGAAGTCATGGCATTAGGTACAATGCCGAGTTTGCATCAAGATACTATAAAGACCAACTCAGTAAAACCCAGGGCTCATTTCCCCAGCTCCGCTTAGCGACTAGCTTTGTTTTCAGAGCTTGCTTTTATGCTTCTGGAAATAATGCCTTACATGGTCCTTTATAGACAACTATGTGACCTGGACAAATTCATTCATGCCTTGGGTCTCTTTTTCTCCTGTCATTCTAAGTAGGAACTAGCCCAATACACAGTTGAAATAGGCATCCACCTGAGGGGGGGGGGGGAGAGATTTGATTTTTTTTTCCCACAGTTTTAATTTTTATGCTAAGGCTAACAAGCATCAACTAAAATGAACCTTTATATATAGCAAAATAGAAAAAGAGGATTATACATGAAACTGCAAAGTGCTATTCTATGAAACTTGCTTTACTCTTTAAGTAGGCAATAACTTCAATATGAAACTTTTAAAACTGTTCTACTTGTCTGGGTTTCCTCTTGTTTTGTTTCATCTTGTCTCGTCTCGTCTTCCCTTTTCTTCTCTGCATTTAAAAGTGTGCTTCAGTTAGCCTTTTTTCTTTCTTCTGACAATTCTCTGGTCCCCAGAGGTCTCCTTCCCAACTCCCCCACCCTAACTGGAAAAGAAAAAGAAAAAAACACGACCCTTGTAACAAATATTCGCTTTCAAGCAAAACTAATTTCTACATTGAATGTGTCTGAAAATGCATGTCTCATTCTGCACCCTGAGTCCATCACCTCTTTGTGAGGAGGGGGATAGTATGTTTCATCCTGAAGTCTTCTGGAATCATGGTTGGTTTCTGCATCAGTCAGAGTTCTTCTGTCTTTACAGTGTTATTGCATAAATTGTTCTCCAGGTTCTGCTCATTTCCCTGTGTATCAGTACATTAAAAAGTCTTCCCAGATTTCTCTGAAACCATCCCTTTTTGTCATTTCTTAGGATACATTAATAGTCTGTTACATTCATATACCATTCTCCAATTGACAGGCACCCTTGGTTTCCAGCTTATGGATTTTATGAAAAGAGCTGCTATCAATATTTGTGTGCACAAGCCCTTTTCTCTTTCACTAACATCTTTGGCCCAGTAATGGTATTACTAAGTCAAGGTATGCACAGTTTTGTAATGTGAGGGGTATAGTTCCAAATTACCTTCCAGAATGGCTCGACCAAACCACAGCTCCACCCAGAGTGTGCTAGTGTACCTGGCTTCCCACAGCCCTTCCAACAATCATCATCTTCCCTTTTTTTTGTCATCTTTGCCAATCTGATGAGTGTGAGGTGGCATTTCAGCATTGTTTTAATTGGTATTTCTCTTATTCTTAGTGATTTAGAGCACGTTTATACACTTATTGATAATTTGGATCTCTTCCTCTGAAAACTGAGCAAAGCTCTTGTTCTTTTTAATTTGATTCAGTTCCTTACATATCCTGGATATGAGCACTACATCGGAGGAACTTGATGCAACTAATTTTCCCGATTAACTCTTGCTGGGGGAGGGGTGTGATTTAAAGAATTCTGTGACCTTTGGTAAGTCATGTCACTCATCTGAGCCTTGGTTCCTTCATCTATGAAATGGAGACAATACTATTTTCACTCTCTTCCTCATGGTGTTGTAAACTATAAAGTTCTAAAAAATATGAGCTATTTTATGAGGGAAAGTCAAGCTTCTAGGTGGCACAGTAGATAGAACACTGGGCCTGGAGTCAGAAAGACTGGCCTCAAATGTGGCCTTAAGTACTTACTAGCTGTGTGACCCTGGGCAAGTCACTTAACCCTGTTTGCCTCAGTTTCCTCCTCTGTCAAATGAGCTGAAGAAGGAAATTGTAAACTACTCCAGTATCTTTGCCAAAAAGACCCCAAACGGGGTCAGAAAAAGTTGGACACAACTGAAATAACCGAACAACAACAACAAAACTTCTAAGAGGCAGAGGAGCGTAGTGAATAAAGGACTAGCTTTGGAATCCAGAAGATCCGGTTTCAAGTCCCTGCTTCTGATGATTATTAGCTCTGTTAGCATGGGCAAGTAACTTAACCTCTCCGTGCCCCTTGGGACTCCTTAGGAATATCAGTTGCCAATAAGTTGCTGATCTTCAGATGAAGGGAGTTTTCACAGGGTGAGTTCCCCACACTGATGAGATCACAGGTCCAGAGCTCAAACAACAAAACAAAACAAAGGCTTCTCTGGCTCTCAGTCAATCAATCAGCATTTATCAAATGGCTAGTCGGCTATGGGCCAGGCCCTGTTAGACATAGGAGCTACAAAGACAAAAAGCAGAAGGGTCCCTGCTCTCCAGGAACTTGCAATCTACTGGGAAAGAACTCACATACACTCATGTGAAATAAATCAGAGGTGGTTGGGATGGGGAGAGGGGAAAGCAATGGCAGCTGTGAGGTTCACATGGTCTCATGGAGGAGGTGGATTTGAGCTGAGCCTTGGAAAAAAATTAGGGATTCCTGGAAGCCGAGGTGAGAAAGGAGTAATTTCTAGGCATGGGGGAGAACCTATGGAAAGGCTGTTGGTGAGAGTGAGAACACTGCATAAATACAGGTTATCTGAGCTTGGCTAAGAACTTCTCAGCTCTGCATAAATGCTGAGAGCTGTTTCCTTCTAAGTCTATTTCACCACTGGCTCTAATCCAGATTTTCAGAATAAAACCCTGTGAAAATAACTATTAACATCCTTCACTACCTTCTTCATCACCTCCCCTCTTCCCTCCACCCCCAACACACATAATAAACAAAAAGCAACAAAGAGACATCATTCTCAGGGGCTCCGTGCCTCTGTCCTGAATCTTGTTATCAGTATTAGGCTACAGATGCCATCTTTGTCCCAGCCCAGATCTCTATACTGTGGTCTTGAAATAACTATGGGCATTTATGCCCTCCCATGGGAGAGGTCTTTCCTAGACCTGATGTAGGAGGCAAAAAGGGGTGAATAGAAAAACCTAACATCCAAACTCTAATTCAGATATGAGCCCTAAAAGGGATTCAGACTCCAGTTAATGGATAACTTCTACATTAATATAAGTCAAGGCCCAGTTTCTCACATACCCACATTAATCAGTATCCATAACAAGAACATAAAAGGGCAGGTCATATAACAATGATATACTGACAGGCTATAGAAAGTAAAACTAGAAATAAATGAAAAATGAAGATATTTTGAAACTAGCCATGGGAATCAGAAAGGGACATGCGCAGAAAAGGCAAAATCTGTCCCCAGATTCACCTTATGGCATGTAAACCCCCAAAACATACCTCCATGGAAAAAGGTACCCACCTCAGGGGTTGGCTTAGGCCCCCAGGAACTCCAAATTACCTCCCCTGTACCTCCCAAAGGTGGAGATTATTATAATGAGACTGATAATCAATTTATTCATACTATAAATATAACTGTATTTTCTTTCCTAATTCGAGAGATACCTTTCCACTATTCTGGTTCTCTCCCTGTGGTCACCCATAGTATTACAATAAAACTTGGGAAACTGAATCACTGAGTCTTGTAATTCTTTTGGGACGACTCATGATCAATTTAACCCTAATTCCATCCCACATCAGACCTAGCACCTGAATTCTAGTGATCTGTCAAAACAATCAATTAATCAACATTTATTAAGCTCTTACTCTGTGCCAGGCACTGTAGTAGGTACTAGGATATTAAGGGGAAAAAACGGTCCCTTGTCCTCAGGGAGCTTACATTCTATTGCTGAAAAACATGTATGAACAAGCATTAGGGGGAGACTGAGCCCGCCTGCAAGAGAGGCACTGGGCAAAAGATGGCTAATCACTGAAATGTTTTGGAGGAGACTTGTGACCTGGATGGGGGGGCGGGGGGCGGCTAGCTCACCCAAAGAATTGCAGGCTCACGACGAATCTTGTAAAATAAATAGAGATTTATAAGGAGAGAGAAATACGGCCAGGAACAGATCACCTTGGTTACAGTCCCACTGGAGTAAGAGAAGACTGGTCTTTTGTATTTTTACCAGACAAAAGGGAGGGAAGGGCATTACAAAGAACTGGGAGGGAAATGTAACAACAGGGAGGGGATTTGGGGATAATGGGGCATCAGGGAGATATGCAGCACCCATCCATATCTTGCATATCAGTGTACCAGGGTCATACTCCACAACACCCATTCTGAGGTGGGAAGCAGAGCTACTCCTCCCCTAGAAGAGTTCAAGGATTCCTTTGGGGGGAGGGAGGCTGGGATTTTTAGGTTTCTTGGGGTTCCACTGCATTCCCATAACATCTCCACCCCCACTCCCTCCCCAGGCTGACACTACTTGTAGGTGGCCAGTGACTGCCAAATTTAAAGTGCTTTAGTTTCTAACTTTCAGGAAACTGCAATCTGGGTGACTTGTCCATTTGAAGGAAGGTCATTTAAACTCTATCACCTCTCTGTGATTATAAGATAAACCCGGTAGAATGTGTGTCTTTCATGAGGTTTAGAGAAGAGGAAAAATGAATCTTATCACAGGTCTCAGAATAATGGGAGAAATTGGTGCCTCTTCAGAAGTCACATAAAGCAATCCCTGCCCTCTTTTTATTTTAACCTGCCCCTTGGGCTATGGGGAATCATAGGCTGATTTAAATTTTTTTTTTTTTTTGTGGGGCAATGAGGGTTAAGTGACTTGCCCAGGGTCACACAGCTATTAAGTGTCAAGTGTCTGAGACCAGTTTTGAACTCAGGTCCTCCTGAATCTAGGGCTGGTGCTTTATCCACTGTGCCACATAGGCTGATTTATAATGGTGATGGTGGGGGCAGCTAGGTGGCGCAGTGGATAAAGCATCGGCCCGGATTCAGGAGTACCTGAGTTCAAATCTGGCCTCAGACACTTGACACTTACTAGCTGTGTAACCTAGGGCAAGTCACTTAACCCCCATTGCCCTGCAAAAAAAAAAAAAAATGGTGATGGTGCTATCAGGAGTTAGGGTTGTGATGCTGTCAGTATGACATCCAACCCCCGGGGAAAATGTATGAGCCTTAACTGCATCCTAACCCAAGGAAGCAATTATGTGATGGCCCCAAAGCCAGTTAGAGTTACTGGCTCAGATTGATGGATAGAACAAGGCACGCACAGACCAGGGTTACAGGAACACGGTATCTGAAAATCTAAACAACTTCACTCAATCTGCCTGGTGACTGCCACAGGAGGAATAATGAACATCTCGGTCACGTGTCCAAAGCGAGTATCCACCAGGGCAGCACCATTCCTGTTCAGAAATCGTCCCCAGCAATGAGACTGGTATCTAAGTAAATCCATAATGGGGATCGTGCTTTCTCACATTTTTTGTATATCCATTAAATAACAAAAACCCATTCCCATTTACCCATGATTTCTCAGTCTTCTTCCTATCTCATTCTACCCAAGAAAAGAATTGCAAATGAAAAGAGGATGATTGCTGCTCTTGTGCTTAAAAAAACCCCAAATCATGGATGTCACGTGAAATTCTGTCACCCTAGAAATTCTGAATATGCCTGTTCCTCTCTAATATTATTGCCACCGGTCTCAGTATACACATGCCTCACTCCTGCCTGTCGGCCTGCCCTTGGTCTTCTCTGATTCCAACCCATTTCACACACAAAAATGGGTCAGTACAAAGAGTGATGGACTTGGAGTTATGAGATCTGGTCTGAATTCTTGCTTTGTTCCTTCCTCACTCTATGATGTCGGTCTAGTCATTTTACCCTCCCCCTATTACTTCCCCCCCCCATTTCCTCATCTATTAAATGACAGGGCTATACTATATGATCTCCAAAGTCCCCCCAGATCTTTTTTTTTTTTTTAGTGAGGCAATTGGGGTTAAGTGACTTGCCCAAGGTCACACAGCTAGTAAGTGTCAAGTGTCTGAGGCCAAATTTGAACTCAGGTCTTCCTGAATCCAGGGCTGGTGCTTTATCCACTGCGCCACCTAGCTGCGCGCCCCCACCTCCCGCCCCAAATCTACAAGTCTGTGATTGAGTATTCCAAACCATCATGTTGTAGTGAAAGAGCTCAGGACTGGGACCCGGAAGACCTGGCTTTTTGGTTTTGCCATTCTCTACCCACACAATTGTGGGTGATTTCCTTGAGCTCTCAGAGCCTTAGTTTACTCATCTGTCAAATGAGAGGTTGGGCTATGATCTCTAGCCATGGCTGGTCTAGGTCGGACATCTTGTGTTGATTTGATTACATTTACAATGCCATATTCTTTGGTATAGAATTATGTGCTGTCTTGATGTTCCAGAGTCTCAACCTCAATACCAAGTTTGGCAAGGGTTCCAAGAACATAGCCCATTAGGAAAAGCAAAGGAACTGTGTGCACCCCAAGGCCGTTTAACTCATTTTCTCCAGTCTTTGTATCTTTCTGAGAACTGGACCCAGGGAGAAAGGATAGGGTTCTCCCTCCCTCCCTTTCTCCCTCTCTCCCTTCCTTCCTTCCTTCCTTCCTTCCTTCCTTCCTTCCTTCCTTCCTTCCTTCCTTCCTTCCTTCCTTCCTTCCTTCCTTCCTTCCTTCTTTTCTTCCTCCCTCCATCTCTCCCTCCTCCCCTCCCTCCTTCCTTTTCCCTCCCTTTCTTCCTCCCTCATTTCTTTCTTTCTCTTTTCTTCCTCCCTTCCTTCTTTCCTTTCTTCCTCCCTCCCTCCCTTTCCCCCTCTCTCCCCCATCCCTCCACCCTTGCTCCCTCCTTCCCTCCTTTCTCTTCCTTCCTTCCTTTCACACATGTACAGAGTGTCTCAGAGGGCATCTCTCCATATGGAGATGGGGGGAACCTACTTCCAGTAGTAATGATGACATATGAAGGAAGTACCTTAAAGAGACTGTGGAACGTGCATACAGGTTCTGTAACTGATTCCTATTGTCTAACCAGTGGTGAACAGCAGGGAGGGGGCTCTCTGACTGGCTGTGGAAACATTCAGAAGGACTAGCTGGCTTCTGCCATCTCTCAGTGGCATCAGTTCCTTTTACTGCTCTGTTCCTCATGTTGTGACTCTCTGTCCCAGAGTATCTGGTAAAAAGCCATGCTGTAAGATGGAGAAGCCTCGGGGGTCATGTCATGTGGCCCCCAAAATGGGCCTCATCTGGCTTCTTGTTCTTTTTCCTTCTGGTTAGAGTAGAGCCTTCACTACCTTGTAAGTTCCAAGAGTTCTGAGTCACCTCCTGGTTCTCCAGCTGCTGATGCCTCCCCCTTTCAGTTTACCATCATCTACTCTGCATTCTACTTCTTGTATGTACCTAGATGTTTATATGTTATCTCTACTATCACAGTCCTTGAGAACAGAGACTATGTGCAGTTGAGTTTTTTAGTTATATTTGGGTGATGTTGGTTTTTTCCCCCCTATCTTTGGTCTCAGCACAATGCCTGGCGTATATAAAGAAATGCTTATTGATTGGCTGACTGACTATAAGCTTGCTGAGGCTGGAGACTGCACCTCATTTTTTTCTATATCCACATTTATCTACCACAGAGCTGGGCACCCAGCAGGTGCTCAATGAATGCTAATTGTCTTGAATGAAAGGACTCGTGCTTGTTTTAGTAAGGTCAGCTCCGGTCCTGGTCATGGCTGTCACAACTGCAGGATTATTCAGTCTTCTTGAATCCAAATTTTGACATTTGAGTTAGAAATTCCTTCCCAAGCTGCTGCTTTCTTGTGATGGAGGTTATAACCTTTCTTGCTTGGGGATGTTTCACTTTTCATGTGTCTGGAGGGATCATTCCAGCAGTCTGTGATTTACACTAGCAATCTTCATTGCTCCCTTTCTCAGTTTCACGCCTTCTAAGTGAAAATCATCACCCTTGGATCATGTCTGACTAATTATGACTAACTCCAACTTGGAGAGAGCCAGTTTATATATAGATGAATTATTTACACCAGAGTCCTCAGCTGACTCAGTGACTATACTGAGCAGGTGACAAAGCCCCAGGCCATAAGGGAAGTCTACAGGAACTCAATTCCTGTCCCAGAATTACCCCCACTCTGGTTCAGATCCTCCACATCCACCAACAAAAGAGAAAGGAGAAAGGCTTTAAGGAGTCCTATTCTGAGATGGAGAGGAACTTAGTTTGAGATTTGTGAAAAATAGATGGGAAATGGACAAATGCCTTGATTTTCAAAAAAAAAAAAAAAAAGAAAATTAGTGAAATCTTCAGACTATACACTGATGAGCTCAATTTCATAGTAAAAATTTTAAAAGTATTACTAGAGGGGTACTTTCTGCTTTCAGAGAGGAAATGCATGGTTCCAGATGGTGTTGGGGACCAAACTCAAACACATTGAGAGAGAAAAAAAAAAAGAGAGAGAGAGACAGATAGATAGACTCTGGAAGGCAGGCAGATAGGTAAAGACAGAACCACAACATGACTGATTTATAGATTTTTCCTGCTACGGAATTTCCCCATGGGTGAGATCAGGATCTCTCTTGGTTGAGAAAGATGTAAATTCACTCCCCTCTAAAAAGCTAATTTATTCTTTTATATTTTCTGGTATAGTTAATCTATAGAACTTTCCAAGGTTTCTGTTTGTTATCAGCTTGGATAAATGAGTTTATTCATTGTTTATTATGAACTTTTGTATAGCAAAATCCCCCTTTTAGCGGGAAGGAGTCAAGTCATTGGGTATAAGTTTGGGGGTACCCTCCCCCTTTAAGAGGTATATGTTAAGGGGCAGCTAGGTGGCACAGTGAATAGAGCACCGGCCCTGGAGTCAGGAGTACCTGGGTTCAAATCCAGCCTCAGACACTTGACACTTACTAGCTGTGTGACCCTGGGCAAGTCACTTAACCCCAATTGCCTCACTAAAAAAAAAAAAAAAGAGGTATATGCTAGAAAATAACTTTTCAAACTGAAACAAAACCATGTCCTCAAATCAGAAGTATTTAAGAGGGCCAGATCCAGTACCCCTCTCAGAAGAGAACAGAGTGGCCAGCCTCACAGCCCCTGCTTACTCAAAGCAGGAACCACAGTCTACCTTGGAAAAGACTGAGCAAGTTTATAGAGACATTTACCCCTATCTCTCCTTGAGCTGCTAGTCTTTATGTTTAGACATTCCATGTGGATATGTCTTAAATGGGTTACACATACCTTGTTGTTGTTCAGTTGTGCAATTGTGTCCAACTCTTCATGACCCCATGGGCCATACTATCCAAAGGGTTTTCTTGGCAAAGATGCTGGAATGTTTTGCCACTTCCTTCTCCAGTGGATTAAGGCAAACAGAAGTTAAGTGACTTGCCCAGGGTCACACAGCTAATAAATGTTTGAAGCCAGATTTTAATTCAGGTCTGCCTGACTCCAGTCCCAGCACTCTATCCACTGAGTCACTTTTCATTAGTAAGATCCTGAGGGGTAGGTGCTATTATTATCTCCATTTTTGCAAAATGGCATTTAATAAATGCTTGTTAATTGTGATTGTTGGACTGTGAAATCCTTGAAGTCAGGGACAGGTTTCCTTGGCTTTCCTTTGAGTCCCTAGTACTCAGTACAGTGTCTGATATATAGTAGTTGCTTAATAAACTCTTGGCAATGACTTATTGAATATGGTGGAATGACAGGGCACAAGATTATGTTTAGCCATGATAAATGTAAAGTCAGATACTTGAGTTCAAAAAACACCTAAATGCCCAAGTACAAGATGGAGGAAGTATGTCTAGACCCAGGTTTTAGTGAAATGCAAGCATAATATGAGTCAACAGTTTGATATAGCAGCCAAAACTGCTAATGTGATTGTAGGCTGCATTAGGAAAGGCGTGGTAATCCTGAACAAGTGGAGGAATGATCCTGCCACATTTCACCTTTCTCAGACCATCTCTGGGCCATAGGGTTCATTTTTGGGTGTCACAGTTTATGGAGGACTTTGACAAAGTGAACCGCTATCAAAATGGTGAGGGTACTGGATATCACGCCATATGAGGATATATTTAAGAAACTGGAGCTACTTACCTTGTGGAAGACTTATTTTTGTTTCAATCTTGTGTTTTCATTGGTATGTGGATCTCCCAGAGAGAAAATTCCTTGTCCTCACTTAACCTCTCTGAACCGCACTTTTCCTCATCAGTAAAATACGGAACTGGATGGATGTTTTGCACTAATATATACATAAGGAAGTTCTGAACTGTAAAGTGCTATACCTTATATAGTATTTGATGAACTGTTCTGAGCCAGGCACAGGCTTATGCATAGATGAAGAGGTGTACACCTACATAGTCTGTTCTGAGAGACTGAGAGAGTCTCTCTTAATCCACAGCATCTTCCTTACTAAGACTCTCTGATGTCGGATAATTCACTATTAGAGACTTATCTTCTCTAGGGCCAGTGCTATTAGGGGCACAGAGTGCCCAATGAATAGTGTATTTCACAGCAACCATATTTTTTTCAAAATCAAAATTTGGGAAATGCGATCAGTGGAGGGAACTAAAAGGGGAGCAGGCAGGCACCTTGCTGCTCAAGTTCTGCTCCAAGCTGGCTTTGAGATCAGAGAGACCTTCAGGTTTCCTTCAAAATGGCTCAATTCAATTTGCCAAGAAAAGGAACAGCAATTCAGGGCAGGCTCACTGTCTAAGAAGAAGATTGTGTCATTATTGGTTGTAGCTTCCCATTGAATAGGTCTCTGGGGAATCTCAGTGCAGCAGATGGGGTATAGCAGAAGTTCCTGTATCATTCCTAGTCCATTCAGCACCGTATGGATCCCCAGTGATCCCACAGAGAAAGAAAGCACCAGGAAGAGAAAAAAGACCACTTATCACTGATTGGGCAGCATAGTCGAGGTGAATTATAAATCGCTGAGTAGCTCCATTACAAAGATCCCAAAGAGACTTAAATATGATTCTCTCAACAGATTGTAATCAGTCTATGATTCTTCATTGCTTAGTATTTCCTTCCTTAGAAGGAAAAGAAATTTCCTATATGGTGCTTGATCCAGGTTTGTACTCTGGAGACCTCTTTAAAAACTTCTTCCTCCCCAGCCCCACAACCTGGCTGAGGACCCCATCATTATGGTCAAAAATAGACTTTTTCCTGAGTTCAAATCCAGCCTCAGACACTTGACACTTACTAGCTGTGTGACCCTGGGCAAGTCACTTAACCCTCATTGCTTTGCCAAAAAAAAAAAAAAAGACCTTTTGCTTGAAAATCTGAGGTGGAATTGAAGTACCAGGGAGCCTCCGATATTCAGGAGACTGGCAACCTCAGAGCAACAAACCAAGGACAGAGCACAAGGGCAGGTAAAAGACAGGGACTGGTATGGGTTTCCAGGTCCTGTGTTCTTGGCATAGCAGTGTCTGACCAGCCACTCTGGTAGACTAGAATGAGCAGCAAGAACCTCAAAGATGGCAGTCAGTGCCCATAGTCACTTAAAGTCTTGCTCATGAGGCTTCCTGGCAAAGAGTCCCTCACCACCACACTCTGTTTCAACCCACTGCTCCCTGCCAGGTTCTGTCTCTTTATACTTCTTCCTGCTATTCCTGGCTTGGTTGCACAACCATCCCATCCTTCAGTCTCTCAGAAAAGGCCAAGGGGAGTTTATATGGCATTCTCTGCACTTTTGACCCCACCCTGTCAGTGCAAGGTAAGGTTAAAACACACATACACACAGACACACAGACACCCTTCTGTTTCTTCCTTCTTTAGGTGCCAACACTCATTTCCAGAAGGCCCTTCTTCTCTGCCTCATTTAGCTTAGCTACCAGGCCCACCCATCATATTGCATATCATGGTGGACTATAGCAGAGCAAATCAATGTTTAACTGCTGGAATTATTTTTCCTAAGGTCTGGTCTTCCTTTCTTTTAATAAATATGAGGCTAGGGTTTTGCTTCCTAGAATGTTACATTCCTTGCTATAGAATATGGATATGTTGTTCAGTCATTTCAGTAGTGTGTGACCCTTCGTGACCTCATTTGGGGTTTTCTCAGCAAAGATACTGGAGTAGTTTGCCATTTCCTTCTCCAGGTCATTTTACGGATGAACAAAGTGAGGCAAACAAAATTAAGTGACTTGCCCGTGATCACATAGCTATTGTCTGAGGCTGGATTCCAGGCCTGTAGCTCTATCCACTGTGCTATCCACCTGCCCATTATAGATATGTCTATACACTTGAATACAAAGCTATATTAATAAATGAGATCTTTCTCTTTCATGTATTGGAAGTTTATTGCCTCTCCCCTTTGGGATCAGAGTAAGAATTTCACACTGAATATTCTAGAAAGAAAAAAAATCCATAAGGACCATAGGACCTTTTTTTGCTCACTTAAGAGAATAATGCAAAGTCATTCTCCTGACACTTATCCTGAACTCCCCAGAAGTTGACTAGTATCCTATGAGTATTAATTGTCCCTTGTTTTCACTCCTAAAACCAGCTGAGGTCTCCATTTCTTTTTCCAACAATGACCTCCTAGATTGTGTTTAGCTGTACCTAGATGATATCAGACACAGAATAATCACAGCTCTTTGGGAACCTTGAGTAAATCAGGGATCTACTCCAGTCCCATATTTTCATCTCCTCTAACTAATTGCTGTGCTCAAAGGTTCCAAAAATTAGACCTAGAAATAGCAGGTAACACCTTGGTTCACACTAGTCGCCATGTTGGAAGCCTACAAAAAGAGAAAGCATCACTTTCTACGGCAAAAGGGAAACCTGGGAAGCCAAATCCCCTCAATCCAGGCAACTACTACATCAGTCCATCAGTCTAGGGGCATATTTGAAGACCTAGAGCATCCATCCTACTCCTTATTTCCAGCTGGTTCTAAAGACATAATTATAATAAACACTAATATAGCAATTTAAGTTTTACATATATTTTCCTCACAACCACCCTGGGAAATAAGTGTTATTATTGCTCCCATTTACAGATGAGAGAACTGAGGCAGATAGCAGTTAAGTGGCTTGCCCAGGATCACACAGCTAGTATCTAAGGCAGGATTTGAACCCAAGTCTTCCTGACTCCAAGTCCAGTACTCAGTCCATTGTGCCACGTAGCTGCTTATCTTGTGGGTGGGCTTCCTTTTCCTCCTTTCTAGTGCAGACACTTGGATGATCACATGATCACTCATTTAGAGAAGCATTTGTTGCCAAATTCAGGAAGTGAAAGGGGCAAGAAAAACTAATCAATGCTGTTACATTTCCTAAACCTACCAAGTTCATTATTATGGCTTCAGTGAGAGGTTTCACTTTATAGACACACTTTATTTGCCCTGGTTAAAAGAATGCAAAAAGGTTCTTGGTACAGATGAGCAGCTAGAATAAAGACCAAAGGCAGCAAAGAGCAGGATTGGTACAGAAAAGTGTTCTGACCCAGGTAGGAGGGTCTGAGGCTCTCAGAGCAGCTGCCTGTCTTTGCCTGTAGTTATCAAATATCTCATGGTGAACAGCAGGGATTTACCATCCCCATCCAGGAAATCTATCCAAAATTTAGTAGCTGCCTTCATGCAAAAGACAGCTGCTTCCTGCTTAAGATTGCCAGGAAGAGTTAAAGAGACTGAGCCCACCACCTGGTAACTGCACCTGTGGGTCTCTAACAACCAGCCCTCTTACCTTGGGATGCTATTTATAGTGACAGCTGAGAAGACTTGGCTTCCTCTTTGGATGCAGGAACAGGAAAGAGGAGGAAGGATCCAGGAGAGATACAGCACTGCTCTGTGGTTTGTTGGACTCAGGACCACCACCCAGGGCTGCAGGGGGATTGTGTGGAACACTATTTGTTTGAATCTTGTCTTTAATATCTCAGCAACTCTCCTTGCATCTTTCTTCTCTGTCTTAGAATGATAAAATGTCAGAGTCAGAAAGAGAGCATCTAGCATACTCCCTTTATTTACAATGAAGAAACTGAAACCAAAGGAATTGTATACCCAAGGGCATAACCCAAGTGTAGGGTGCTTTATGTTGCCCCAAAGCCCCTCACCCAGGTTTGTCCTCTACCTCCCAACACTGTCCCTTCTTCTCTTCCCTTTACCATCAAGATTCTCATTCTCTATTCCTTCTGTGGTTGGTTTCAGCTCGCTATCACAGAGAAAGTAAAGGAGATGGTCTCTTTTCACACCAAGAGTAGTGAGGCCATGTGCTTCCTTCCTGGTCATCTATATAACCTTAATGTCCTTCCAGTTCCACTCCTTTCTCATTCTCTTCTAAGCCCTCTGCTGTTTGGTATCTGTCATCATCATTCAACTGAAACTGGTCTCTCCAAAGTTACCAATGATCTCTTTTTTTTTTTTTAAATATTTTTATTGATATCATTTTTAACATCATCATATATTCTTCCAGTATTCCTCTCTATTCTAGAGAGCCATTCCATTTAACAAATAGTAGTAAGACCAGAGAAAGAGAGTTAGCCTAACTAATCAATACATTAAAAAGTCTTAAAATATGCACAATGTGCCACACATGGCCCTCCCACCTCTGCAAAGGTGTGAGGTGTTTGTGTGGGGGGGGTGTCTTCTCATATTCCGTCATTGGAGTCATGCTTGTTCTTGGTAATTTTGCAACATTTACTTTTTTTTGTTTGTTTTTGTGGGGTTTTTTGTGAGGCAATTGGGGTTAAGTGACTTGCCCAGGGTCACACAGCTAGTAAGTGTCAAGTGTCCCAGGCTGGATTTGAACTCAGGAACTCCTGACTCCAGGGCCGGTGCTCTATCCACTGCGTCACCTAGCTGCCCTGAAACATTTACTTTTGATTCTGTTGTGATTGTTCTCTCCATTTACTTGTTGTAGTCATTATGTACATTGTTTTCTTGACTGTTTACTTTAGTCTCTATCTGTACATGTGGAAGCCTGGAAATGTGTTTCTCTGTATTCATCATATTCACCAAATATCCCATCTCATTACATTCATGGACCACAATTTGATTAGCTATTCCCCAGTCTATGGACATTTACTTTGTTTCTGATTCTTTGCTATCAAAAAGTGCTGCTACAAATATTTTTTTATCATAAGGGGACTTTTATCAATGGCTTCCTTGGGGATAGAAGCCTCATAGTAGAATCTCCGAGTCTCCTTAAAGGAGAAGGCACTAACAGTTGAGGGAACAGGGAATGCCTCCTACAGAAAGTCGTATTTGAGCTGAATCTTGAAGGAAGCCTGGGATTCTAAGAGGTGGAAGTTAGGAGGGAAATCATTCAGGCATGAAGGGGCAAATGGACAAGAACATTGGAGATGGAATATTGTGTGTAAGGTACAACAAGTAGACTCATACGGCTGTTCTATAAGAGTGTGTGGAGGGAAATAAGGTATAAGAAGGCTGGAAAAGTAGGAAGGGGCCAAGTTGTGAATAGCCTTACTACATGCTTACCAGGGGAATTTCTATGTGATCCTGTAGGTGATAGGGAGCCACTGAAGTTTATTGTGTGGAAGGTGATGTGGCTAGACTTGTGCTTTGGGAAAGTCTCTTTGGCAGCTGTGTGGAAGATGGATTGGAGCGGAGGGAGGCTTGAAGCAAGGAGACCTATTAGGAGAATATTGTAATAGTTTGGGCAAGAAATGGTGAGGAATTGACCAAGGGTGATGGCTGTGTGAATATTGAGAAGGGGACATATATAAGAGATGTAGTGAAACTAATTGATGTGTGGGGTGAGGAATCAAGGATGGCACCAAGGGTCCCTAGTCTAGATGGCTAGAAAGATGGTGATGCCCTTGACTAGTAATAGGGAAGTCTGGAAGAGGGATGGGTATGGGGGAAATTATGAGTTCTGTTTTGGATATTTTGAGTTTGGGATGCCTATCCAATAGGAAGTGGTGATATAGGAGAAAGTCTACAGCTGGATATATAACTCTGGGAGTCATCTGGATAGAGATGATGCCTGCTGGGCACTGATGAGATCAACCAGTGAAAGTGTAGAAGAGATCCTAACTTTTTTGTTTGTTTTTGTTTGTCTTTTTAAGCTAAGTATACAATTACCTTTGTGAAAAATCAGAACATATTTTAATACAAGTTAAAACAATCTTAAAAGAATGAAAATCTCTATGAAAATCAACTCATACTATTAACTTCAAAATGTTCTTTTGATTAGATCTATGAGACCCAAAGGAGGCAGTGGGTTATAGTAGAAAATGATCTGGTCTTAAAATCTTAGAATCAGAAGATCTGGATGTCCAAGCCCTGAACTTTACTAACTGTGTGACCCTGGGCACTTAACCTCTCTGAGCCCCAGTTTCCTGATCTGTAAAATGGGCATAATCACCCTTGGGCTGCTTCCTTCACGGGAATTTTGTAAGATCTAAAGTGCAATAAAACATGAACTATCATTATTTTCTTGATGAGTAGTTCTCTGTCTTCCTGGAGACTTATGATTATATCACTGAGGAGTGGAGCTATCTGCTAGACATTCCTTTGAGCCACAGTGGCAAGAAGCAGAGAGGGGCTGGCAAATATCTTCTAAATCAAACAATCAAATCCTGGGAGATTATGGGCTACTTGTTGCAACACAGTGGTTAGAAGCTGAACTGAGGAAGAATTGAGTTCAGATCCTGCTTCAGGTGCTTCCTGACTGACATTGTGTTGCTTATGCTGATATGAAAGTGTTCCACAGGAGTCTTCCACTGGGCCAGCTACTGCTAGATGGCTTAAGGAGGAGGAGGAAAAATTTCCTGTTCACATTCTTCAGGGATCTCTTCTATGAAGTGCTCCAGAACCTACATCCTCTCAAAACTCCCCAGGTCTTAGATATTCAAAGCTCCCAGGGCTGTAGCTAATGTTTGTTGCCCTTAACCTCACTCAAGAGACTTGTTTATATCTTATAAAGAAATTGCTGCAATTCTACAGTGAGTTTAGAATGAGGAACTGGCCAAAGAGCCCGGTCATTATTAGCATGCACTAAGCACTTCTGATGGAATTCCCACCAGACTCTTTGGAGTATGTGCAGACACTCATAAGTGGTTCTGGTCTGGAAGCCACGGGGTGAAAGGGATCTATTTGGTCTGGCACATAGCTGGAACTACAGGTATATACAAGAGATGTCAGTTGACCAGAACTTCATTCTTCTCTCGGTTTGATGTCTTTCTGCTCAGTGGTGTTCTGATGAGTGAAAAGAGATGATACTATTTAATGTCAGATGCTATTTAAAGTCCATTGGTGTGGGACTCCCTCCATTTGAGTGGACAGTGATGCCCTGTGTCTATGTGATAGGGAGTGAGGAGGTGGTCATCTTCTTCAAGTCTCTGAGTCTTTTCAGTCTCCTCAAGGCCAACATTTGAGCCATGAATTCAGGCCTCACTTCTTTTATTTATTTATTTGTTTATTTATTCATTTATTTATCTATTCATTCATTCATTTTTTAATTTATTCAGTCATCCATTCATTTATTCACTCATTTACTTTATTTGTTTGTTTGTTTGTTTATTTATTTATTTTCAGGGCAATGAGGGTTAAGTGACTTGCCCAGGGTCACACAGCTAGTAAGTGTCAACTGTCTGAGGCCAGATTTGAACTCAGGTCCTTCTGAATCCAGGACCAGTGCTTTATCCACTGCGCCACCTCGCTGCCCCCTGGCCTCACTTCTTTACCTCAACATTTGTTCTTTCATTTTAGGTAAACGAGATTAGAAGCTAGTCTTATGAATTTCAAAAGGTGGGGAGAGTGAACTACCAGTAAGCCTGGCCATAGAGCCGGTATCATCGTTTGTAACTAACTGTCCCAGGTGTTTCCTCTGTGGTTGATTATTATTCTAGTGAAGGCCACCGCTACCAATTCTAGTTACCTGTGGAACTCCTGATAGCTCTGAGAGATCTCCTGAAGTCACATGGTCACCTGAGCCCCCCCTCTAGAAATATTCATTCAGCTAAGATCAAGAAAGACTAAATACAAAAGAGACATAGGAGCCCCGTGCTCCACAACATGCGGTGACCAGATAGGAGATAGGGCAGCTGCCCTTCTTTCTAATTGGCAGCTCACACCAGTCCTTGTTGCACTGGCCTGCAGGAAGGAAAAGAGACCAAGAGATTGGTAGTGAGGAACCTCTATATGGAAACTCAGTTCTTGCTCAGTACCTCCTCCTCAAGCATTTTCTGGTTCTGCAGCCGGTTTGGAGACGTTTGTAATATGCCAAATCTTCAGTCACACATGGCTGGAAACAGACTTCTAAAGTTCTACGTGATGAAATGGAACCAGGCAGGAAATTATCTGTGTATATTCTGTACAACACACCAGGAAGGGCAAATCTGAGAATGTTCTAGGGGCTGGGCTGTCATCACACTAATCTTCAACTCCCACAAGGTACCAGTCTACAGTATGGGTACTGAATATGGGACAACCTTTATTTCTTCCACCGCAGAAAATGCATGAGCCACAAAAGACTCACAGAAGTCCATTAAAAAAGTATAAGAAACATAAAGTACTGAAAGGACCTATGAGAGTCTGTCCCCCCTTTGGAATAGTTTTTTTTTTCCCCATATAGATGATTTAGAAATGAATTCAACCACATGAATGTTATTTGACTGGCAATAAATTTTGCATTTTATGTTTAAGTTTATGAGGTTGTTTTATGTTGGTGTGAAGTTTGTAATTTTTTTTTTTGCATTGTGATTTTGGAAATTTATTGCATAGAAGGGCTGCTGATTTTAGAGGGATATGATTTATTTGTAATATCATTGAGTGAATAAAATATTTATTAAGCACTTAAAAAAAGAATCCATCCCCCACTATTCCTATGGTACCTTGGGCTATTATCAAACAAAGCTCTCCATTCTCCTTAGACCTGAGCCATCTGAACAACTCACAGCAATAGGCAGGGTTGTTATGATCCAGATCTCTTGCCCCTGCCCTCTGGCTTCGAAATGTCAGCAGCAGAGGGATCCTCTGTTATTTTTTCTCTTTCTTCTCCACAGAACACACTGATGAGAAAGGATGCTCCCTCTAAGAAGCCAGGACTTAACTCTTGAATGCAGGAGCAATCTCCTGGGACTCTCCAGTTGAGGATTCCCCACCAGGTAGGAGCTAAGTCATGGAAACATTCTTCCTCAGAAACGTGAATTTCAAACCTGGCATCGTGAGTTTAGGTGGATTTCGAGAATGGTCATAGGAAAGAAAGTAGCTGAATAATCCAGGGGCTTTATGAAGTCAATCAAAAAGTCAGACCATTAATGTGGACATTCAAAGGACAGGATAGCTAAGGAACATGGGAAAATCCCCTCCCCAAATGTAGAGTATAGACACACTGAAAATTCACTCCCTAAACTTTTGAAAACTCCACTGATAGAAGGAAAAGTGTTACTGTGTTGGAAACAACTGTGAAGTATGTGTGTGAGTGTGAGTGTGTTTTGGGAAACCTGTGCCAACCGGCAGGATAGGGTTGGCAGAGAAGTGGCATGTTTCTTGTCCTTCTCAATTCCCTCCCTCCACCCTAACCTAGAATAGCACATGTGCCATTTAGAGGTGTCTTTCTGACTAAAAATTGGCCTTGGGCTTTCCTATCTGGAAAGGTGAAGAATGACGCAAAGTTCCTTTGATTCAGCTCCTGCCAGGTTTTCCTTTGGCCAGAGAGAAGGAAAGTATCTTTTTTTTTGAGGTATATAAGAAACCAGTGAATTTAATGCCTCCTCCCTATTCTAAGAATGGAGGTAGAAGCTTGATGGACAGTTTTCATCTCTGATTTTTACCTTGACAAATGGCAGACCAATACTGGGATGCTCTAGAAGCAACTGGGTTCACGGTACGAGGATAGTGCCCTTTTTTATGTTGTCACTGCAGCAAAATGGATAGAACACTAGAATTAAAAGTCAGGAAGGTCTGGGTTCAAATCCCACTTCAGATGTATCTAGCAAGGAGTTTGGAATTTGTTACCTCTTTAGCTGTAAAATCTATGATCTTATTTTACTTGTTCTCCTTGATGTAGAATAACATTAAAAATAATGATAACTCACATTGATACATCTTATGTGTATATATACATGCATGTAGCATGTCCAAGAATAGACATTTATAGCATCTCTTCTCCCACTCTTCTCCAAGGAAGAGGGAAAAGTCAAGAGGGGAAGTAGGAAATTGGGGCAGAGGCTAGCTATCTGCTCTCCTGAGAGAGAAGGGGTACCAGGCTAGAACTATATCTATCTTCTCCTTGAAATATTGGTAGTCTAGGAGAAGTAATTTTAAGATTCAAGGCATGGGGGCAGCTAGGTGGTGCAGTGGATAAAGCACCGGTCCTGGATTCAGGAGAACCTGAGTTCAAATCTGGTCTCAGACACTTGATACTTACTAACTGTGACCCTAGGCAAGTCACTTAACCCCAATTGCCTCACAAAAAAAAGAAAGAAAGAAAGAAAAAGAAAAAAAAGATTCAAGGCAAACCGATTGTTGTTCCTTAATAGGAAAGGGACCCCCAAACTTTATATCCCAGAGGCTTCATTCACTTTCTACCTAATACCAGTTCCACAATGAACACACATAATAAATAGTAAAAAAAAATTATTCAAGTCTATAGCAAAACAGAAATCATAGAAAGTATACATATAAGAGTATATACCAGACAATACAGACTATAGGAGCTCTCTCACTGGGAGCAAGATATCTCAGCTCAACAGAGAGAAATCTAGATATTAACCAAGGGGAAAATTCCCTGAAGTCCCTGGTGTACAAAACTATAGCTAGGGATATGAAAGATACTGCTAGCTCCTCTAATGTTAGCTTCTACCCAGAGTCCTTCTCTCCCTGAAGAGAGATTGGCATAGTTCATCTTCTCTCTTAAAGCTGGAAGCTAGAAGAATCCAGAATCTCTCTTCTGTCTCACTCTCAACAATTCTGCCTGGCCCTTCATGTAGTCAAAAGACATTGATTTCCATCAGTGAGGAGGGAATCTCATGCCAATGGGCTTTGGGACTCAGGTTACATGTGCATATGCAGTAAAACTTGTAGATTACAATCACCTGTGACTTAAGTATCTGCAAGTATTATCATTCCCAGTTTACAGATGAGGTAACTAGGCCCAATTTTTCAAGGGTTATACATTTATCTAGTAAATAAATGGCAGAGTTAGAATTTGAACCTACATCTTCTAACCCCAAGTCCAGTCTAGTTTTCTTTCTCCTGGCAATAGGAGACACACTCTTTCCTTTGAGGATCTTTAGATAGTAGCTGTAGCAATAGCAGTAGAGGTAGTCATAGTAGTAATAGCAGCAGCAGCAGCAGCAGCAGTAGTAGTAGTAGTAGTAGTAGTAGTAGTAGTAGTAGTAGTAGTAGTAGTAGTAGTAGTAGGTGGTGGTGGTGGTGGTAGTGGTAGTGGTGGTAGTGGTAATGGTTGTAGTAGAAGTAGCAGTAGTAGTAGTTGTTGTGGTGGTGGTGGTAGTAGTAGTAGTAATTGTAGTTTAGTAATAGTAGCAGCAGCAGTATAAGTACTAGTACTAGTAGTGCTACTAGGACCAAAACTATTAATGCTACTATCCAAAGATCTTTAAGAGAGAGTGTCTCCTATATTACTATTAGTACTGAAATGATCAGATTGATTCTGTCTTTTAAAAATTGATTCTATTTACAGTCAATTGCTTTTGTCCTATTAATGACTAAGTCATGGTTCTTGGTTTCTGAACTTAGCAAATTCAGGTGATCTATAAAGAGTTAAGTTTAGAAATCCAGTTCTCCTGCTAATCACTGTTCTATTCTTGCCTCAAGGAAATCTGTTATCCTTGAGAGATGAGAGTGGACACCAGGGTTTAGTATCTTTACAGGACCAAGCTATCCTTCAGGAATGTCTGGTTTGCTATCAAAGAAGTCTGGTCTACTCTCTTTAACCTTTCAGGTGGACTCAAACAATGAACATTTCTTATTCACAGGCAGGAAGAAGGGGACTGTTGCTAGCTCCTCATTCCCAATTTCTAACCAATCATACTGTCCCTTATGCCTCATCTCGGTAACCAATCATATTGATTTCACCATTCATGGTGTCAAGTTCTTTTAAACAAAATCATAACTTGTTCCCCATCTGTAAGGTCCTATTCTTTGTTATGCATTCCCCAAAACTCTGAGGTCTTAGCTTTGCTGAGGAAACTGAGATCCTATTTATTGATAAATTTGTGTTTTACTAATAAATTGATCATGCTTGGCACTTTGTGCCTCAGTTTACCTTAATTTTAACTGTTACAGCATTAGTACTAGTACTAGTAGTAATATTACTAGTAACTGAAAGGTACATAGCACTTTAAAGTTTGCACACACACACAAAAACCACAAACAAAACCTTTACATATGTTATCTCATTTTGGACTCAGCAATTTTGTAAGGTAGTAATAATAGTGGTGGTGGTGGTGGTGGTGATAGTAGTAGTACACCCATTTTTCCAATGAGAAAACTGAGGCAAAATGTGTTCTATTGAATCCCCCATAATCAAACAATTAGTAAACATCTTCTTCCCCCAACTATTCCATGAATAGTTGATCAAGCCTGGCTGTCCTTTGAGAAGCATCTAGGAGTCAATTTATCCAGATCATAGCATTTGTTTTGTTAAGGGCTGTAAACTATTATAAGAAAATGCATGAAGTGCTATGTTACCCCATTTCCCCCCCTGATGTGTCTGAAAAGATAAATCAGGAAGCACCAGAGCCTCTGAGCCTCCTGCCTGACCAGAAGTTGAAATTAAAGACAGAGAGAGAGAGCTAGAAATCTTTCTGGACTTTGCAGTACCCTACATGCCAAGAAGGCAGTAGGAGTGTGCCTTTTCTGGAATAGTGGAGTTTAGCACTTTAGCTGGTAGGTGCCACAGTAGATGGAACACTAGGCTTGGAGATTAGAGTTCAAATTTGACCTCAGACTTTTTCCTGCTGTGTGACCTTGGGCAAGTCACTTAATTGCCACCTGCCTCAGTTTCCTTAACTGTAAAATGGGGATGATAATAATAGCACCTACTTGCCAAGGGTTGTTGTAAGGATCAAATTAATAATGTTTGTAAAGTGCTTGGCAAATTGTAGACACTTATTCTATGTTTGTTCCTTTATCCTTTCAGAATCTGGCCCTCTAGTCACATATCGCAGCAATTATGACGCAGAGTCATTTATGAGAAGAGGATAGAGAAAGGCCAGAGGCTTGTTTCCCCCACTTCTTTCTGCTCACAAGGAAAAGAGCTTTTATTTATTAATTGATCAAAAATGTATTAACCACCTACCATAGGCAAGGTACATTGTTAGACTCTGGACAACCTAATCTCTTCCCTGAGTTTCAGATATTTTCCCGGGCTCCAAGAACTATTTTACTTGTGGCCCAGGTTCATCCTTTGACTGGACACTTATCCATTTGAGATTTTCCATCTAAGATAGGAGTTCCTCACTTTTTTTTTCATGGACCCTTTTAGCTGTCTAGCAAAGCCTATGGACCCCTTCTAGGGATAAGGTTTTTAAAAGAATAAAATAAAATCTGTAGGATTAATTACAAAGGAAACCAATTATAGTGAAACAAGAACAATTTCTTATGTATTTTGTAATTAATAATGAAATAAATATGTAATTCTTCCATTTCCAGTACATGGGTCCATTAAAATCTATCCACAAATCCCTTGGGAGTCTGTGAACTCCAGGTTAATAACCCCTATCTAAGATTTCACGATGCATGTTGTCTTGTAACTTGTGTAATATTTCAATTCAACAACTCAATAAAAATTTATCAAGTACTTACTATTATGCTTAAGACATTTTTCTAAGTGTGAAGGATAAAAGTATTTTTTTTACATATAAGGTATTTTATTTTTAGATAAAAGTATTTTAAAAGACATAGTTCCTACCATCCAGGAGTTTAACTTTACTGGAGGTTATAAGATGCAACTTGCACACAGCTAAGTATGATCTAATATAGGGAGAGACAAAGGGCATAAGAGTTATCCAGACAAAATGCTTCAGGAAAATTTGAGGAGAGAGAACACTTTTTATCTGGAAGGGTCAGGGAAGAATTCATGGAGGAGACAACATCTGAACTGAACCTTCAAGAAGAGAAATATACTGAAAAGAAACAATGAAGAGGGAGTGCATCCCAAGCATGGGAATGACCTAGATAGATATATCGAGATAGGAAATGGAGTATTGAATTTGGGGAATGACTAATGGATCTGGAGAAAATGTAGACTGTGTGAAAGGGAGTGAAATAAGGCTGGACAAATTAGGTAAGAGCCACATTATGGAGGGAATTGACTGACAGGCTAAGACAAGGAGAGAGACCAGGAACAAATACATAGATTTGGGAGTCATTTTTGTAGAGGTAATCACTGAACCTATGGGAGCAAATATGATTAGAGAGAAAGAGGAAAAGAGAAAGAGAGAGGAAAGAAGATGAGAGAGAAAAAGAAGAGGAGGAGGAAGAGGAGGAGGAGGAGGAGGAGGAGGAGGAGAAGGAGAAGGAGAAGGAGAAGGAGAAGGAGAAGGAGAAGGAGAAGGAGAAGGAGAAGAAAGCATAGAACACAGCCTTGGGAATTCCCAAAATTATGGAATGAGGGAAGCATAATGAACCAGTGAAAGAAATTGTGAAGAAATAGTCAGGAAAGTAGTAGAACAGAATGAGAGCATAAGGGATGGGGTTCTACATTCCCACCTTAGTTAATATACTGCAGTCAGTGTAAGGGCACGCTGAAGTTTTAAATGTGTGAGTGGAATGTTTTATAGCTTGTGTCCTTTGTGAGGTGTGAGTTTCTTTAATTGAGTCAGGAAGGGACTAGTTTTATTAGCTAATCAAACGAGCTGAGTAGAACTCTATGGCTTTAAATAGTGGAGAGATTTCAGCAGTTACTCAGTTCAGCAATGATTCAAGTTAAACTTTGAGCAGTTGGAGATTCAGAAAGGATAAGGACACAGACCCTTTGTGCTTGTACCAGCAGGCATCAAAATGGAGGAAGGAAGCCCAGAGGGAGTTTTATACTTTCCCCTATTCCCCACCAATGATTAGTCATCTGAAAGACAAGATTAATAGGATTCCAGCTCCAACTCGGAGTTGAGAGACACACAGGAGACAAGATAGATACACTGAGGACAAAGGAGAGTTGGCTTCGGGATGTTTCAGGGACACTGATCTTTAGAGGACAGTCGAGAGTTGTACCTAAGATGATTTTCATGAAGACTTCACAAAGGGAGGAAAGTACTTCTGGAAGCTCTGAGTTTGTCCCCTTTGGCCACATGAGCTTTCTAAGTTTGATCCCACTCTTCCTAGGGACCCTGTGTGTACAAGATGACTATGCCCCTGATTCAGGGGCTATTTCTGAAACAACTGTGCTTGCCATACTTGTTTACTGGTTTAGAAAATGCCTTTTTAAAGAACCTATTAAGGGGCAGCTAGATGGCGCAGTGGATAAAGCACTGGCCCTGGATTCAGGAGTACCTGAGTTCAAATCCAGCCTCAGACACTTAACACTTACCAGCTGTGTGACCCTGGGCAAGTCACTTAACCCCAATTGCCTCACCCAAAAATAACAATAATAAAAAAAAGAAAATAGCAGACATTCATGAGAAGCAGACCCCATCATCCTCATCATAGTCATCGTTAGTATTTATATAGCATTTTAAGGTTTGCAAAGCACTTTACAAATATAATCTCACTTGATCCTCACAACAATCCTGGAAGGTAGATGCTATTATTACCCCATTTTATAGATGAGGAAACTGAGGCAGACAGAAGTTCAGTGACTTGTCTAGGATCACATAACTAGTGAATATCTGGGGCAGGACTTGAACTCAGGTCTATCTGACTCCAATGCCAATGTTCTCTCCTGTTCATTCTTTTTTTTTTTTTTTTAGTGAGGCAATTGGGGTTAAGTGACTTGCCCAGGGTCACACAGCTAATAAATGTTAAGTGTCTGAGGCCGGATTTGAACCCAGGTACTCCTGACTCCAGGGCCAGTGCTCTATCCACTGTGCCACCTAGCTGCCCCTCTCCTTCATTCTTCATTTATTTTCTAGCCTGTATAATTGGATTTCTGTTTGCTATTGGCTTGGATAAATAGGTTTACTCATGATTTGCTATTTATGATGTTTTTTTTCATAACCCTGGTTTGGTGGGAAGGAGTTAAGCTGGTTAAGTGTAAGATATAGGCTAGTCCCCCTCCCCCCAATCCCTCCCCATGCCCACATACCTTAAGAGCAACCTTCTGGATTCCCTCTGAAGCCAGATATATATACCCCACAGACCGATGTGTGTATGGAAGGAGAGATGAATCCTAATTGGCAGAGAGAAGGCTGAGCTCCATGCTTTCTATGTAAAGGATTGAATGAATTGGCTTCCAGATATTCTTGGAGAATGAAATACATAGACAGAGGCACTCCAGTGAGACAGAGGAGAAAGACTTGGAAATAGCAGAAATGCATTTCAGATGGTTGGGGTGTGGCAGATAGGTATAATTCTAGCCTGGCACCACTTTTGGAGACTGTAAAAAAGTGTACCCCATTTTGACGGTTTTCCTAGATCTTGCCTTGTCCCTTCTTCCCATCCCCCTTGTACCCCCATCCCCTGCTAGTGTGCTTACAGAGCAGGTATTGCTGCGGCTGTCTTCCTCTCCATGGAGGAGGACCAGGCCTCAGATCATGACTATGCATTCCCTCTCTTCCCCCCAAGCCTTGTCTACACACTTTGTCAACCCATATAGATATGCCTATATTCTATGTTAGAAAAGAAAAATGATAAATGCTGGAGGGGATGTGGGAAAATAGGGACACTAATGCATTATTGGTGGAATTGTGAACTGATCCAACCATTCTGGAGAGCAATTTGGAACTATGCCCAAAGAACTATAAAACTGTGCCTACATATTCTTTAACCCAACATTTGGTCTATACCCCAAAAAGATCAAAGAAAAGGGGAAAGGACCTATTTGTTAAAAAAATATTTATAGAAGCTCCTTTTGTGGTGGTAAAAAAAAAAACACCCTGGAAATTGAGAGGACGCTCACCAATTGGAGAATGTCTGAACAAGTTGTGGGATATGACTGTACTGGAATACTATTGTGCTATGAGAAATGACAAGCAGGATGGTTTCAGAAAAACCTAGGAAGATGTATATGAACTGATGTAAAGTGAAGTGAACAGAACCAGGAGAGCATTGTATATAGTAACAGCAATATTGTGACAGCATCAACTGTGAAAGACTTGACTACTGTGATCAAGATAATGATCCAAGATCATTCCAAAGGACCTGTGATAAAAAATGCTATCTCCAAAGAGAGAACTGATGAACTGAGTGCAGATTGAAATATACTTTTAAAACTTTCTTTATGGGGCAGGTAGGTGGCACAGTGGATAGAGCACCAGCCCTGGATTCAGGAGTACCTGAGTTCAAATCTGGCCTCAGACACTTAACTAGCTGTGTGACCCTGGGCAAGTCACTTAACCCTAATTGCCTCACTAAAAAAGAAAAATCAACCCAAAAACTTTCTTTATGATTCTTACTTTTATTATTTTTTGCAACATGGCTAATATGGAATATGTTATTGTTATCCTATTATACTCTTCTCAATGGGTGGGAGGGAAAGATTTTGGAATTTAAAATGCAAAAGAAAAGAATGTTTAAAATAAATAAATTATTTTAAAAAGACAATTCCAAAGTACTCTATGAGTTTGTGACTTATTCTCTTAGACTGCAAGCTCCTTGAGGGCAGATGTGTTTTATCTAAGTTTTCTATCTTCCTCCAGGACCTAGTATAGAACCTTCAATCAATAATCAATAAATATATATTAAATACCTATTTGTCAGGCACTGTGCTAAGCATACAGTATACACTTCATAAATATTTCTTGACTAAATGAATCCAGTGGGTTTGGGGGTTTTTTTGTCTCCTCTGATGCAATATTTCTCCCTGGAAGCCTTCCTAACTTAATTAGGGAGGTGTTCTGGAAGCAATGAATGAGTTTCCTGATGACCAATCAAGTACTATTTCCAAAAGTCCAATGTAGCTGGTTACAACATATTATAGGCAACCCACAAACATCATTTGCCTTCATTGTTTCCTTTTTTGTTTTTTGTGTCTTTGGGGTTTTTTTGGAGGGGCAATGAGGGTTAAGTGACTTGCCCAGGGTCACACAGCTAGTGTCTGAGGTGAGACATGAACTCAGGTGATCCTGAATCCAGGGCCAGTGCTTTATCCACTGTGCCACCTAGCTGCCCCCAACAATTAATTTTATATAACACTATATATAACAATTAATTTATATAACACTGAATTCCAGGCGCTGTGCTAAGTGCTTTACAATTATTACCTCACAACAACCCTGGAAGAGTGGTGCAATTATTATGTCCATTTAACAGATAAGAAAACTGAGGCAGAGAGCTTAACTGACTTGCCCAGGGTCAAAGCTAGTATTTTAGTCAGTGCTCTATGAACTATAGTACCACCTAGCTGCCCCTTTACAACATACCTGACAAGTGGTCATCTAGTCTTTGCTTGAAGACACTCAGTAATGAGGAGCTCACTACCTCCCAAGTCAGTACATTTCATTATGGTTAGGAAGTCTCCCATGGTTAGGAAGTCTTTTCTTATTTTAAGGATAAATTTATCCCTTCATAGCTTCTGCTTTTCTTAGCATCCTTTCCTACCTCTGCCCTGTAGGAACAAGAAGAACAGTGGAAAGAGGGGTGGATTTGGAGTCACTTCTAGATTGAATCCTGGCTCTGCTACCTTACCTATGTGTAAGTCACATGCTCTGAACCTCAGTTTTCTCATCTATAAAATGGGAGGGGAAGGAGAAGTAGATGATGGGCTCTAAGGTTCCTTCAACTCCAAATCTTATGATGCTAAGTCCAATTCTTCTTCCATATGACAGTCCTAAAAATACTTGAAGACAGCTCTATAATGCTAACTTTAGATTTTCTCTTTTCCAGGCTTAAACACTCCCAACTTCAACAGATCGTCATGTGGTGTAAACTCCAGGCTCTTCACCACCCTGATTGCCCTCCTCTGAACACTTCTCCAAAAACATGGTACCCAGAACTGAACACAATACTCCAAAGGTGGAATGACCAGGGCAGGCTTCTCTCTTATGCTGGACAATTGGTCTCTTAGGAAAAGGGTAATTCAGCCTTGATTGTTTGAGTAGGAAAACATTGGCTCCTACTGGTTTCCTCACCAACTTCCTCACCTCAGGAGTTTCTTTTGCTTCTTCAGATTTTTTTCTTCTTTTCTACTCTCTTGAAACCCTTATTCCATTTCTTTTTTTAATGATTTATTTTTAAGGACGTCCAATAAAAAAAATTAGTTCCAAATTCTTGCTCCCTCCCACCCTTCCCTACCCATTGAGAAGGCAAGAAATAGGATATCAATTATGTAATGTGAAGTCATACAAAACATATTTCCATATTAGCCATGTTACAAAAACCAGTAATAACAAGAAAAAGTAAGAAACATGAATAAAGTGGAAAAAGTATGCTTCAATGGGCACTCAGAATTTGCCAGTTCTTTCTCTGGAGGCAGATAGCATTTTTAAATCATGGATCCTTTGGAATTGTCTTGTATCATTGTCCTGGTTGGTATTTAAGTCTTTCACAGTTGATGTTGTTACAACATTGCTTTTACTTTGTACATTGTTCTCCTGGTTCTGTTCACTTCACTGTGCATCAGTTCATGTCTTTCCAGGTTTTGCTGAAATCATTTTGCTTGTCAATTCTTATAGAACAATAGTATTCCATCACCATCACATACCACAACTTGTTCAGACTTCCCCAATTGATGATCATCCCCTCAATTTCCAATTCTTTGCTACCACAAAATATTTTTGCACAAATAGGTCCTTTTCACTATTCTTTGATCTCTTTGAACGCACAGACCAAGTAGTGGTATTGTTGGGCAAAAGGTATGAACAGTTTCATAGCCCTGTGGGTATAGTTCCAAATTGTTCTCCAGAATGGTTGGACCAGTTCACAACTCCCCTAATAGTGCATTAGTGCCTCTATTTCCCCTCCAACACTTACCATTTTCCTTTTCTGTCATGTTAGACAGTCTAATAGGTTCTCTATTCACTAGTGATTTGAAGCATTTTTTTCATGTGATCATTGATAGATTTGATTTCTTCTTCTGAAAGTTGTCTGTTCATATCCTTTGACTAATTATCAATTGGAAAGCCTGATTCCATTTTCCTGAGGAACATCTCCTTCTTCCTGATACTTTGGTAAGTGGAAAGGTTGCCTTGTCTTCCAAGACCTAAAGAGCATAAAGTCCTCATCTGTTCACTTACTTTGTAGATCCCTACAAAATTCACTCTATACCTAAACTTGGTAGAAATGGAACCTTCAACCTTCAGTGCTTTCTCCTTCTTCCTCTAGTTCTTGTGGTCAACTATCCTGGAGGAATTTCATAGTCTCTTTCTCACACTCTCTGTTTCTCTGCGTGTAACTGGGCTAAGGGTCCAAACTTTGTTTTTATGTCGACAGCCTCCCAAGGTAGCCATCTTCCCTGGTGATGATCTGGTTCGTGCTGTTAAAGACTTGCTCCCTCAGTGCAGTATGGGGAGGGATGGGGAGGTCACTTTATATCTCATTCTCGAGTTCTGCATCCTTACCTCAGTGACTGGGACCTTCTCACCCTGGGACTTTCATTTTTTCCAGTGTCCCCCTTCTTCTGTTGTTGAGTTTCTCCAAGAGCCTCTTTTTGGGAATTGGGTCTAGGCCAATCATTCTTCATTCCCCTCCTGGCTTTACTTGTGATTTTACCACTACCTCCCTGTCTATACTCTGATGCCATCCCTCTTCCAACATTCCTCCCTTCTACTTTTAAGTTCCCTTTTGGATGTTGTCTTCCCCGATTAGAATGTAAGCTCCTTGAGGGCAAGGGGTATTTTTTTTATTTATCTGTTTGTCTTTGCAGGGACTTTCCTTTTGCTTTTATTGGGGGCAGCTAGATGACACAGTGTATAGAGTGCCAGGCCTGGAGTCAGGAAGACCTGAATTCAAATCTGGTCTCAGACACTTACTAGCTGGGTAACTCTGGGCAAATCACTTAACCCTGTTTACCCCAGTTTCCTCTCCAGTATCTTTGCCAAGAAAACCCAAAAAAAGGTCACAGAAAGCCAGATACAACTGAAATGATCAAACAATGAAAGTTCCTTTATATAAAAATATTAATAAAGCAACAACTACATGCAAGTATTTATGCACCCTGGTCGTTTGACACTGTCTAGACAGCTGGCTAGCACAATCGATAGAGTGCTGGCCCTGGAGTCAGGAAGATCTTAGTTTAAATCTGGCCTTAGCCACTTACTAGCTGTGTGACCCTGGGCAGGTCACTTGACCCTGTTTGTCTCAGTTTCCTCATCCGTAAAATGAGCTGGAAAAGGAAATGGCATACCACTCCTGTATCTTTGCTAAGAAAACCCCAAATGGGGTCATGAAGAATCAAACATGACTGATACAACTGAACAACACTAACAAGTATCCCCCCAGCTTTTACTCCAGTGCTTGCCACATAAGAAGGATTTAATAAATGTCTGTTGCCTGTTGCCTGCCTATGGAGCTCAAAAGAATGATGCAGCCCTTCAAAATTAAATGGGGATTTCTATGCCATTTTTACTTTTATTGAAATCAAGCAAGTACCTTGTTGGTTTCTCAGAGTCTGCTGTTACAATTTCATTTCCTCCCTTGGACTGTGTCACTAATCACTTTGCTCGATGGTAGTCTTTGAGGAGGAAACAAAGCTCTCTGAGGACTAGGATGCTATTCTTGTAACCAGCCACGTTGGGCTTGGGAAAGAGCAAGGAAACTCATGTCTATTTCATTATCTCCCACAGCACATAGCACAGTGCCTTGCATGTAGCCAGCTCTGGGCAAATGTTTATTGAATGACTGAATGATTGAGAGTGGGAATTTCAGGCACTAGGGCAGGCAAGTCTTTCTTGCTTTAGGTCCTTCACACCTCTTCTCTTCTATCAAAGAAGAAGAAGAAAAAAAGACACCAAATGTCAGCTCTGGGTTTATTTTAAGCTCCTCTTGATCTCCTGTGTGACCCACGTAATGCCTAGTAACGTCCTCCATCTCTAGGGAAGAAACTGCCAAGTGGATCTGCTTCTGCCTCCTGAGATGCTTGTGGCACTTTGCATTAGGTGACTTTCCCAGCTCACCTGTCAATTTCCATCCTGTTCCTTGAAATGCTAAATAATAGCATGAAATTTCCCCAGAAAAGGGACTATTATGGGCTTCAACTATTTCTTCCTCATTTATAAGTATTTTGGTTGTTGTTCAGTCATGTCTGACTCTTCATGATACCATTGCAGGTTTTCTTGGTAAAGATACTGGACTGGTTTGCCATTTCCTTCTCCAGATTGTTTTACAGATGAAGAAACTGAGGCAAACGGGGTTAAGTGACTTACCCAGGGTCACATAGCTAGTAAGTAGCTGAGGACAGATTTGAACTTGGGAAAATGGGTCTTCCTCATTCCAAGCCTTCCCTCTTTATGATCTGTGACTGCCCTATGGCATCCTGCCATTTCAGGAGAGTTTCCTACAACCCAGAAGTCCTAACAACATTTGGATTGGCCTTCATCCTCTCTCTTGTCTGCTCTAATCCTATCCATCCCTTTAAGGCCCAACTCAAGTCCTACTTTCTCCAAGTAATCTTCCCCAACTAAAGATCTTTATTGATGCCCCTTTTCTGTATCCTTCCTCCATAGGGCTAACAAATAAGGAAGTGGTCATTGTTTATTCCATGAACCCCAGGTTGGGGCTGGACATGCATAGGTTTGTAAGTCCCCATAATAGATAGAACCCATGGCTGAGGTTTTCAGGAAAGAAAAGTTCCTAAATCCTCTAAACCTTGAAAACAGAGGCTGTTCATCCGCCTCTATTCCTTCTTTCTAGCTTGGGAAAGGAGACAGGCTTTAAGTTTTCTATGTTATGTTCCTTGGAGGGACTACTTTATATGCTTATTTAGCATCCCCAGGGGTCATGGCACAAGGCAGAGATTGTAAAGATGGATATGCTTAGTTTAGGCAGGAGTCCATGTCTTCATGGTGAAGATGTCATTAACATATTCCACATTTATAATAAAAATGACAATCGCCTTTCATGTAGCATTTCACAAATTTTAAAGAACTCTCACACCCATTATTGGCTTTATCTTCACAACAACCTTCTGAACTTTCAAATAGCTACTACCTTCAGGGTTGTTGTAACTTCCCTGAACCTCAGTTTCTTCATCTATGAAATGAGGATGATAAAATCTATAGTATTTATCCCACAGGGTTGTTGTGAGAATCAAATGGAATATCTGCATAGCAGTGATGAGAGGTATTATGGAGCCACTCCTATATGCCCCTGTCCCTACAAGTGACTCAGCCTAAATGGGATTCCTAATATAAACAGTCTTTCCACTCTTTGAAGCTGCAACAAAAGCATCTGTAATTCTCTCTATTTTTAGCTCTGAGCCCCCAGCCATAGAAAGCACTCTGACAAAACACCTCAATGTTAAATCTGTTTCTCTCTTCTCTAGGGGATGCTTCCCCTCAGTTGCCTCTCCCAAAAGCAATTCCCGCAAGTACATCCAGACTAGAAAATGACTACAGTTAACACAGTTTATAAAGACAAGTGAATATTTAAAAATAAAGGAAGGTTAACAGACAAAAGGCTTCAGGCTCCCATGAGGAAACCCAAGGGGAGGAATAGGACTCAGATATATTGTTTGAGTTCCACAGTTAGAAGGGGGGATCTCAGCAACACAGCTGTCCCTAACACTCCTCATGTCCTACCAGCCCACACAACCTTGTTCCTAGAGTCCTGGCCCTACCCTTCCTTTGTGTTAACTTTATGAAACTTCTATTTCTTTAGGTCTCCCCTTCTCCAGCTCTGTGTATTTTTTTTTTAGAGTCTGACTTCTTGACTTTTTTAAGAGTCACCTGGGCATGTGGTTCATCATTGCTCATCCATTTCCCTTTTGATTCACTCAAAGAACTTATTTATACTTCATAAAAGGGTCGTTTGGTCCTGTTGCATTTTTAATGTTCGTTTATGACCTTTTTCTTATACCCATTTTCTGTGATTAGGTCTGTAAAAGACCAACTGCCTTACATATATCAAGCATTTTGGAAACCTTTTAAAGCACTCTAAAAATGACAAATGGAGTTATTATTCTCCTAGGGAATTCCTATATAAGGTTTAAGGCTAGATTCAGAGCACTAAAATTCATGGGACTAAGATGGCAAGACAGAAATTACAGGTGGAGATACTGAGACCTAAAGAATTTAAGTTAAGGCTGCTAGTTTTCTGGTAAACCTCCTTTAGGATATATTGATCCAGATTGATGTGGTCTAAGTTGAAATATTTCCTTGATCTGACAGAGAGATCACTGACACCTCTCTCTCTGGACAGGGGAAGACCATCCATTCTGAAGGCAGTAGCTACTGAATTTCTGAAACCCTTGAAAACCAGCCTTCAAAGGAGAGTCTCTTGGACAAATCCTCATCTCTCAAAAGCCCCTTCTTTGGCCCAAGGAGTATGGTGATTTAGTCTATTTCCCATTGGTGGAAATTAAACATGAAAAAGATGGGGGCCATATTCTTCACTGGATTTTTTTGTACCTCTTTTAAATTTCACTTACTAGGCAATTGATTAAATAGTTGTTTCATAGTTCTTTGTAAGTGCTCTGTGTCTGTGTAGTTTCTACCATCAAAAGGACCATTCTGGGGTCAATCTAAGGGTCATCTCATAAAAATCTGGGTTCCTTGAGACTAGCCAGAGGTCTTTTGCTGGCATATCTTCTCTTCCTGGTGTCATCTAACACACGGCTTTGCACACAAGGGTTATTCAGTCATTATTCCTGACCTTCTTCTTTAAAGAATGCTAGGCTCAGAATCAGGAAAATCTGAGATCAAATCTATCTTCAGTCATCTACCAGCTATGGAACCCTCTCTGGAAGTCATTTAACCCCTAGCAACCTCAGTTTCTTCATTTCTAAAAATAGAAATAATAATAGCATTTACCTCACAGGCTTGTTGGGAAGATCAAATGAGATAATGTATGTTAAGTGTTTTATAAACCTGAAAATGTTTTATAAATATTAACTTTTATTATTGTTGTTGTGCAGTCACTTTGGTTGGGTCCAGTATATATTCTGGGACCCCATTTGAGATTTTCCTGATAAAGATACTGGAATGGTTTGTCATTTTCTTCTCCAGCTCATTTTATAGATGAGGAAACTGAGGCAAACAGGGTTAAGTGGCTTTCCCAGAATCACAGAACTAGTAAGTGTCTGAGACCAGATTTGAACTCAGGAAGATGTCTTCCCGACTTCAGGTCCAGCACCCTATCTGCTATGCCACCTTATTTATTACTATAAGATCAAATTTAATCCATGTAAGGCCAGAGCTTGAGGTTATAGGCCGTGACCTTCAATTATAAAACAGTTGTAGTACACAATGACTACAACAATGTAAGTTAAAAAAAAAACACTATAAAAGTAAATGCTACTTAATTATAATGGACAAGTTTCTTCCTAAAAAAAGAAAAGAAAAATTGCACTATCCTCCCTTGTGGTAGGCCATGGATGTGGAACACTGCCTATACTTTCCGACTCAGTTGATACGTTGATCAGCTTTGCTGAACTGATTCCTCCCCCCCTTTTTATTTTATATCATTAGGGGTGGCACATTTGTTGGTCAGAGAGAAAGAATTGATTTAAAAATGAAGGTAACATTCATATTTTTGTATATGTTGCATATTCTAATTTGTATAACACCCTGATCTCTGTTTGTTGTTTTGCTCAGATAAATGAGTTTACTTGCTACTTACTAAAAAAAATATATAATCTAAAAACAAAAGATATAAAAAAATTGAATTGTAATAAATTAATAAAGAAATCAGCTGTTGTTATTAAACAGCTCTTGGTTTTTTTCTAAGAGCTCAGGCTAGTTGCAGAGAAGGCATAAAGCAAGCAGCATAAAAATCAATTGCCAATCATCACTACAGGAGTGAGTTGAAGTAGAAAGAGCATCTTAAGGCCAGATAGAGGATGAACGGTCAGGTCAGCTACAGTGAATAACATAAGAATGGACAGGCAGGGGTTGGAAGCATAAGGTGAGGAAAAGCGAGGAGTAAACCAGCTTGGCCAAAGTAGAGTGAAAGATATGCCAGGCTGAGATGTTTGCCTCCTGTTTTATAGTCCACGAGGAACTATTTAAGACAAGAGAATGTCGTATATAGTAACAACAATATTGGGTTTTTTAAAAAATAATAAACATTTTTATTTAAAGTTTTGAGTTCCAAATTCTATCCCTCCTTTCTTCCCTCCCCTTCCCCCTCCTTGAGTATGTAAGCAATCAGATATAGGTTATAAATGTACAATTATGTAAAACATTACCATGTTAGTCATTTTGTATAAGAAAACGAATTAAAGAAAAAATAAAAGAAAGTAAAAAATAGCATGCTTCAGTTTGTGTCCAATCAGTATCAGTTTTTTCTTTGGAGGTGGATAATATGCTTCATCATTAGTCCTTCAGGATTGTTTTGGATCAAACAATATTATTTTAAGAACAATTTTGAATGAATGTCATTTTGACTATTATAAATGCTCAAATTAACTACAAAGGACATGTGAATGAAGACACTATCTGCATCCAGGGAAAAAACTGACAAATAGAATTACATATAGAATGATTTACATACATATACATATCTGTGTCCAATGGTAGCCATCTCTAGGGCAGGGGGAGGGAAGAAAAAAAGGAAAAGAAAATTACATGATAACTTTATTATACATTTAAAAGGAATAGCAAGGTGTGTATAATAGATTTGTAGTTTCATGTACAATCATCCTTTTTCTCTTCTACTGTGTTATGGAAATGCGTATTTTATTTCTTAAGTTCAGAATAAAATAAATAAAACCTTTTAAAAAGAATATATGAAAAAATTACATAGAAACTACAGGGACTTTGCCACCATTACTCAGCTGCTTTCTTATCCTAGAACTTTCCTCAGTGTCTGGGACCTTCTTCCTCCCTCCACCATAGCAGGGCCCCTTCTCCTATTGGTGAGTTCTAGAGCCTCCATTTTGTGACTGGGCCCAGACTGGCCATGCTTCATTCCCCTCAGGTTGTATTTCTGACTCTCTGGATTTTGCCCCAGTACCCCCATTGGGTATCTTCCCTTGAGACCTCTCTAATCTTTTCAGGTTCTCAGTTTTATGTCTTGTCATACTCCATTAGAATGTAAGTTCTTTGAGGGGAGGACTGTCTTTCTTTTTTGGGGGTAGGGAGAGGTAAGCAGGGTTAAGTGATTTGCCCAGGGTCATATAGCTAGCAAGTGTCTGAGGCCACATTTGAACTCAGTTCCTCCTGACTCCAGACTGGTGTTTTATCCACTGTGGCACCAGGAACTGTCTTTTTGCTTATCTTTGTAGCTCCAATGCTTGGCACATATTGCTGTTTTTGTTCAGCTGTTTTCAGTTGTGTCTGACTCTTTATGACCCCATTTGAGGTTTTCTTGGCAAAGATACTGATGGGGTTTGCCATTTCCTTCTCCAACTCATTTTACAGATGAGGAAACTGAAACAGAGTGAAGTGACTTGCCCAGGGTCACACAGCAGGTAAGTTTTTGAGGCCAGATTTGGACTCAGGAAGATGTGTTGACTCTAGGCCCTGCACTGTATCCACTGCTCCACCTAGCTGCCCACTTGGCACATAGTAAGCATTTAATAAATGCTTGTTGCCTTCCTCTTCAAAGACAATGGGTCTAAGAATTGGGGTATTATCTGGTAAATTCTGGCAGTGTAGAAAGTTTATATAGAACTCTCAAACTATCTGGATAATTTAAGAAAAAAGCCAGGTGCTGGTGGGAGGGCTCAATGAACTTTTCTTTCCCCCTTGAATTATCTAGATAATTGCAACTTCAGTAAACACCCACCCTGAGTCTGATGGGAGCAGATTAATCATAGGGTTTGAGTTTTGGGGGGTTTTTTTTGGGGGGGGAGAAGTAATAGGAAAACAGGGAGAATAAATAAAGAGAATCAGCAGTCATGTCTTTAGGCAGGTCTGCGAGGGCGGAGGGCGGCTGCCAGTGTACCAGACAGTCATATCCCAGGCTAGAAGGGAGAAATGTGTGAGTCACAGACCAAGAGAAACTCTGACCCAGCACAACCCCAGTATTGAGATAAAATTATAGAATGTTAGATCTTATGGAGACTCAGATGGTCCAGGAGTGGGAGGCAGCATGATATGATAGAATATGAGGTTTGGAATCAGAGAACCTAGGTTCAAATTATGGCTTTACTACTCTGTGAGACTTTGAACAAATCACTTAATTTCATTGGCTTTCAATGTCTTTCATCTTCACGAGATCAGGTGTTTCCATACCTTTTTTTTGGGGGGGAGGGGCAGGGCTCATATCTTTTGGGGCAGCTAGGTTGTACAGTTAATAATATGTCAGGCCTGAAATTAGTGTTTGTGGCAAACTGCCTCAGTTTACCCAAATAACTCGAGGAGACCACCAAGTCAAGCAGAGACAGATTTATTACATTCCTGCAGGAATAGGCAAACTCAATAACTGAGTCGCAATAGCTAATACATGCCTTGAGCTTTTATAGGAATGTTGGTCTGCAGGAGAAGTCCCCATGCACACTAGGGTGAGCTCACAATCTAACATCCAATCCTGTCTCACCCAGGGTGCATGTTTAGCTCGTGATCAATGTATGAAGACATGCATATGTGTTCCAGGAACAAGGGGGAAAAGGGGAGGGGAAACAAGGTCAAACCGAAGGAAGAGGGAACGGGGGAGTGACAGTCAGATGTTTCAGATCCCACAGTTCTCACTGACTCCCGTCTCCCAGCCCCTATCTCTAAAGATATTCAACTTGAATAAGAGGAAGAGTCACTCAGGTGTTTCAGCATTGTTTTGTAGTCATGTTAATTTTAGAAGGATGACAGGATTAAAATTTATCTTCAGCTATGTTGGAAAATCAAAGAAATAGAATAAAGAATAAAAGAATAATCCATTGTTGGGACCCTAGGGCCAAGGGGATTCTGCTCTGAGAAAAAGAGACATGTCACTTAACATCTGGTCTCAACTTAATTGCTACATCCTGTGCTGAGCCTTGTCCTTTCTTCTTGAGTCCTGAGTATTGAATTGGTGGGCAAACTCCCCAACCCACTCAACAGGGACTGGGGTTCTGACACATGATGGATTCCAGATAAAACTAAGATGTAGCTGACAAGTGGGGAGACTGAGCAGAAGTAAAAATGCTGTTAATTGTCAATAACACTTAAAGGAGACAGTGGGAATTTGACAAGCAATAAACTTTTAAGCTAACTATACTGGGGCAGGGCTGGGTATCTTCCAGACTCCATCCTCAGAGTTTAATCTGACTCAAATCCATAATCATCTCATACATTAGGAAGGCTCATCTTCTTGAGTTCAAATCTGGCTTCAGATAGTAGCTGTGTGACCCTGGGTAAGTCACCTAACCCTGTATGCCTCAGTTGCCTCATCTGTAAAATGAGCTGGAGAAGGAAATGGCAAACCACTCTAGTATCTTTACCAAGAAAACCCCAAGTAGGGCCATGAAGAGTCAGACACAGCTGAAAAATGACTGATCAACAACATATCCCTTGGCTTTCAGTAAACTGTTATGCTCCCTATTTAATATGAAAGGAAACAAATTTAGAGTTTATCACGTATATGCACATAAGAAATAAAATAGATTAATTTTTCCACAAAGAAAACTTGATTCGGTACATAGCATTTTCAGGATTACAAAGTTGTTAAATGTTTATTGGAATGGGGCAAGTAAATTAGTAAAACCCTCAATTCTGTTGCTTATCAAGCAACATTTATTCTCAGAGTAGTTTTTGGAAGAGAGCTCTACAGTATCATGTTTGGCTTTGGGTTCGGTTGGGAATAGGATAGAGTGTCCTCATTCACAGACATTAGTAAACATGAACATGAACAGAATTAGAACTTTGTGAGTACATTGAATAAGAATATCAATGGCACACCCACAATTTTGCAAATTCATTGAAATGAAATGAAATTTTAAAAAATCTTATCAAAATATTTCTGTACCCCCTTGATGAGCTCCTCACATCACACAGTTGAGAATCCCTGGGCTAAATGATTGTTAAATACTCTTTCTGCTATGACCTTCCCATGGTAGATGAGAACAAGAAGACCCAGAGTTTATGGCATAACCAAGACTAGTCCCAAGATCTCTCTTTTCATTTTATTGTCCTGCTTCTGAAATAAATTCCTTTCTCTCTTGGGCTGCTGGCTTCTCTCTTGTCACTGTTCTTTTCAGCCCGGGTTAAATAACTTATTAACTCCTGTTCATACCTCAGCAGTACCCTTAAGTCATCAGAAATCATGCTTTAGGGCAGCTAGGTGGCGCAGTGGATAGAGCACTGGCTCTGGAGTCAGGAGGACCCGAGTTCAAATCCAGCCTCAGACACTTGACACTTACTAGCTGTGTGACCCTGGGCAAGTCACTTTACCCTCGTTGCCCTGCAAAACCAAAAAACAAAAACAAAAACAAACAAACAAAAAAAAGAAATCATGCTTAGATAGCCACACCAGCCTAATCATGGCCTCAGGGCTGCACTGCAATATCATTTTGACGACTGAACAAAGCCAAATCAAGGGCTGGATTTAACCTACAATATGGGGGCTCCCCATCTCTGAACTACAATAGCAGGTAAATGCCTATAGATATCATATGTATGTATGTCTATAGAAATATTGAAGAAGAAAAGACTCCAGAGGATTGATGAGGAAGCATCCTGCCCACTTCCTGACAAAAAGATGATAGACTCAAGGTATAGAATTAAACACACCTTTTTGGACATTGAAGATGTTTAGATTTTGTTTTGCTTGACTATGATTATATATTGTAAAGACTGTATTTTTCTTTTTGTATTGGGGAGGACAGAGGGCAACTAGCAACAGAGACAGCAAAACAAAAAGGAAGAAAATAGAGTCATTGAAACATTTTTTTAATGCAAAGAAGGAAACAGATAAGTAGAATAGCTTTTGAAAGGAACATCTTCTGAATAAAGATTGAAGTATAATGTTATTTGTTAGTTCCTCTTTCTAAAGTTACTTTGTCTGTTTTCTTTCACAACCTGACTAATGTAAAGATGTTTTGCATGACTGCATGGGTATGACTTATATTGAATTGCTTGATTTCTTAAGGAGGGGTGAGGTGGGAGGGAGGAAGAAAATTTGGAACACAAAGTTTTAAAAAATCAATGTGAAAAAGTTTGGGTTTTTTTTACCTGTAACTTGGGGGGAATTCTAAATAAATAAATTTTTTTAAAAAAGAAAAGAAAGTAACATGTTGAAGGAAGTTCAGAAGGAAACAGATAAGCAGCACAGCTTTGAAAGAAATAAATTGAACTTAGTATATACTTTTAAAAATGGGTGATTTGGGTTTTCATATGTGGTCTACTTTTTCTATTCTATGTAGTATATGGAAATGTATTATTTTTCTTTTTGTTGTATGTTAAATTCAGATTAAAAAAATAAATAATAAAAAATATTGAAGAGGAGAGAAGAAGGAATTTTTTTCTGGCCAATGAACTGCCTTCTTTTCTTCACTTGTTCTCTTTCCCACTGGTTTCTTCCTTCAGGAAGGAGTCCTGCTCCTGCGGGAGGATGCTTTCCATAATCAGCAAGAAAGAAGAGCAAGGCCCTGGAGGTCACTGAGAGGGGGCTCCCCTATCCCCTTAGAGGGTCAGTTGTTTGTTTCTAGGAGAATAAACAATCTCCCTCTTCCCTGGATCATGTGGATATTGACAGAGAAGAAAGGCCTTTTTTCCCTTCCCTTACTCAGGGCCCATATCAAATTAAATCAAGGAAGTATTGAGAAGTCCTATAAAGTTTGCAAACTGCTCAGCTTGCAGTCTCCTGTTATCATTTGGCTTCTCCCTACCATGGCCATGTCTTCATCATATTGAGTGATGAATTACACCTTCCACCCCCACTCCCTTATCTGTACATAGCACTGCAGCGTTTACCCAGGCTGTGGTTTTGTGCTATAATCAGAGTCACTACATAAATCAGGACTTAGAAGTCATAGTTATCTGATAGTCTAGAGGCCTGAGTGTTAATCTCAGACTGACCACTGAAGAGCTGGGTGGCCTTAAGACAAGCGGTATCCCTGCATTGAGGCTTTAAAAAAAAATCTCTAAAATGAGCACCATAGGATCCTGCCTCTAATATGCCTACTTTCTATATGACCTTGAACAAGTCATTTAACCTGTGTGGACCTCAGTTTCCTCATCTATAAAATGGATATAATCATATCTTGATTCCCTCAGCTGCTAGTCCTCTATCCCACAAAATCTCCTTTTATCTATTTGTATAACCCTATATATGCACATGCTATCTGCCCCCCCCCCAATATAAATTTTCTGAAGGTAGGGATTATTTTACTTTTGTCTTTATATATTATGCCTAGAGCAGTGTCTCGTACCTATTAGGGGTCTGATAATGCTTATTGATCAATTGTTAAAGGGGGTCTGATACAATTCTACAAACATCCCTGGATCATTAAAATATAACTTTCCAAGTAAGAGGTATCTAGCTCCTTCCTTCTGAAAAAAAGATGTATCCCTTTAAGAATGAGTAATCGAGTTGACTAGTTAGTGGAATCTGTGGGTGCATAGGTGAGGTTGTTGTGGCTGCTAGGGAGAGTCAATTGCCTAAAGCTGCCAATCATGCCCAGGACCTATTTAAGAAGTGTTGAATAGTTCTTTCTACCTTGCTCTCTCTCTCCTGTGCACTCCTTTCTGCTGTGCCCAGAGAATAAAGCTCATCATTCACCCACAGTGGGGGATGATGGTAGAGGACAAGGACTGAATGGGTGAGAGGCGAAGAAGGTCCTTCCTCTGTTCTCCCTCTTTTATCCAGGCTCAAAGAAATGGGCCTGGGGCGTGGAGGGAGAATGTCTTTGTTTCTGTTCTGTTCCATTTGACTTTCTCAATTTTAGGGGCAGGTGGGTGATGCCTACCAGACCTATTAGACTCAGCAGTACCAGCCAAGGTGACCTTGGAGTCAATATTGCTGGCAGGGTGGTGAGGCCAGCTAGCCCAGTAGGGAAGCACTGAAAAGCCAGGGAACCTGGGACTGGAGCCTGATGGAGGTTTTAGATTTCGAACTGGGACTGGTTTCTATAGAAATTGAGCTAGGCTGTGAACCTAATCCCTTTCCCTTCTCCAGAGACTGAGGTGGTATAGAGCAGGGTGGATTATGCCTCCCACATTTGGGGGAAATAAGTTTGTATATTTGTGATTATACCTTTTGAAATAAATGTTCTTTTATAAAAGCTTCTTAAAAAGAAGTATTATGGGGAGCAGCTAGGTGGCGCAGTGGATAAAGCAACTGCCCTGGATTCAGGAGTACCTGAGTTCGAATCTGACCTCAGACACTTTCACTTACTAAGTGTGTGATCCTGGGCAAGTCACTTAACCCTCATTGCCCTGCAAAAAAAAGGAGAGAGAGAGAGAGAGAGAGAGAGAGAGAGAGAGAGAGAGAGAGAGAGAGAGAGAGAGAGAGAAAGAGAAAGAAAGAATTGTGATCACTAATATCAGAGGAATAGTTCGATAAATCGGCCCCTTGATATTTTGAATAATAACTTGTGATTGCATAGCAAAGGGATATTGTATGCTTTATCCCATTTGACATTCACAAGAACTCTAATGAGAAAGGTGTTATTCTTATTCCCATTTTTCTAACTAAGAAAACTGGGGCACAGAGAGATCTTTCTCAAGGTAAACGCCTACTGCAAGATTCGAACCTACATTTTCTTGCCTCACTATATAGTAGATACTATGTATAGTAGTTATGTAATATCTGCTATACAATATTGCCTTTCAAGAGAAACAATAGGTTATCAGTTGAGAGCTAGAGCTCGTGGTCCGAGGAACTGAGTTATTACAAAGAATAATTATTACAAGTGTGAGGAGAGAAGAATGAATGATTAGTTCAGCAAATGTGGAATATCGGGAGCTTGTGGTCTTCACAAAATTGTGTAATTAGAATAGAGTCTATGTCTGTGTTTAGGTAAGAGGAAGGAATGAGGTGTAATGGCAAATTGGGCAAATCAGAAGAGATTTGGTGTAATTAAAAACGAGGTCTGCAGGTCCAGATTTGGTAAGGGAGAGTGACAATAGATAGCTGGGGGTTCCAATGTGGTCTGTGCCCTAGTGTTTCACAAAGCAGCAATCCCAGGATTATAGAGCTGTGATATAAAAAACAAAACAAAACAAAACAAAACAAAACAAAAAATCAAAACCCAACCACAAACAGAAACTAAACAACAAAAACCACCACTGATTAGATTCTATATCTGTAGAGGAAAGCATCTGAGCTTTCTGTAGTCTTAGGAAGGGAAGAGAGTGTGTCTGGGGTGGAGGAGGGATTGTGGGAGGCGGGGCAGATTATACACAAGAATAATTTATGGCATAGGGTTGTATAGGAATATCATATGCCTGGGAGGCTTCCAATACTGCTATTATGTTAGCTTAACCCTTACATATGGAATTTGATCTCTGAAAGCCAAAGCAAGAACTGATCACAGACCTGATAAGTGGGTGTTTAACTAAAAATTCGAGGACACTCAGTGATTTCTTTACAGAGTAAGAACAACATTCTTGAATGAATTAGAATGAAAGCAATGCCACTGACTGTGAAATGATCAGTGGCATCCTTGAGTGACTCTCAAAAAGCTGTAGAATGATATGAGAGGCAGTCAACTCAAGTGGAGCTAAATTTGAGGAAGAACTCAGTTCCTCAAGAGGTAAATGTTGAATCGTGTCTAACTCTTCATTGACCCTACTTGGGATTTTTTTTTTTTTTGGCAGAGATAATGAAATGGTTTGCCACTTCCTTCTCCAGTTCATTTTATAGATGAGGAAACTGAGTAAAACAGGGTTAAGTGACATACCTAGGATCACACAACCAGTTAGTGTCTGAGGTCAAATTTGAACTCAGGTCTTCCTGACTCCAGGCCTGACTCTTTATGTGCTAGTCACCTAGCTGCCCCATGCTGCTCTACCAATGCTATACTAAAAAAGAAAGCCACTGAGCATACATTGTTGTACTAAAACAGTTGATCTCATTCCCTTGTGTTCTTCTCAGATACCATGCCTCATTTATTTTTTCCCCTGATTCCTCATGTCAGAGTGCCATAACATCTCCTATGGGTGTACTCACAAGAATAGGAAAAATCCCAAAGGGTATTTTCAAGGACAAAACTATCCCTGACTTTATGACAATGAGCCAAATTCCTCAGTGCTCTTTATGTCCAAAACCCCGGGCAATTCTCAGCATAGATTGACATACAATATTTCCTCAAGGATACACACAGCAAGGAGGAACACAAATATATATCCACAGGTGGAAAGCTGGGCCTCCCAGACCTTTAGAACCTCATTGGCCTACCACAGTGAAGTCTCACCTAACTCTTTCACTCTTCTTTCTTTCAAGATAGTCAGCTCTGGAAGCAGTTAGGTAGTCCAGAGGGTAGAGCACTGGCTCTGAAGTCAAGAGGACCTGAGCTCAAATCCAGCTCAGATACTTACTAGCTGTGTGATCCTGGGCAAGTCACTTAACTCCAATTGTCTCCCAAAGGAAAAAGGTAGGTCAGGTAATAAAAAAACACCAGTCCAAAGATTCTACCTCCCTAGTACTTAAAATAAGAAAGATTCATTAGTTTATGATTGTTTGGGACCATTTTAAAATGAAAATTAGACCCCCCCCTTAAGGCCCCCTCCCAGGCTTCTTGATGATTTATTAAACTTGAGTAATTGGAAAAAAAAATTTTTAATTAAAAAAAAAAACTTAAGCAGTGGGAAATTTTCACTTATTTTCCTTATGGAGGAATACAGGTTGTGTTCAGGAGAGTTCAGCTGAACATCAGCCATCCTCAGAGTGAGAAGGAGGTCAATGCCCTTAGGAGGGGTGTTAGGAATAGCTTCTGGTTTGTTGGAGGTAGCACTACTTAGTGAAAAGAACAATGGACTTTGAGTCAAAAAAGATTGGGTTTAAATCTTGCCTCAGGCACCTACTAGCTTTGTGAGCATGGGCAAATCATTTAATTTCTCTGAGATTCAGGTTACTCATGTGTGAAATGAGGATATTAGGACCTCTAGAATCAATCTTGCAGAGTTGTTAATATCAAATGAGTGTACTTCCAAAGTGCTTTGTAAGCATTAAAGTGCTGTATAAATGTCAGTTTTTGTTGTTGTTATTAAATATTCCTGTCCCTATAGTTTAACTATACTCCTGACCTAATTGTAGTAAAGCTTTATCTCCTCATGGACTAATTCTTGTGGATCTGACTGAAAGGGATTCTGGTGGTTTTGCTCCAATCATTCTTCTGGCTTGATGTCTTCCTCATTATTTCCAGTTTGGACTTTGGCTTAATCCCATGGTTCTAGTTTCATCTTTGTTCTGACATCTGTTATTCTGGCTCCCTCATAAACATCCTGGGCCATCTCCAGTCATCCTGATCTATATTTTGCCACTGGACCCAGATGGCTCTGGAGAAGAGAGTGAGGTTGGTGACCTTGCATAGCCCTCCCTCATTGAAATCCAATTTACTACAAGTCATGACATCATCTCCCAATGTCATGGTCTTTGAGAATGAAGGACAGGGCAACTAGGTGGCACAGTGGATAGAGCACCAGCCCTGGAGTCAGGAGGACCTGAGTTCAAATCTGGCCTCAGATACTTAACACTTACTAGCTGTGTGACCCTGGGCAAGTCACTTAACCCCAATTGCCTCACAAAAAAAAAAAAGAGATAATGAAGGACAGCAACAACAACCACTCTGAAAGGCTGGTAACTATTTCAGGGAATGATTATTAATAACCAATAATCTGGAGGGAAATTCAGAGTTCTCCCCTTTTTTCCAAAGTCCTAAATTAATCCAGTTTTTCTTGAATCTCAATCACTGATAATGAGACTCTCCTGATCCCAGTCAGACTCCACCCAATCTTGCAAGGAATTTAATGTAGGGTAAAGAAGCCCATTGAGTTCTACTCAAGCTGGGATGGAGACAGATCTTTTTGTCTAGATAGCTGAAGGCTGGAGGTGGTCTGAGTAGAGATAATTTCTCTGTGTCTTGGGGTCATCCTCAGCGCCCCCCATTGGAAAAGGTATACGTTCTTTGACTTGATACTCTAAAGCAATGAGTGGTCTGGTATATATATATATTCAGCCCTTCATTTTAATATAGGCCACTTCCAATCACATTAACCAATTAGATTTGATCGCTGATTGATGAACCATCTATTTGGGGGGGGGTTGGGGGGGTTGGGTTTTTTTGGGGGGGCAGGGTAATGAGGGTTAAGTGACTTGCCCAGGGTCACACAGCTAATAAGTGTCAAGTGTCTGAGGCTAGATTTGAACTCAGGTTCTCCTGAATCCAAGGCCAGTGCTCTATCTACTTTGACACCTGGCTTCCCCCTCACCAACTATTTTGAAGGGCATATAAACTGTGAATTTGCTGCCATGATCTTCTGTCTAAGAGAGATAGCCAAATGACCATCCTTTTATTAATAACCTCTTGGCCTTATTAATAAAATGATAAAATTACCCTGAACTTACATCTCTTGAACTTTTTAAGCATAATACTATCTTAGTCTAGCACCACCTATTCCCAGGCCACCATTGCAAATTAGACTTCCTGCTACTTTCCTGTGAAACCCAAGAGTAGGGATCAACTAGCCCTGTGACTTGGGGACAATTTCTTTGGATATCTTTAGTGCCTAATGGGTAATAGCTTCATTTACAGGTAATACATTTGATAATCCACAGGAGAATGTGCTACCTTCATCCAAAGAAACACATGAAAAGAACTGGCCTCAAGGAACTCAAGTTCACTTAGCTTAAGGGCTGAACATGATACTGGGACTACATAGGACAAAGAGACAGAGACATAGGGTAAGCAAAGAATTGTTCACCAAATCTCAGAACATTGAGTAAGGGGAGCCTTGCTTAATACATGAAAGAGCTAGATTTAGGCAATCAAATCATTTTTTTCCCCACTTGGTATGAAGTAAACTGGTGAACTAATTATCCTGAGATTTAATACAGCCTGGAAAAAATGAACACATTCATTAAGGGTTTAGATAAATTCCCAGATAATGGATAAATCAATTAAGCATAATTACAAGAAAATAATATTTTGGCTAAAGAAAAAGAACATTTCCCGAAGTCCAAGGAGTGTAAAGAAGAAACTCCTATCAACTTGATGGTTATTAAGCAAACCACTTAAAAGTACTATAACATCTGTACTGCCTTTACTGAGGATTGCAAAGCCTTTGATTCAGTTATGAACTCATTGCTTATTCATATGATGCAGTTACAAAATAAATCCAAACGTTGTGACAAAACTAGAACATTTGATGTTCAGAAAGAAAATTACTATCTATTTAAAACATACCACCAAAATTGTCATAAAAATGTAATCTTCCAAGAAGATGATGTAAATCCTCTATTTCTGCTTCCCTTTAATCCATTATTATCTCTCCTAAATTAAACCGAGTACGTTTAGTCAAAGAGGAAGCTAAAATAAAATGTCTAGCTCTAGAGCTGTGATTCCTTTATCATATTAATCATACATAATTTGATCTACATGGATGACATCAAATTGTGTGGCTCCATTGAAAAACACATTCAAGAGCTACTTTGTCTCTCAGAAACTTACTCCAAGAACATTAAAATTTCATTTGCACTCCATAAATGTAAAATTATTGATGTATGCCAAGGAAAAAGCAATTATATAGTACCCACTATGTGTCAGCTAGGTGGCACAGTGGATAGAGTGCTGGGCCTGGAATCAGGGAGACTCATCTTTGTGAATTCAATCTGGCCTCAGATATTTATTAGCTGTGTGACCCTGAGCAAGTCACTTAACCCTGTTTGCCTCAGTTTCATCATCTGTAAAATGAGCAAGAGAAGGAAATGGAAAACCCCTCCAGTATCTTTGCCAAGAAAACCCAAATGGGGTCATGAAGAGTCAGACATGCCTGAAAACTGTGCCAGGCACTGCTTTACAAATATTATTTCATTTGATCTTCACGATAGCCCTGAAAGGTAGGTTTTATTATTATCCTCATTTTATAACTTAGGAAACCAAGACAGTCAGAGGTTAAGTGACTTGTCCAGGGTCACACAGCTAATAAGTATCAGAGGCCAGATTAGAATTCAAATCTTCTTGACTCCCAGTGATCTATCCACACCTCAAAATATCCTTGAGAATTCAACAAATAAACCTTACCGGAACAAGAGCCTTGTCACAAACAAAATTGTTACCTAGAGTCATCCAGACAAAATGATTATTCACAAAAATTTAAGAACAATGTTTTTTAATAGATGATATCAAAGCAAGTACTCATTTGAGGAGGCAGAAAACACCAACAAGGGGGATCAGAAATGGCTTTGTATATGAACTGAGCCTCGAAGGAAGCTGGGAGGCAGAAGAAATGAAGAAGTACACACAGGAATGCTTGTATGATGTCATGGTGATAACAGATGGAATGCCTAGTAGAAGAGTAATCAGGCTAAATGTAGACAGACTCCTCAAAGGGGAATAATATGAAATGTCTAGAAAATTAGGCTGCAGCCTGCATGTAAAGGGCCTTAAACACCAATCTAAATGTGTAGTTTGTTTTCATCCTAGAGGTAATAGGGAGCCATTGATGATTATTAAAGGGAGGGGAGTAGAGAGAGGGAATTATACAATCAAACTTTATTTAATTTAGTACTTGCATGGAAGATAATTGGGGAAGAGACAGATTGTTACCAGAAGATGAAAACTAGAGTGGGGTGGAGAAGAAAAGAACATGGTACAGAAAAAAAAGCTAACAACATTGCTAACGGAATCCTGGATGCTGCTGGGCAGAGAGAGACCTGAAGGTTCTGGGTGAGCAGGAGAAAATCTCTTGGTTGGAACACCATGCTATTACCATACAGACAGCGTTGTGCCCCACAAAGAAACTTAGAATCAAATCTCAAGTTGTATCCAATGTCATCCCAGATGAACGTACAAAATAGGGCACAGAATATTAGAGCTGGAAAGCAGCCTTAGAGGTTATTATCTCATTTGATACATTAATGATATATTATTAGTTTGTAATTATAAAATTACATGGAACTCGTGTATGTAAAGTGCTTTATCGAATTTATAAAAATTCAAGTGCTCTAGAAGTGTCAGCTATTACTGTTCTAGTACAACCCCATCATTTAACAGGTAAGGCAATGGAGATCAGACAAATGAAATGATTTGTCCAAGGTCACAAAGTGAGATAGTAGCACAGGCCTTGGAATACTCAGTGCTCCTGGCTTCCAGACCAGGGCTGGCTCTTCCACACCATATCTGCATCCTTCCTCACTAGATAGAAGGTAGGTAGAACAAGAAGTAGTAGTAGCCTATGTGTAGTGAACTGAGGAGTTCTGGGAGCTGTCCCCTCCCCTCTCTACCTTAATCCACTGTGTTCCAGGCAATGTGCTAAATGTTTTATAAGCATTATCTCATCTGATCCTCACAACAACCCTGGGATGTAGGTGCTATTATAACCTCCATTTTGCAATTGAGGAAACCAGACAGACAGAGGTTAAGTGACTTGCCTAGGGTCACACAGGTAGAATCTGAGGCTAGATCTGAGCTCCCATCTTCCTGATTCCAAACCTAGTACTCTAATCACTATACCACTTACCTGTCTCTCTGTATCAAAGCATATTTCAAGATTATTTGAAATACATAAGAATTCAGTTGTCAGGTACTTCTTGGACTAGAATCAGAGGAGTTTAGCCAGGTCCTTGTCAGAAGGAGACTGGGCTGGGAGGTAGCAGTTTCTTCATCTATAAAATGGGATAATAATAGCACATACCTCACTTAATAGGGCAACTAGGTGACCCAGTGGATAGAGTGCTGGACCTGAAGTGAGGAAGACTCATAATCCTGGGTTCAAATCTGGCTTCAGACACTTACTAGCTGAGTGATCCTGGGCAAATCACTTAACCCTGTTTGCCTCAGTTCCTCATGTGTAAAATGAGCTGGAGAAGAAAATGACAAACCACTTGGAAATGGCAAACCACTCCAGTATCTTCACCAAGAAAACTCCAAATAGGATCACAGAGAGTTGGATATGATTGAAAACACATGACTGAAAACAATAACTTAATGAATGTTAGCTATTATTATTATTTGCCATCAGAGCAACCAAGGCAGTACAGAAGCCCCACAGTATGGTCCCCAGTAACAGTGGTCTAGTAAGGTTATGACATTCTTGTTTACTCCTCCCCAGCCCAACAGAGAGTTGACTAGTTTAAATTTCATTTACTCTCTACTGTTCCTCTGAACAGTTGCATTTGCCCCCCAAACAATGGCTGCACTTATTTTCATTTACTTGGTCTGTTGGTGGTGTTTGTATGTGTTGAGGGGTGAGGGTTCATTTTTCTTGAGCTTTTTAAATTAGATTTTTGAGAGTAATATATTCATGTAGAAAGCAAAGTAACCCACAAACTTGAATGGTGAAGATGGATAATTCAGGTGGAGCACGGGGCTAGATCATTGCAGGGCTTGTTCATTTATCTAGGTCTCAGCTTCATGCAATGTAAAGACTGTAAGATGAATGCAATAAAGATGGGGAGCTTTTCCGATTCGTGTTTATAGGCTTTGTGTTAAAAAGCCAATAGATCTTGCATTTCCCTCCCCCGAACCATAAAGCAAGTAAACAGCTTACTGACATTTTTCTTTCATTCTCCTAGGAAGTTTTGTACTATTTACTGTGTTATACTGGAGGATGAGGGGGGAAATCTAGTTATCTACCAAAGATGCTCTCAGACAGTAATAAAGTGTCTGAACCATTAGATTGTTTACGAAGCCTTCCCTGAAATCTTCAACTCTTACCTGATAATTTGAAGAGTATTTGAAAATCTTTTCAGGGACAGTTTGAAGCTCTTCTATCATCAAGTATTGCTGATATATCAAGTTGTTCCAAGCTTTGGATTTAATTCTCTCACTATATGCAGCACCCTGGGCTAGGTACTATGAAAGGAGATAGAAGTAGAAATCACCAGTGTCCCCAAGGCACTTATACTGTTAACTAACTTGGGGCAACCTTTCTGAAATTGGAAATTAAATCTCCCCAAAAAAATTTTGTTTGGAAAAAATGTTTCAGAGGGTACCTTGATGAGGACTTGTGTTGATATTAGGGAGCTCCATTCACATAACAAATAATTATTGAATGGAATCTATACTGTTCAAAGTTTAACAAAAATGTGCCCAGTGGAAAGATAACTACATTTCCCGTGAAACACTGGGTCCCAAGGCATGGGACTGGTTGGACAAAGGCAATACTTTATGTTCCATAGTGTTGGTTCAGCAGAAGAGAAAGATTTCAGAGAGATGGAGAGTGATGGTGGCACCAAAAATGGAGAAGGGACAGTAGCAGCACAGTCTTCTTGCCATCTGTGGAGTACAAATTAAGAAAGGAGAGGAGACCTTCTGTCATGACTGAAACTGTGGAGGCCAGTGGACATGCCAAGTGGATCTAGTTTTCCTAACCTTCAGTCCAGCCATTCCAAAGACTTTATTATATTATTCTCATTTCAGAGTCATGAGTTTTGAGTGGGTTATGTTTTCAGAGTACCCAGAAAGGGTGAAGTATTAAAAGAAATGGGGGGGGGCAGATAGATGGCACAGTGGTTAAAGCACTGGCCCTGGATTCAGGAGTGCCTGAGTTCAAATCCGGCCTCAGACACTTGATACTTACTAGCTGTGTGACCCTAGGCAAGTCACTTAACCCCCATTGCCTGCAAAAAAAAAAAAAAGAAAGAAAGAAAGAAATGGGAATGAAATTATGCTCATTTGGGAATGGGTGTCAAGAATAATTTTCTATTGCTTTTCTTTGAAATCCTCTCCATATGAAATACCTTATGTGGTCAATGCAGCTTCTTTGTCTGGTCTGTTAGCATGATGGAAAACTAAATAAGGTTGACTTAAGAAGTCCACAATTGAACTAGGTAGTGGCCAAATAAACCAAGACAGATAATTTAGCAGACTAGGTAAAATTATCTTTGAAACAAAGGCCACAATCTTGCTATCTTGGAGCAACCTTCCTGAAATTGAGAATAAAATCTCCCAAAAATATTTGTTTGGAAAAATGTCTTAGATTGATGGGAATTTATTTTGATTTTAGTAAGGTCTGTTCATAAAACAGATATTTATTCAACATAATCTATACTGTTCAAAGTATTATAAAAAGTATGTGTATAATGGAAAGATGGCTATAATTCCCATGAAGTCCTGGATCCCAAGGCATAGGATGTGTATATGTGTGTGTAGGCCTCCATCAGTCGAGGACTACCATGGATCAGCACCTTAAAGAGCCACAGGCCACAGTGTGGATGTGCAGTCTGATACGGGAGGCAACTCCTGAGTGACTTATAACCAGTAACTGCCGCATCCCGTGTTGTATCTACCCCATGAGAAGTAGCTGTAGTGTCCTCTCCAGGGCACTGGCCTGGGCAGATCAATTGGAAAACAAGCTGTTGCCCATGCAGCGGGTTTTCCCTCTCTGTGACATTGGTGGATCCAAAGGAGAGGCAGAGTCAATACAGTTTGGCACCAGTGCTGCTGCAGGAGTTGCCAGAGGGATGTAATGTCCAACATCCAACTGCCTAAGGGACTCTGACTCCTGATTTTTCCTCGGGGTTAACTCCCGAAGCCTTTCCCATATATGGGTATAGCCACAAGGCAGTGGAGGTTAAAAATCAGGGTTTCCTTCCCCTAGGCGGGTTGCCTGCCAAGGCTAACGAGCCCCACCTGCCCGAAGTGACTGGTTTTAAGGCGCCAGTGACTCGCCTTCGCCCCTTCTTCTGTTAGTGGAAACAGTTCCACCACAAGAAGGCCAGGAGTTGGGCTTCAGTTGTCAGGGGCTATTTGAGACACACGCTATTGGAGCATTTTTATAGAGTTCCAAGGCATAGGACTGATTAGACAAAGACAGTACTCCATATTTCACAGTATCATATGGCTCAGCAGAATTCATGGGAATCAAAAGATATGCAAGTGGGGCAGCTAAGTGGCGCAGTGGATAGAGCACTGGCCCTGGAGTCAGGAGTACCTGAGTTCAAATCCGGTCTCAGACATTTAACACTTACTAGCTGTGTGACCCTGGGCAAGTCACTTAACCCCAATTGCCTCACTAAAAAAAAAAATTAATTAAAAAAAAAAGATATGCAAGTTAGAAAAGCAATGTGCTAGGCTTTATAAACATCTTTTTAAATACTTTTGACAGGGATTTATATATACTCATTGACCAATACATACTTATTGATTGCTTTTTTTAGGAATTCTAAAATGATCTATCTCCATCCTTCAAGGTTAAACTCAAATTTCCATCACTAAATGGGTAGCTTCATATAATGGATAGCTTTGGCAATGACCATGGAGTCAAAGGAACAGAATTCAAATTCAACCTCAGCCTCTTCCTACCTGTATGATCTTGAAGTCACTTAACCTCTGGACTTTAGTTTATTATCTACAAAATGAGAGGATTTGGACTACATTAACTCAACCAGCTCTAAATCTATGACCCAGTGAAGGCTTCCTTGACTATTACAGCTATATAAAGTTGTTGTTCTTTGTCCTTCATTTTCAAAGAGGGCCATGACATCAGGAAGTGATGTCATGACTTGCACTGAATTGGATTTAAGTAAGGGAGGGCTGTGCAAGATCACCAACCTCATTCTCTCCTCCAAAGTTATCTGGATCCAGTGGCAAGATATAGATCAGGATGACTAGAGATGGCCCCGCTGTATACAATATCAGTGATTAAGGCATTAGATTTAAAATCCACCAGACAGTTGTGTGGGTTTATATTACATCTTTGACACTGGTGGTCTTCTAAAACCTACATTTTACTAAAGACATTGAAAAACTGGAGTATCTCTAAGATAGGACAACCTTGATGGTGAGGGGATTAGATATACACAATGTGAGGATCATTGATGGAACTAGAGATGCTTATCCAGGAGAAAAGACAAAGTGGAGATATATTAGCTGTTATCAAGTAATCAAAGGGTAGTCATCTTGAAAAAGGGTTAGACTGGGTTCTGCTTGAATCTAGAAGCAATGAGTGGAAGATACAAAGAGGTAGATTTTGGCTTGATGAGGAAAATTTCCTATAGAATCAGAGCTATCCAAAAGTGGACTGAGCTGCCAAAGAAGATAGTGGGTTCCCACTCATTGGAGACTTTTGAGAAAGCATGGATATTGTAAGAAGGTGTTCTTGGTAAAGTATGGCTTGAACTAGGGGCCTCTGATATAATTTCTGTTAGCCCTCAATTCTGTTACCATCCTCTCTTAACTGCCCAAGGGGATTAGGATCTCAGAATAACATTGAGACTAAGACCTTTAATTGTGCATCTCAGGAATTTATCATCCACATCATTTCAGCAAGGCTGAGGAAGGATGCATTAAAAAAAATGCAGTGTACCTCCCTGAACAGAGATATGGCAAAATCTTAGAAAATTCCCCCTATGAGCTTCCGAATTTAACCCTTGCAATCCTTCCCCCACTCCTCTCACAATAACCAGACCAAAATAATTACCTTTACTTTTGCCCCTTTGGAAGTCAGATGGACCATCCTACAGTTTCATTAGGATAAGGCCATTCAGGAGATTACCAGAATGATTCTGTTCGGGTTGTTAGGCACCAAATTTTTTTCCAGGACTCCATGGTTTTATTGATGTGTTTTATCTCATCAGTGATCTTCTCCACAATTATAAGCATATTCTGTTGACCTAAAGTTTCCCACTATTCTTTCCCACTAAGCACATCCAATAGTTAACATTTGTTAGAATGTAAACTCCTTGAAGGTAGGGAATGTTTTATTTTTGTCTTTTATCCGAGCACTCAGCATAAAGCTTAAATAAATGCTTATTGAGTAGCAGGATACAACATAAACATTTGCTTAATCTAATTAAATATAAATATTACTTCCAAATGCAACACAGCATAACTTTAGCTTAACTCAAAGTACAACTTAAACATTGGCTTAAAACACAATCACAGGGGCAGTTAGATGGCGCAGTGGATGGAGCACCAGCCCTGGAGTCAGGAGTACCTGAGTTCAAATCCGGCCTCAGACACTTAACACTTACTAGCTGTGTGACCCTAGGCAAGTCACTTAACCCCAATTGCCTCACTAAAAAAACAAAACAAAACAAAACAAAACAAAACAATCATAGTAAACATTAGTTTGACATATAATGGAGTTTTCTTCAGCAAGTCCTCCAAGCCATATGTTAATAGTTACATAGAAAAAGATGAATTCTCTGGGTTTATGCTTCTCTACCCACTTTCTCAGAAAGTATAAACATTAGTCTAGCTTACCAATTAGCTAGGTTGAAGCCACAAAGAGTCACAGTGGGTAGGGCAAAAGGATGGGAAATTAGGTTTAGAAAACAAAATGAGCCTGGAGCCTAGAGCCTGGAGTTTGGAGTCAGGAAGACTTGAGTTCAAATCCAGCCTCACTCTCTTAGTACCTGTATTACTCTGGGCAGGTCACTTTGCTTCACTTTCATCAACTGTAAAATGAGTCTTATAATAGTAACTGTCTTATAGGGTTGTTGTCAGGCTCAAATGAGATAATAACATTTGTAAAGTGTTTAGCACAGTTCCTGTTTCCCATAGGGGAGGGAGACCTTTGTCAATCTGATGTGGGCTAGAATTTGGGGTCAAATTAATTGTCCCAAAAGAATTACAAGACTCAGTGACTCAATTTCCCAAGTTTTATTGCAATACTGTGAGTGATCACAGGGAGAGAACCAGAATATTGGAAAGGTATCTCTCAAATAAGGAAAGGAAAGACAGTTATATTTATAGTACGGATAAATTGATTATCAGTCTCATTATAATAATCTCCACCTTGGGGAGGTACAGGGGAGGGCCTATCCTAATTTGGAGTTCTGGGGTCCTAAGCCAACCCCCAAGGTGGGTACCTTTTTCAGTGGAGGTGTGTTTTGGGGGCTTACACGTCATAAGGTGAATCTGGGGACAAATTTGGCCTTTTCTGCACGTCTCTTTTTGATTCCCATGGCTAGTTTCAAAATATAATCATTTTTCATTAGAATTTCTATAGGTTGTCTTTTTCCTTTATTGTTATTTTGACCTGACCCGTTCTGGTCCGTTATGGATGTTGATCACTATGGGTATGAGGACCTAACATAAGTTATCCATTAACTGGGATCTGACTCCCTTTTAGAGCTAATATCTGTATTAGAGCTTGGGTCTTAGGTTTTTCTATTAACCCCTTTTTGCCTCCTACATCAAATCCTGTGCTTTATCTGACCTTGAAGTTTGCCCCCAGTTTATTGCTCAGAGGTTACTTGTCTCCTCACCAGTGCTTCAATCCTATTCTTACCTTTGATTTCTAAGGAACACTTCTTTTTGGGTCCTTTTCTAGGGAGTGCTCCCCTGGATGGGAGGTGAGGGGTGAGGTGAGCAATACAAACAGTTGCCTAGATCAGGGCTTCTTAAACTTTTTCCACTTGTGACCCCTTTTCACCCGAGAAATTTTCACACAACTCCAGCTACATAGGTAAATAAAATAGGTATAAATAATCTTTTACTGTTGCCAAATTTTACATGACTCCCCACATTCAGTGACACAACTCCATATGGGACCCACAATTTAGGAATTTTTGACCTAGAGTACTAATATGAATCAGGTATGGAATACATAGTTTTATTGCCACATACAGAAAGGAATGCTATGCAAGAAAGAATCATAGAATGATTATAGTTAGTTGATAGGCTAACATTCAAGTCACCTTGGGACATTTGCCATGTTTCCTTGTGAGGACTGCTTATTTCCCAATTTATGTTTCACCAATAAACACAAATAGGGTTTTTCTTTCCAGCATTCTCTCTTTGTGTGGATAACTTTTTCTCTTTTGATGGTTCTGCTTCTGCTGATGTTTCTACCATAAGTGCTCAGGTAGCTAATACCCTGATACTCAGATGTCCAGGAAGGGAAAGAATGTAGCTACCTTTTGAGATCTCACAAGGCTCTGTACCAAAGGAAGGAAGTTACTGATAGATAGGTGACACAGGTGATAGAGTGCTGGACCTGGAGTGAGGAAGAACTGAGTTCAAAGCCAACCCTGGACATTTACTAGATGTGTGACCCTGGGCAAGTCATTTAACCTCTGTTTGCCTCAGTTTCCTCAACTGTAAAATGAAGATGATAATAATACTTTCTTCCTACAGGTGTTATGAGGATCAAATGAGAAAATATTTGTAAAGCACTTTGAAAATCTTAAAGCACTAGTTATTATAATTAGTAGTAATAACAGGTCACATCCCAGGTACAGGCTTACCCAGGAGTTCCTGAACACATCATGGCCTGAAGCCAACTAGAGGGGAGTGAATCCCTCCCCTGAACCTCCAAGACTCTGAGAGTCATTCTTATGCTTCAAGGCCCACAAGAAGGGACTAAAGGGTCAGGCATTGCCTGATTAGTATATTCATGGAGTTCTGACTCAGCAGCCAATTAACAGATTGTTTTCTCCCTCAGCTCATAGTTAAAGCCAAAAGGAATCAGTCAGAAGATATCTGTGCAAGCTCTGAAATAGGGTGTAGTGAGAGCCTTCATTAAGTATGTCTGGAAATATACCTATACCAGGTTTCCATGGCTTGGCTGAAATGTTGAAAAAGCATACTCCAAGGGGTAGAGAGTGATGATATATTAGTGTGACAAGCAACACAATGACCTTAAACTCCAAAGGATGCTCCCTCAAAAGTGACACCCTTATAGGGAATACTTTCAACTTTAGGGAGTATTTGGTTCTGTAATTTTCCTTTTCTTTGAGTCCCTAAAGTATTTACACATGTTAAGTCCTGAAATAAATCAAAGTCAAGAGTTGAGGAAGAAAGCATCTTTAATTGAGATAACAGGGTAACAAACCAGCCACCCTGGGGGATGTCCAGTAGATTTCTCAACCAAAAAGAGCCATGAACAAGTTTTTATCGTTTTAGGAGGAGGGGAGGAAGAGGAAGTATGAAGTAGCAAGACATGCAAGATGAGATCTGACTTCAACTTGGTTCCCCCACAGGGCAGAACCCCTGGGTGGGGGGAAGCAAGGTGTGGTTCAGCTCAATCTAATCAAGAGTAAATATCTTAAGAGCAGTAATGTAAGGACATTATTGAAATTCTGACATCACAAGGACCATTTAACATTGTGGCAGTCCATATTACATTTAGCATTAGCAATTTTCTGTCATTATATTAACAAGTTGCTGTCATATACAATCTAGCCCCTCAAATAGATACTATCTTGTCTCGTGGGTATATTCTGATATAAGGAGGCTCCCCAGAGGACTATCATGGGATCACAATGTTCTGAGGTTCAGGGAACTTTGTTCATTGGGAGAGGGTTCTGCGCTGTGAGTTCCAAGGGGCTATACTTGGGTATTCAGGAACATCTCTGGGAGATTTGAAGGGAATGGTTGGAGGAAGGAGGAAGTGAGCAGAGAGAAAGACTAAATGAAATGGTGGCACTGTTAAAACAAGGCTGTGGATTCTGAAGGAGACATAGAGTGTGGTGATGGACTAGAAGGAAACTGAAGGCAGAGGGGCAAGTGGCAGAGAAGAAGTGCCTATGCCTTCTAGACTATATACCCCAGAGCTGGTGCCAGAGAGATCATTCTCCCCAGGTAGCCAGCTCCTTTCTTATCTTCCCAGAATCTCTTCCTTTAGCAACCTGAACTGAGGCTGGTCTCTTCTATCTTGTCTCTCAAAGCTTCAACCCAGGAGTGTCCAAAGTGTCTCTGTGCTCTAAGAGGACTTAAAGCTCAATGAGTTCCCAAAGTGGGGCCTTGAAGAGTCCTCAAGGGGGATTCAAAGAGGACTTTTGCTTATAGAGTCTCAAAAAGGATGGACAAAGGCTGGAGTTCTCACCTCTTACCAATTCCATCCTGCCTTTCACATATGGGAGGGTCTTCATCTCCAGCAATGAGGAGAGAGTCCCATACCAATTGGCTTTGGGACAGGGGTTACATTCCTCCCCTTGGCCAAAATTCTTTGTGGTCCCTTATAAAGATCACCTGTTAATTATACAAGGTAAACACAGACATCAGTGTTTTAAAACAACAAGGATGTGATAGGCAATCAGCCTTCAGTGCCCCTGAAATAAAACATGTATATTAACAATACATGCAGTGAGGATGGCACTATATAGAGCATCACCTGTGAGGATGCCTCAGTGACAGCATGCCTTACTGTATACAGGGTATAATACACATACACATTTCACAAATACATGCATAATCATGGTATGCAGCAATCAATCAAAAACAGTAAATATGGCTTAATGAAACAAACCTAGCTAGTTACATCCCACATATAAAATACAACTTAACTTTATAGAATAGCATATATGCAAAATAATTTTTAAAGAACACTGCTTTTATATGGATGTATCACAAAACATAGTCAAATATACATAACAGCAAAAAAAAAGCATTCCCAAACAAGCAGTGGTTAGTATATATATAAGTAAATATATGCAATTATATACAAGACACATTTTACACGAGGAGTCTCTAATATTATCACCTAGAGACATGTGTAGGTGCAGTGGATAAAGCACTGGCCCTGGATTCAGGAGAACCTGAGTTCAAATCTGGTCTCAGATACTTGATACTTACTGGGCAAGTCACTTAACCCTCATTGTCCCACCCCTCCCCCCCCCAAAAAAAAAGAAAAAGAAAAGAGACATGCGTAACTATACTTTCAGGTTTACCTGTAACATTATAACTTAGCCCAGGGGCCAGCCTAGTAGACCTAATTCTCTCATCACTGACTGATCTTTCTGCCTTATACCAGAGCCAGTAATTGGTATGGGCTGAGCATCAGGATCATTGTAGACTTGTATGTCTACTCCTGGGTTGACAACTATACTAGGTTAACTATCACAATTTTTCAGCTCTTTGGGTTGAATTTGTACCTTCTATTCTCTCTGGGTTCATCACTCCTGCTCTGTAATAATAGACACAGTTTTCTTCATTGGATACACCACTTTCAGTGCCCATATCTGAGTCAGAAAGTCTTTATACAGCCAATGGACAGTGTCTTCTTTCAATCTTCCTAGGTGTCTATCCCTTATCTCTACCTGCTTATTAGAAAGTCCAACTAACTCTCATATGGGTAATAGATGGTTTCAGTGAATAGTCCTGATAGGGCTCCTTCCATTCTCTGGGGCTATTTTTTTTTTAGCAACAAACATTTATTTTATTTTCCATTTACATGTAAGGGTAGTTTTCAACATTCATTTTCATAAGATTTAGAGTTCCAAATTTTTCTCCCTCCCTCCCTCCCTCCCTCCCTTTCCTCCCCCCTCCACAAGATCACAACCAGGTTATATATGTACAATCCACAAGTGTTCTTTTTATCAGTTCTTTCTATAGGGGTGCATAGTAAGCTTCCTCATTAGTTCCTTGGTATTGTCTTGGATCCTTGCATTGCTGAGAGTAGTTAAGTCATTCACAATTGCTCATTGAACTATACTGCTGTCACTATGCACAATGTCCTCTCAGCTCTGCTCACTTCACTATACATCGATGTTTATTAGTCTTTCAAGGTTTTTCGGGGATCATACTGTTTGTCATTTCCTGTAGCACAAGACCATTCCACTATAATCATATAACACAGCTTTTTCCATCATTCCTCAATTGATGGACATTCCCTTGATTCTCAATTCTAAGCCTCCAGCAAGAGTTGCTATAAATATTTTTTATACAATTTTCCCCCTTTTCTCTTTTTCATGATTACAATTGTTAACTGTTTCCCTTTCATCCTATTCCCTTCCCCATGATATTTATTCTATTATCCATCTTCTTTTATCCTATCACTCTTCAAAAGGGATTTGCTTCTCTGTCCCCTCCCCCACTCTGCCCTTCCTTCTTTTGCCCCTCTCTCTTTATCCCTTTCCCCTCCTATTTTCCTGCAGAGTTATAGAGATTACTCCACCCAATTGAGTGTGTACATTATTCCCTCCTTGAGCCAATTCTAATGAGATTGAGGTCTTTGAGCCAATTTTGATGAGTGTTAGGCTCATTTGCTGCCCAGATTAAATAGATTACTCCACCCAGTTGGGTGTGTCTATTATTCCCTCCTTGAGGCAGCTCTGATGAGTCTAAGATCTTTGAGCCTTTTCTGATGAGTGTAAAATTCATTTACTGCCCTGCTCCTCTCCCATCTCTTCCCCTACTCCATAAGCCTTTTCCTGTTACTTTCTTGTAGGATTTTGCTTCTGCCCTTCCCTCTCCCCCAATGAATTCCCTTCACCCCTCAATTTAACCCTAAAGATGTTATCATCTAGATAAGTGACACAGTGGACAAATCATCACCCCTGGACCCAGGGGGATCCCAGCCAAATACTGGCCTCAGACACAAGACAGTCACCCACTGTATGAACCCAGGTATGTCCCCCAGCTCCAATTTTTTTTTTCATGGTTTTCTAGGGTCTTGTATTTGAAAGTCAAATTTGCCATTCAGTTCAGGTCTTTTCATCACAAATATCTGAAAGTCTTCTTTTTCATTAAAGTCCCATTTTTTCCACTGAAAGATAATGCTGAGTTTTGCTGGGTAGGTGATTCTTGGTTGTAATCCCATTTCCTTTGCCCTCTGGAATATCATATTTCATGCCCTCTGGTCCTTTAATGTAGAAGCTGCTAGATCTTGTGCTATCCTGACTGGAGCTCCACAGTACTTGAATTCTTTCTTTTTGGCAGCTTGCAATATTTTCTCCTTGACCTGAGAGCTCTGGAATTTGGCTATAATATTCCTAGGAGTTTTCTTTTTGGGTTCTCTTTCTAGAGGTGATCAGTGGATTCTGTCAATTTCTATTTTAGCTTCTTCTTCTAGAATTTCAGGGCAATTTTCCCTGAGAATATCTTGAAATATGGTGTCTAAGCTCTTTCCTTGATCATGGTTTTCAGGTAGACCAATAATTTTCAAATGATCTCTCCTGGACCTATTTTCCAGGTCAGCAGTTTTTCCCAGAAGATATTTCACATTGCCCTCTATTTTTTTATTCATTTGGATTTGCTTTGTTGTGTCTTGGTTTCTCATAAAGTCACTGGCTTCCATTTGTTCAATCCTAATTCTTAGGCAATTATTTTCATCAGAGAGTTTTTGTACCTCCTTTTCCATTTGATTTTTCAAGCTGTTGACTTTTTTCTCATGTCTTTCCTGCATCACCCTCATTTCTCTTTCCATTTTTTCCTCTACCTCTCTAATTTTATCTTCAAAGTCCTTTTTGAGCACCTCTAGGCCTGAAACCAATTCGTATTTTTCTTGGAACCTTTAGATATAGGGGCCCTGATGTTGACATCTTCCTCTCAAGGTGCCCCTTGGTCTTCCTTGTTACTGAAGTAACTTTCTATGGTCTTCACCTTTCTCTGTCAGCTCATCTTGCCTTTCTTTTACTAGACTTTTAGCTCCTTAAAGTGGGGCACTGTTTCCAGGCTTCAGTATCCCAAGTTTAAGAAGTCCCAGGTGGTATGATTTAAAGGAATCAGATTCTTCCTTTGCCTGGCCTCTTTCCTGGCCTTAGATGACCCCAGACCAACTTGCCAATCAACCAGCTTTGTGTGTTGTGGTTGTTAGCTCCGATGAGCCTGTGCCCCTCCCCCACCTGGGCCACTTCTACTCGAGCCTACCACCTGGTTCTCAGTAGGGGTGTAAAATCCAAGTTCTGCCTTAGCACCAGCATAAACCCCTGTAGTCTCTCCCCTGCCCAGGGCTCAGCCCACTCACCAGACTGTGAGCTTAGTTCCAGATGACACTGGTGCTTCAGCTGATTCAGAGGCTCTGGGGGTCTCCTTCTGTGGTGAGGCCTTCCTGGGACTGGATCTGTGTCAGGGTGACTGTGGGGTTGGGCTCCACTCCTGTATCAGCACAGCAGCTCCCTCCTTCTGACCTTCCAAGCCATTCTTGGTTAGAAGATGATTTCAGCACATTCTTCTGTGAGTTTTGCTGCTCCGGGCATTTTCCTATGACCTTATTTGGATGTTTTTTGGAGTGATTGTGTCATGAGTTCAGGAGCTCACTGCCTTTCCTCTGCCATCTTGGCCTGGGGCTATTTTTTTAAAACATCTTTATTTTTTGTTTTTATTATTATTTTTTTGTTTTGTTTTTATTTTTCATGGGGCAATGAGGGTTAAGTGACTTGCCCAGAGTCACACAGCTAGTAAGTGTCAGGTGTCTGAGGATGAATTTGAACTCAGGTTCTCCTGAATCCAGGGTCAGTGCTTTATCCACTGCACCACCTAGCTGCCCCCTCTGGGGCTATTTTGTAAACAGGCTAATTGTCTAGTCTCTCATTTACCTTGAGTGGGCTGACTATCCAACAAGTCAGTTAACTTGAAAGTCCATTGAATGATGAAAGTAATCTTAGCCTTGTCTTCCTCAGAAATAGGAATCTCATACTATCCACTATAGAAGTCCAAGACTGAAGACCACTGGCGGCCAAGCAGACAATCCAGGGCAACTTGTCCCTGTGGTATGATATAATGGTCTACTTTTTGCTTAAGTTTTGGTAGTCAACACACATCCATATTTTTCCACTTTGGGGGTGGGGAACACCAGCACCATGAGTGATGCATAAGAACTACTGAATCCTATAATAATGCTATTAATCAGCATTTCTTGGAGATGGTTTTTGAGGTCCTCCATCACAAACAAAGGTTCTTAGATCTTTCTCTGAATGGTTAGGCATCAGTGAGCTGATGTCTGTGGGGTTGCATCTTGAGCACATTCCACTCATACAATGAGAATACACCTGTTCTCTTGCTGAGTTCCAGCCTCTACCTATCCTTCTATTCTTTCAATACTGGGGAGTTCTCAAAGCCAATCTTTTAGGATCCACTACAGAGGGTGAACAGTTGGGGCTTCATACATACAGAGTAAATTGGAGATAATCTCAAAGGGGAGACATTTGTTTTGGAGGAGGGCAGGGAAAGGCTTCTTGCAGAAGGTGGGATTTTTGCTGAGTCTTGAAGGAAGCCAGGGAAATGAAAAGACAGAGGGGTGGAGGGAGAACATTCCAAAAATGAGGAATTGTCAAGAAAAAGGCACAGAATCAGGAGATGGGAGGGAGTGTTTCGTGTAAGGTGCAGCCAAGCTATTGTTACTGGGTTATAGAATACATAAAAGGAAATAAAGTGTTAGGAGCTAAAAGTAGGAAGGGGCCAGGTTGAGAAGGGCTTTATAGACCAAACAGAGTATTTTTATATTTTTATATTTATATACCTAAAGGTATCTGGGAGCTACCAGAATTTATGGAGCAGGGGAATATTGTGGTCAGATCTGTGCTTTAGGTAGACCACTTTGGCAGCTGAAAAGAAGATAGACCAGAGTGAGAAGTTAGAAAGAGGCAGTCACTAGAAGTAAGAATGGATTTTTGAAATATTCATAGCTGTTCTTGTTGTGGTGGCACAGAATTGGAAATTGAGGGGATGCCCATCAGCTGGGGAATGGCTAAACAAGTTGTGGTATATGACTGTAATAGAACCCTATTGTGCTGCAAGAAACAATGAGCAGGACCTGGAAAGACTTAGATGAACTGATGCTGAGTGAAATGAGACAGAACCAGGAGAACATTATACACAGTATCAACAACTATGTGTGATGATCAACTGTGAGAGACTTAATTCTTCTCAGCAAAACAATGATCCAAGATAATTCCAAAGTTCTCATGATAGAATATGCTCTCCACATCCAGAAAGAAAGAGCTATAGAATCTAGATGCAGTTTGAATCATAGTTTCTACTTTTTTTGTTTTTGTTTTTTCTTTTTTGAAGTTTTTCCCTTTTGTTCGGATTCTTCTTTCACAACATGACTAATGCAGAAATATGTCTATTGTGATTGTACATATATAACTTATATCAGATTGCTTGCTATCTTGGGGAGAAAGGAGGGAAGGGAGGGAGGGAAAAAAATTTGGAACTAGAAATCTTATAAAAACAAATGTTGAAAACTATCTCTACATGTAACTAGAAAATCACAAAATCCTTTTATGAAAAAAAGGATGGATTTTTAAATGCCAAATGGGATATCTCCCTGGAGCCACACATGTGAGCACCCTATGTCCAGACTCAATGTCCCTGGACTCCCTGCGTTTGCAGCCCTACAGATTGTTAAAAGTGGACTCCCCTTCCCCCCATAAAAAAGTATTCCCTCCTTGAGAGCCTTATATTATCTCACTTCCCCAAAAGATCATCTATTCTTCTATGTTCTTTTGCCTTCTCTATTCAGTATAACTTCCCAGGTTTTTTTGTTTGCTACTTAGTAAATAGTCCTAAAAAGGTGTAGCATTTACTGACAATTGTCATTTGTGTAACAATACTTAGTCGGAGGGAGCCAGGCTGGTGAGAGTAAGTTAAATATTACCTCCCCTTTAAGAGAGATCATGGAAAGTAAACCCCTTATCATACCCCTTGGCTTTATGTGTGGTACATGGACAGAATTCTCATGCAATACCCTCCTTGGAGTGTCAAGGAGAGATTGTCCAGCCATGGTGGTTCTGAATCCCGATTGTTGCTCTCTCACTAGCACTACTGGTAGTTGTAACAAGCACCAACCTTCTATTCTTGGAAAAAGTGACAATTGCAGTCTCCCTTGGAAATGAGGTGGGCCAGATCCAAGATCAGATATCCATCCATGCCACATGTAGGCCAGCCACATTTTTAGCTTAGATAGCTACCAACAACACATGTATACTTTATACTACAGAAGGGCCTTATCCCTTAAAATCCGTAAACTTAAAGAAAAGCAAAAAGCCTTTTTCTTCCTGGATTTTGCTTCTTCCATCTCCTATTCATTCCTTCTCCCTGACCCCTGTGGACTGTGGAAAGTAGGGGTTCCTTGATAGACAATTCAGATAAGTCTATCAGGCCATTGTAGGGAATAGATGGACAATCATTATGCTAGAAAAAACCCTTGAAATTAAAGATTCCCCCATTGAAGGAGTGAAGAGATCAGTTAGTGTTTGGGAACTTCCCCAATGGACAACTAACAGTAATGTGATCCTCAATCCCCAGCAGAAGGGAAGGGGAGGGAATATTGATCTAGATCAAAGTATTTCAAAGTACATGGGGGAAAATTATAATGAGATAACTTAAGATCACAAGGAATGATACTAGACATTATTTTGGGAGCATCTGGTTTGTTTTATTTGTCGGGCCTAGATAAACTTACCCAGATTTTCACTTAGTGACAAAAAAATAACCCTAAAGAGTCTCCAGTAATTCACCTGGAACAAGGAAAAAGGGAGATACTTCTAAATCACCCAAGAGGCCGAGGAGAAACAAGATGTTTTTGATGTGATTCCCAAAGCCTGGATAAAAGGGCTCCAGGACTTTAAAAGGAAAAGATGGATCATTCATAGTAGAGAGGAGGGTCTGGAAATCTAGCCAGGGAGGTTGGTCCCTTGCTACCCAGTTGGGTGCAGTTCTTTTTGCTACACACCCTCCAATTGAGAGTAGCCCTAAAATTATAGATTTTCCCCCAAGAACTCACTAGGCAGAAAGCAGGCCCTTCCTTAGGGAGTGACCCATTTATCTTTTTTTTCCCCCTTTTCTTGAGACTCAGGGATGGAGGAAGGCCTTGTCTGGGTGGTGATATCTTATCTTCCTGCACGCATTTATCAGAAACATTGCTATTGTTAGGGCTGATGAAGGGGAAGGGGACTGCCCCTTTGCTATTTATTGTGTGACTCTCCTCCCCCACATGCTTTGTTATCTGACCCCCAGCAGCCTCCTACAGAGAGCATTGCTCAGAGCATGGAAGGCTGCTCTATTCCAATTAAAGGTCAGAGGAAGAAGAGCAGTTATAATAATAACAATCCCTCCCATTATCAGTGTGCCTGATGATTTACAAAGTACTTTTACATGCACTATCTCATTTAGTCTTTGTAATAACCCTGTGAAGTAGGGGGATGAAGATACTACCACTCAGGAAAAATGGCTTGCCCAGGGTCAAGTAGCAAGTCTGGGACCCAGCCAAGGTTAGAACTGAGGGCCTAAGAGCATAGATCTATGGCTAGAAAGGGCAGTAGCAGCTATGTCAAATTGTCCTCATTTTACAGATGAGAAAACTGACTTGTGGGCATTTGAAAAGACTTGCCCAGAGTTGTACCAGTAGTAAACACCAGAGGCCAGATATTAACTAAGAGCCATTCAATTCAAGAAGACTTTATTGAATCACTACTACTTATAATACTGTGTTAATCCCCAAATATAAAAAGACCAAAAAACAAAAACAAAAACAGCCCCTGCTTTTAAGAAACTCATTATGTTACTTTCAGTCCATTAGTCATTTCATTAGTCCATGTGTTTGTTCACTCTATTTTCAGTCATGTCCAACTTTTCATGATTCCATTTAGGGTTTTCTTGGCAAAGATATTGGAATGGTTTGCCATTTCCTTCTCTAGCTCATTTTACAGATGAGAAAACTAAGGCAAACAGGGTTAAGTGACTTGCCCAGGGTCACATAGCTAGTATTCGTCTGAAGCCAGATTCAAACTAAGGAAGGTGAGTCTTCCTGGCTCTAGGTCCGGTGCTCTATCCACTGCACCACCTTGTTGCTCATGTTACCTCTCTCTAGTTAGGGATTCTTGACCTGGGTTTTATTAATTTTTTTTAATTTGATAATGGTATTTCATGTAATTTGTTAAGGTCTGAATAAGCTTTGTCATCTGATTTATTTTATTCATGCTTTTTAAAACATTATTCTGGAGCAGCTAGGTGGTGCAGTGGATACAGCACCAGCCCTGGAGTCAGGAGTACCTGAGTTCAAATGCAGCCTCAGACACTTAACACTTATTAGCTGTGTGACCCTGGGCAAATCACTTAACCCCAATTGCCACACTAAAAAACCGAAAAAAAACCCCACATTATTCTGAGAAATGGTTCAACTGCTTCATCAGGGTTCCAGGCTACAAATAGTCCATAAGCATTTTATTAAGTACTTACGATACGTAAGTCCTAAGTATGCTGAGCGTTGAGGGGTATAATGAAAGTCACAAACAGTCCCTGCCCTCAAGGAGCTCACATTCTAACATCTAATGAGAGGGGGCGGCTAGGTGGTGCAGTGGATAGGGCACCGGCCCTGGATTCAGGAGTACCTGAGTTCAAATCCGGCCTCAGACACTTAACACTTACTAGCTGAGTGACCCTGGGCAAGTCACTTAACCCCAATTGCTTCACTAAAAAAAAAAAAAAAACCAACAACAACATCTAATGAGAGGACAACATGCAAACAAATATGTACAAATAAGATATACACAGCATAAATTGGAGGTAATCTCAGAGGGAAGAAGGAAGGAAGGAAGGAAGGAAGGAAGGAAGGAAGGAAGGAAGGAAGGAAGGAAGGAAGGAAGGAAGGAAGGAAGGAAGGAAGGAAGGAAGGAAGGAAGTAAGTAAGGAAGAAAGGAAGAAAGAGAAGGGAAAAAAATATAAAGGAGACAGTGGTCACGGGATCAGCGAGTATGTGGAGGTGAGTGAAGTATAAGAAGACTGGACAGACAGGCAAGGATTAGGTTGTAAAGGGCTTTAAAAGCCAAGCAGAGGATTTTTATATTTGATGCTGGATGTAATAGGGAGCCACTGAAGTTCACTGAGGAGGGAGAGTGTCATGGTCAGACCAGTACATTAGGAAAAACATTTTGATGTCTAACTGAAGCATGAGCTGGGAAGAAATTTGAGGTGGGGACACCAGCCAGCTTTTTCAATAGCTCAGTCTAGGTGATGAGGGCCTGCACCAGGGTGGTGGCAGCATCAGAGGATAAGGTGGCATTTATAAGAGATTTTGTAGAGGTGGAATCAAGAAATGTTGAGAAGGTAAAATCAAAAGTTCTTGACAACAAAAAAAGGTTAAGAACCCTTTTCTATGATCACATATCTAGTATATACAAACATTTTCTGTATCTGTCTGTCTCTCTAAGTCTCTATTTCTCTGTCTCTCTGTTTCTCTGTCTCTATCCCTGTCTCTATCTCCATATCTCTGTCTCTAGTTCTGTGTCTCTATCTCTACCTCTGTGTCTCTGAATAAATGCATTACCTCTAAAGATAGCCCATAATCCACATTAGGATAGCTCTACCTGCTAAGCTCTTGAGAAGACTTTTCTTTTCTTTTTTTAATGAATAAGGAATGACAACTTTACTTTTTTTTGGGGGGGGGTACTATAGAGACTCTTAAAGATCAAGTACTAAATCCCATAGAAGTGAATATCTTTTTAAAAAAAATAATATAAGTCTGTTGGACTAAGAAAATCCAATATGTTAAAAAAAATTGGTAAATCTGTCATAATTCTGAGGAAGAATGGATCTTTGAAGATTAATGTATAAATATTTACATATAAAGTTGTCTCATGGATGGCATGAATGGATGCTTAGTCATTGTAATGAATTTTCACTCATATATTTGTTCTTTAATTCATTGAAGAAATATTTATTGAACTTTTTAATGACAAAAATAATGTATAATTTCTGCATTATTACATTTAGATATACTTAGATATATTCTAGTACATATAACTTAGTATTTTAAATCCTTCCTCTTCCCCCCCCCCTTTTTTTTTTAGTGAGGCAATTGGGGTTGTGACCTGCCCAGGGTCACACACCTAGTAAGTGTCAAGTGTCTGAGGTCGGATTTGAACTCAGGTCCTCCTGAATCCAGGGCCGGTGCTTTATCCACTGTGCCACCTAGCTGCCCCATCTTCCCCTTTTTTTTAAATAGGCAGTTTTTTTTAATAAAGGTAAATAACTGTCTTATAAATAACATATACATATCAATTTATATAAATTATATATGACAAATTTGTTTAAATATAATTACTATATAAATAAGACCTAAATAACTCATATATGCACTTCATATATAAAGATTTTTCTTAATCTATTCCTCTGCCACTTTCATCAGTCCCTCCTAGTTCTAACCCTCTGGGTGCCCAGCAGAACAATGTAATTCCTCTTCCATATTCAAATACCTAAAGGTATCTGATGTATCCCTCTTTTGCCTTCACCTCTCTGAGCCATCTGAAAATCTCAGAGATGGCAGAGGTTATCTAACACAACCCAGCCCTGAACAAAAATTCCTGGGGTAAGACACCTGACAAGTGGTCAGTCAATCTTGGCTTGAATACTCCCCTCAGGGGCTGAGGCTGGTTGAGGAGGGAGGCTTCAGAGGGTGCCTCCTAAATTACTTCCTCTTGGAAACCTGGAAGGACTTGCATGAACTGATGATGAGTGAGATGAGCAGAAACAGGAGAACATTGGACACAGTATCATCAACATTATGTGTTGATCAACTGTGATAGACTCGATTCTCCTCAGCAATACAAGGGTCCAAGATAGTTCCAAAGGACTCATGATGGAAAAGGATCTCCAAATCCAGAAAGAAAAAAAAAAAGAACTGTGGAATGTGGATGCAGATTGAACCATACTATTTCTCTTGTTTTTTGTGCTGTTTTTCTTTTTTTGAGGTTTTTCCTTTTTGCTCTGATTCTTCTCTTATAGCACGATTAATGCAGAAATATGTTTAATGTGATTGTACATATATAACCTATATCAGGTCACTTGAGAGGGAGGGAAGGGAGGGAGAAAAATTTGAAACTAGAAATCTTATAAAAACAAATGTTGAAAACTATCTCTAAATGTAACTGGAAAATAATAAGCTATTTATATGGATAAATAACAAACAAAAACCCACTTCCTCTTGAAACAACACTTTGGACTTTGGGGTAACTCAAAGGCATAATACAGTGAGGAGGGCAGAAGAATTCTTGTTTATAAAGCTATTCGTTTATAGCTACGCCGAATTGGGGTCTTATTGGATCTGACTCTTGTTTTGATTTAATCTAGCCCCCAGGCTAAGAACATTCTAACTGCTGCTAGTAGTTCAGGGAGAATTTCTCCTCTGTTAAATCTCAGTTTCCTAACTTATAAAATAAGAGGAACGGACAAGATCAGTCAAGTCTAAGCACTCACTATGTGCTAGGCACTGTGCTAAGTGCTAGGGATATAAAAGGGGGCAAAAGAAAGCCCCTCCTCTCAAGGAGTTTACAATCCAATGGGGGAGAGAACATGCTAACAAATATTCACAAAGCGAGCTATATACAAGATAAATAGCAAGTAATTGGCAGAGGGGAGGCACTAGAATTCAGAGCAGCTAGGGAAGGCTTTCGGTAGAAGTTGGGACTCAAAGGAAGCCAGGGAGGTCAGTAGTCAGAATAGAGGAGGGAGAGAATTCCAGGCATAGAGGACAGCCAGAGAAAATGCTGAGAGCCGGGAGTGTCAGGAGGCTAATGTCACTGGAGTAAAGACTACATGTAGGAGAGTAAGGTTTAAGAAGGCTAGATGATCTCTAAGGATTCTCCAATTCATTTGGGGAGGGTGGAGTCCAGATTTGTGATTTTACTGTTGCAAGGAACTCCTTCGAACAACACAGATCTGAGACTTAAGCATTTTAGAGAATCATTTGGAGACGGTGAGAAATCAAGTGACTTGATCAGGGTCACACAGCTCCCAGTCAAGCAGCCTAGTACAAAAGGAATAAGGTTAAGTGTGGCATGATCTGTTCTCGATGAAGCTATGAAGGCTCATTGATCATGCTTGCTTTCTTTTCTATATGTTCTTTAGCCATCCATTTATGAATATATTTCAGAATTTTACCAGGAACCAAAGTCAAGTTCACTGTTCCATATATAGTTCATAGTTAACATTTGTTTTCCCCTCTTTGAAAAAGGGGACATTTTGCCCTTCCCTAGTCATATGGTACTTCTCCCCTTCTCTGTGATTTTTCCAAGATCATTGGCAGTGTTTCAACAGTCACAATGAACATTCCTTTCAGTACCTGGAGATATTGTTCCTCATTCTAGGCCAGGTGACTTGAATTCAAGATGAGTAGACAGGCATTCTCTTACTACCTCCCTGCTTATCTTGGGTATCGTTTACCTATTGGCTATTTGGCAGGTAGGTGGTACAGTGGATAGAGCACTTGGCCTGGAGTCAGGAAGACCTGAGTTCAAATCTGGCCTCAGACACTTAATAGCTGTGTGACCCTGGGTAAGTCACTTAACCTCTGTCTCAGTTTCCTCAACTGTAAAAAGGAGTCACAATAGTACCTACCTCCCAGGGTGGTTGTGGTATTTGTACAGTGCTTAGCACAGTGCCTGTCACACAATCAGTGCTATATAAATGCTTATCATGTAAATCTCACAGTATACCATTGCTCTAGAGACTGCTGAAAGATATAGTCATCAGAAGTCCAGCATTTGACTACATCAAGGATCTTGAGATCCTTACAGGCATTACTGTGACTGAAAACTTCATTATATTTTATCAAGGCGTTTGCTGTTGCTCCTTCTGGAAAAGTGAAGCAACCTTTGGCAAAAGAAGTTCATTCTGTATCCTAAATGTTTTAATAAAAAGTGAAAAAAAGAAAAAATGCTTCTCTTCACCTCCTCCCATTTTGTTTTGTTCGGGCCTTTCTAGTCGGAAGCTCATTCTTCTTGTCAAATAAAACATAAGCAAAGCAAGACGGACAGCTAGGTGGCGCAGTGGATACAGCACTGGCCCTGGAGTCAGGAGTACCTGAGTTCAAATCTGGCCTCAGACACTTAACACTTACTAGCTGTGTGACCCTGGGCAAGTCACTTAACCCCAATTGCCTCACTTAAAAAAAAAAAAGGCAAAGCAAGAGAGGGACTATGAAAGACCCATGAAAGAAGATGTTATCTGCATCCAGAAAAAGAATGTGTAGAATTATTTGTACACATACACACACACACACATTTGTGTCTAATGGTAGCCATCTCTAGGGTGGGAGGGAAGGGAAAAAAAAGAGAAAATTACATGAACACTTTATTATATATTTAAAAGGAATATCAAGTTGTACATAATAAATTTGCAGTTTCATGTACAATCATCTTTTTTCCCTATTCTGCTATGCTCATTGTATTTCTTAAGTTCAGAATAAAATTTTTAAAAATCTAAATTGATTGGCAAGTTCTAAGTGCATCCACATTGTTTTCTTCAAATAATTATACATTTCTCATCCCACTGGAACTTTATATCATCCTAGTTCCATTCTTCTTTTTTCTTTCTTTCTTTTTTTTTGGCGGGGCAATGAGGGCTAAGTGACTTGCCCAGGGTCACACAGCTAGTAAGTATAAAGTGTCTGAAGCAAGATTTGAACTCAGGTCCTCTTTTTTTTTTTTTTAGTGAGGCAATGGGGGTTAAGTGACTTGCCCAAGGTCACACAGCTAGTAAGTGTTAAGTGTCTGAGGCTGGATTTGAACTCAGGTACTCCTGATTCCAGGGCCGGTGCTCTATCCACCGCACCACCTAGCTGCCCCCAAGTTTCATTCTTGATCAGTCTCCAGCTCTTCTGGGCTGAAGTTCCCTGCAGAATTTTTAGTCTTATCCTTCCTGTGAAACTTTTCAAATATGTTCTACCAAAATTTAGAGTGCATGTTCCTATATTAACAAATTCCGAAGTAGATTAGTCACATCCCCCCAAGGTTCCCATCATTGTGCCCCAGCTGCCAGTTCTTCTTTGTTGTGAAAATCAGATTCAGCATAGAATTTCCCCTTGTTGGCTCCTCCACATTTTTAAGAATTAAACTATCATTAAGTCAAGTGCAAGGATGGCATTAATTGATATTCAATCAAGCCACCTTACTCTACTTAAAGTGATCAAGTAATCATAGGCTTTAGAATACATATGAGAAGTCCTTTGAACAGCACAAGAATCATGTTCAGATGGGCCTAAGACACTTGGCCATACCCCGGGGGGGGGGGGGGGTTCTCTATAAATTGTCAAGCCAGAGAACTAGAGTCGTTTGAGAGGCTGAAATGAGCATGGCTTTCTAGCTCATCACTGAGAAGTAACTGCTTGAGGAGAGGAGTAACAGGAGAGACCTTGGCTTTGACCTTGACCAGATCTCTTCTCCCCTTTCCTCTTGCCTTTGGCCAGAGGAGGCCTTTAAGAACTTCAAAAGTTCTAAAGAGTGATGGACTTCCCATCTTTCCAATAGATGACTAGTTGTATCCCGAAATCATCTGAAGGTGATGTCTATATCAGGAGTCAAGCACAGATTCACCATACTTAAAGAGCATTTCTTTTGTTCCCCACAAATAGAAGGGACTTCCAGCAACCCAAAGCTGTGAGCTACCCCATTGTCAAAAAGCTAAAGCCCAATTTCCTTTGACATCTATTTGTCATAGTAGGGGAGAGTATCACAGACTTTGGAGGGTGGGATGTTTTGTACCAACTCTTCTTACTGTATTACCTTGCCGTTGCTCATCCTTCATTTTTGAAGAGGACTGATGTCATCACAGGGTGATACCTTGACCGGTGTGTAAATTGATTCTAAGTGAGGCAGAGTTGTAGAGAGTCATCGAAGTCCAGTCAGGATGACTGGTAATAGCTCAGGATGAAGTGGATGGTGTTGGTCCAGCGTTCAGTGTCTGACCAAGCTCTAAACACTCCACGGTACCTCCTTCAGCCACCTTCATTACTGTGATGCAGCTTTTTGGAGACACAGGTGAGAATTCAGTGATAGGTGGACAGCAAAGGTAGATGAACAGCCCTGAAAACATACCCATATGTATTTGCTTCAGGAGCATGTGTACTAAAGTTGGAACAATACAGAGGGGATTAGCATGGCTCTTGCACAAGGATGACAACCACATTCCTGAAGTGTTCCACATTGTCCTACCTTAATGATTGTAAAAACTACCTAGGCTGGTCAACTAAAATGCTTCTTAACTAATGATCTTAAGGGGGTTGCTCACTATAAAATTCTCAGCTTGCCATTTAAAATCTCCTCATGGTCTTGCTGTTGTCTCTCTTTCCAGTTTTATTTCACAGTTCACATCATCAGGCCTTCTATGTTGTAGCCAAACTTAACTGCCTGCTATTCTGTGAACACATCCTTGATCTTCTTACTCTGCCAAGGCTATCCCGGAAGGCCTTGCACTCAGTCCCTACTCATCTCTGCCTTTTATCATCCTTAGTTTCTCTCAATGCTCATTTCAGGAACCATCTCACTGAAAGCCTTTCCTAAACCCCCTGGCTGTTAGAGCTCTCTTGCTTTCCAAATTAGCTTGTTATTTACTGATCAGTGCAAACATCATGTAACCCTAGAGGAATGTACCAAAACACAAATATAGGCATTTTATTTAAATGTGCTTCTACCACTTGGTCAGAACATACCCAAAGGACAATGGGTAAATTAAGCATTACTACCCCACGAAAGACAATGGGAAATCACCTTTCCCATGGAAAACTTTTCCATCTGTAGATAGAACAATGAAAAAAATAACTGCTCAACCTATTACCATTGATCCCATAACTATAATACTAGCTGGCACTTATATAGCTCTTTAAAGCTGGCAAAGCATTTTACATATATTATCTCATTTGAACCTGATAACAAACTTTGGGGTAGATATCCCTATTTTTACAAGAACTGAGGCAGACAGAGGTTAAGTGACTTGCCCAGGGTCATACAGCTAATAAATATTTTGAGGCAGAGTTCAAATTCAGGTCTTCCAGACTCCAAGTCCAGTTTTCTATCCACTATTCTGGGATGGGCCTGACTCAGGCCAGTCCCCTGGTGGTTTGCATTTAATATGGGAACAAAATAAAATGCTCATAGGTCTTCCAACAATTAGCAAAAAGAGATTTACTTAGCCTTGGCAGGAGAAGGAAAGACATTGAGAAACCCTTGAGTTGTTTCAGTTCAATGAAGCTCACATCATGATCAACTAGCCAAACAACTGAGAAACCCTTGTGGCTACTTTGTCCTCAGAGGACAATGATGTCAACAATCTGAATCCTAAAGCCTCTGAACCTTAGAATCTTGAGAAATGTCTTTCTATTCTTTTTTTCTTTCTTTCTTTTTTTTTCCTTCTTTCTTTCCTTCTTTCTTTCCTTCTTTCTTTCTTTCTTTCTTTCTTTCTTTCTTTCTTTCTTTCTTTCTTTCTTTCTTTCTTTCTTTTTTTGCAAGGCAATGAGGGTTAAGTGACTTGCTCAGGGTCACACAGCTAGTAAGTGTCAAGTGTCTGAGGCCGGATTTGAACTCAGGTCCTGAATCCAAGGTCAGTGCTTTATCCACTGTGCCACCTAGCTGCCCCCTTTTCTATTCTTTAAAGAAAAAACTACGGTAACCTGCATGAACTGGGAATGTTCTCCTACCATATTCCACCCCTTGGTGGTAAAGTCCTAAGGTCTTCTTGAGGCCCATGCTTCACTTAACTGACTAAGTTTGTTACCAGTCAACCTAGATCTTCAGCATTTAAGTTGCAGCAGTACTAAAGGAGGAAAAGAAAAAAATGAAACATAAATATAACTTAATGACACTTACTAGCTGTGTGACCCTGGGCAAGTCACTTAACCCTCATTGCCCTACAATAAACAAACATACGAACTAACAAACAAATAAAAAATAAATGAATAAACAAATAAACAGATAAATGAATGAATGAATATAACTTTAAAAAAAAACAATTTAGGGGCGGCTAGGTGGCGCAGTGGATAAAGCACCAGCCCTGGATTCAGGAGTTCCTGAGTTCAAATCCAGCCTCAGACACTTGACACTTACTAGCTGCATGACCTTGGGCAAGTCACTTAAGCCCCATTGCCCTGCCCCCCCCCCAAAGAAAACAAAACAATTTAACTATTTCCCAAAGGAGTGACTGAACCTGGGAGAATTCTAAGAAAGCCCGAGTCTTAGGTCTGAATAATCAGGTCCATGTGATGGGTGATGCCTCATGGCAGTTCTAGCAATGTCCATAAGCAGGAGCAATACCAAAAATATCAGGACTACAACAAAGATGACTGATGGCATTTCCTGCAGAGTCACCTGTTCTCACTGCAGGTTAGGGAGAATTATCCTGCACCATCATTCACTAAATATTCTCTGGCTCACCAGCCAAGACCTCTCCCTTACCGCCCTAAAGCAAACTCCCTCCCAACAATGCCACCCCTTGGTCCTCCAATTCCTCACTGAGAAAGAGTCCTATAGTCATCAGGGGGTACTGTCCTAATAGGAAAATGAAGAGGCCAGTCAATTTTACATTCCAGTGAGAAGTGGGCCGCGATGAGTTCATCTTTTGCCACTACACTTGCCAGAGCCCACTCTTTTGCCACTGGGCTTCCATTGCTTCTGGGAGCCGATCTGCTGTCTGCTGCCACTGGGGCCCACATCGGTGCCCTCAGCCTACTCTGCCAGGGTCAACTGATACCCCTTAAAGCAGGACAAGTGCTGCTACTGAGCTCTTTTGCCCTACGCTGGGACAGTGTTGCTACAGGCCTAACCTCTGTTTTATTGACACTTCGGGGGCCTGACTCTGCCCACTGTGGTTGGCATGACCCTTCTCCTTATGCAGGGGCCTGTGCTGCTGTAGCTTTCTTGTGTCTGGCAGGAATGATGTGGGTGGGACTATCGCTGAGACCCGACTCTCCACATAAAAAATGCCTAGTGACGGGGCAGCTAGGTGGCGCAGTGTATAAAGCACCAGCCATGGATTCAGGAGGACCTGAGTTCAAATCCAGCCTCAGACACTTGACACTTACTAGCTGTGTGACCCTGGGCAAGTCACTTAACCCCCATTCCCCCACCCCCCAAAAATGCCTAGTGAGTTAAATGCAACTGAATTGTTGAAAGACAATATAATTTTTATTATTATTATTATTATTATTATTATTATTATTATTATTATTATTATTATTACTGGTGGGGCAATGACTCCAGGGCTGGTGCTCTATCCACTGTGCCACCTAGCTGCCCCGGATTTATATCTTTTGAAGGGCCCCCAGCATCCTGCAAACAGTAGGCCAACAAAACTTCTAAAATAGAACAGATTTATTCAGGGAAGTAAAGAACCAAGGAGGCAAAGCAATAACCATAACCTCCCTTTAGTAAGTTTGCTTTTCCTTTCCCCTAAAGATTTTACTCAGGCAGCTAGTGGGGGTGCTGTGGATATAGCTCTGGGCCTGGAGTCAAGAAGACTCATCATCCTGAGTTCAAATCTGGCCTCAGACAAGTGTGTGACTCTGGGCAAGTAACTTCACCCACTTTGCCTCAGTTTTCTCATCTGTAAAATGAGCTGGAGAAGGAAATGGCCAAGCACTCTTATATCTCTACCAAGAAAAGGCCAAACGATATCATGAAGGGTTGGACACGAGTGAAACAACTGAACGACAATGACAAAGATTTAGTCACAGGGCCCACAAACTTATAGCAGAAATTAGCAATGTCTTAGTACTTGTCATCACAGATTTTCAGATCTGTTTTGTGTTAATCACCCTTCTCCTTCTTTGTGGGGCCTCCTTGACATGCCCATCACCACTCCTGCACTTTTATCTCAGTCTGTGTACCCATCTATCAACACAGTTCTACCTCTCCCACGGCACAGGGCATGGCACTGTTAGTCATCATTGTTATTGTTGTTTGTCCTTCATTCTCTCTCTCTCTCTTTTTGGGAGTGGGGGTGGGGCAAAGAGGGTTAAGTGACTTGCCCAGGGTCACATAGCTAGCAAGTGTGTCAAGTGTCTACAACCTGATTTGAACTCAGGTCTTCCTGAATCCAGGGCCAATGCCTTATCCACCATGCCACCTAGCTGCCCCCTGTCCTTCATTCTCAAAGAGGACCATGACATCCAGGTGATATCAAGACTTGCAGTGAATTAGATTTAAGTGAGGGAGGGCTGTGCAAAGTCACCAACCTCACTCTCTCCTCCAGAGCCATCTGGGTCCAGTGGCAGGATATATATCAGGACGACTGGAGATGACCAAGGTTGTTTAAGGCAATTGGGGTTAAATGACTTGTCTAAGGTCACACAGCTAGTAAGTGTCTGAGGTGAAATTTGAACTCAGTTCCTCCCAACTTCAGGGCCAGTGCTCTATCCACCGTACCACCTAGCTGCCCCCATTAGTCATCATGGTGCCCACAGAACCTCTCTTGGCCCTGCAGTTTGTCAGCATTCCCCAGTAGCATGGTTCGCTCTCTTCCTCACTCAGATTCTTCTTTTTTCTTTTTCTTCTTTGCTCCAGAACCTCTGGTTTTCTTACAAGCCTTGCAAGAGAGGAGAAGACCTACATGCAGGGGTATTGTGATGTTCAAATAGTATTATGACTATAAAGCACTTTGCAAATCTTAAGATGGCATTTATATAAATGCTAGTTAACCTCATTGTCATTATTATTAGCCTCTGGTCACCAGGCTTCCAGGCTATGTTGACATCAATCCCCGAGCCACTTCTGCTGAACCCAAGTCATGTTTATATAGCAATAGAAGAGTATGCTGGTAAATGTTTAACAAGGGGGTTCTCTGAGGGAAGAAAAAGTATGTGTGCTTTTAAGTTGAATTTGTGTTAATACCACTTCCTTAAGCCTAGACGATCAACAAAACAACAAGTTAATCCTTGATTTGTGGCAATTGCTTACTTCTGAGGTATAACTGCTCACACTGAAAATTTAACAATGGGCTCTCAAAAGCCTTTTGGAGCTGGCTGTCCCATGTCCGGTTACGGGAGCCTTTTCAGTCTCACTGCACAAACATCATTTATTATTTTGCTTGGCTCAACACTGGTTGGACTAAGAGACATTAATGAGGGCAGGAGCCATCAGTTGAATGAAACGATCATTAGGTTAAGAACTGAACGTCAACAAAGGCAGGCTTTGAAAGTTATTGTCATTTGATAGATAGCACACCATTTCTATCCCTTAGCCAGTAGCTGTGTATAGTAGGCATTTAATAAATGCTTACCGACTTGTCTTGACCTATGATATCTATGTAAGTGTATATGTGTATGTCCTCAGATCGAAGTTCATTTTCCTAACTGGTGATTTGACACCAGATAGAGAAGGCTCATAGCCCTAGATTATCCTAGAAATATTCCATATGGAATCACTAGTTTCCACCCCCCATGTAGAATCACTCCACCAGGTAAGGCTAGCTCTCTGTAAAGTTAGTGATATTATTGACAGTTTTCTTTAGCTCCAGTCTCCCCTTTCTGGGTTATTTTCTCCACTTTCTGAATGCCCACATCCTTCCTCTTTCAACTTTCCTCTAATGGTTCATATTCTACCACTACCCCTTCCATTTCCTATAGTAAAACCTGCTTGGGATCTTTCAGGTCTCACATGAGTAACTGTTAACATATCAGTGTAACTCACTCTCAGTGGGATTTACATTTCAGCAGAAATCATGAAGACCCAATATGGTCCAAGATAGTGTAGTGGGAACAAGACCAAACTTTAAGGCCAGAGATACAGGTCCAAGTCCTAGCTCACTAGTGTTATTCTGGGCAGCCCCAGTGAGCCACAATTTATTTATCTATTTTCTATTATCACTTAGCTCTGTGAGTCACAGTTTACTTATCTGTAAAATGGAGATAATAATAAAGATAGCTAGCATTTACATAGAGCCTGCTACTGTACTAAGTACTTTATAATATTATTTCATTTGATTCTCACAGCAACCCTGGGAGGCAAGTGATATTATAATCATCCCCATTTTCCAGTTGAGACAAACAGAGGTTATGTGACTTGTCCAAGATCACATAAAAATAAGTGACTAAGGCCAGATTTGAATTCAGGTTTTCCTGACTCTAGGCCCAGAATCTATCTCTATCCATTGTACTGTGTAGCTGCCAGATAATAGTACTTAATTTATCTACCTCAGGATTATAGTGAGAAAAATGCTTTGCTAACTATAAAGCACTGTCAGCTATTAAGCTAAAATGGGTTTTTAATCTCTTTTGTGTCTTGGACACCTTTAGCAGTCTGGTGAAACTTGTGGACCCCTTCTTGCAATCATCTTTTTAAATAATTGAAGGTAATGCTAAATTTTATTTTGCAAAAGTTGTAAATTTTTTCTTATCCAAACTCCTAGACCTCTTGAAATCTATCCACAAACCCCTTGGGGAGTCAATGGGCCCCAGATTAAGTACCCCTATGGTAAAGGGGGAAAGGTCAAATTTCTTTAAAATTATATTTTTGCTAAAAGTGACCTGTCAGTTCCCTGAAACATATGATTTTTTTTCTCCTAAGCCCTGAACTCCAGGCTTTCAGGGATAATGCTGAAAGATTTATCAATGGCTGAAAACAGCCTCAGTCAGATTACTGACAAGGAAAAAAAAAAGTTCCCATCCAATTATTTGACCCTAGAAGTAAAAGAAGCACAGAATTTTCCTGTTGTCTATTTTCATTTCTTTTAAAGAAAGCCTCTCTCTGTGGCAATTCCAGCCAATTAAGCAGACACGGCAGGTTTCCAGCCTTGTGCCGACACTGTGGAGGGGCTATATTTAACTTCCCTGTGGAAAGCTGGCCAGCCGACACCTTGCCGTGCTGAGCTGTGCAGGATTGTATACGTGGCCCCGTTTTAATGATGACACCTGCCAGCTCAGTTGGGCAGCTCAAACCAGGAGGCTTTGGTTTTTGTTATCTTGCTCCCAGGTGTCCTGCTCCGAGGAAGAGGTAGAGCTAAGAGTTTATTCAGCTGTGCCCCAATCAGGTGATTGAAAAAAAAAAAAAAGAAGAATTTAGAAATTTAGAGACCTCCCCCCACTCTGGGACTTTGGCAAAAATCAAAAAGGCAAAAAAAAAAAAAAAAAGAAATCTCATCTCCCCAAAGTAGTATCATCATGGATTAGGATGATCTGAAACTTGTTCTTTAATTCCCAGAAGGACTCAGGTTCTAGAGATAAAAATACTCATTTTTCTCCTACCCCATGGCTGTCTGAGATCCTTATGTTTGTAAGAGTGGAGTGCTGATTAAATTAATTCATCCAGTCACTCCACCCCCACTTAAAGTAAATGTTAAGATGCATTGGCACTTTAACCAGGTGAAAAGCATCAACCAATCAATCTCAACCATAGGGATTCATTTCAATCAATCATCAGCTTTAGACTAAGTTCAAGAAGTCCTTGGAAAAGGATTAATATTGTATAAGAATTGTGTTCTGGTTGACCGAAGATGTTTGGTCATGCCCTACAGGTTGTCAATAAAATATCAAGTAAGCCGAGAACTGAAATGTTTCCAAAGATCGGAGTGAGTGTGGCATTTGAATAAAACTCCTTGAAGAGGAACCACTTAGTGGGGGTGGGGATAAGGAAGGAGTAGCCTTGGCTCTGGTCTTGGCCTAGGTCTTCTCGCTCCCCTTCCTCTTTTGGCCAGAGTTTTGAAACCCTTGTGAGTTTTGAAAGGGTCCAAAGGATTTTGGACTTTCTATCTTCGCATTAATTATCTAGGGGTATCCCTAGGTCAGCTCATGGCAGTATCTTTATTGGGATCCAACAATAGAGTAGCTGTAGATTCAAGGCGCATTAAGGAGTCCAACAAAAAAAGCTATCTCACAGTTAAGTAGAGCATATTAAGGACCCCATGAAAGGGAGAAAAAGACCTCCCTAGCAACCAAGAGCTGTGTTAATTCCTGTATCACATGTGCTCTGAGCCTACTTTCCCCTGGACTCTGCATGTCACAGAGTGTTGGGTATCTGTTTTATACGAAATGTCCCTACAATATGCTACCTTATTAAATATCTCCTTCCAAAAGCTAATTGAGTCTGGCCAACTAAATGATTCTCAACTGATAAACTTGAGGGTGGAGTGTGGAGGCAAGCACACCAGTGGGGGCCTGTGAACCACAGCACCAGAAAAGATATCTCCTAACCCCTAAGGAGTGCCTCTAGAGTCCTGAAGGAATGTGGCAGCCATGCTCTGGGCGCCTGAGTCATCAGTGGGAGTGGACACTGGGAAAATCACTCCAGAGCATGTTATATGCAGATAGGAAAAGTTGAACTCAGCCTTCATATCGCCATTTAGCTGATACCCTACAGCAGTGGTGTCAAACTCAGATTGAAATAGGGGCTACTAATCAGTACACAGGGAACCCTGCAAGGCAGCATATTGACTTAGAAAAGCACATATTAACTATATCCATGTTCTTTTGTATTTTATTTATTTTGTCAAATACTTCCTGATTACATTTGAATCTGGTTCCTGTGGTATCTGGGAGTGTTCCTGCTGCGGTGCCCCATGTTTGATATTTCTATCTAATAGGATCCCCTTCCCAGGAAAGCAAAGGACAGAATGGGATTGGTGACCAGCTCATCGAGAGATGATGAGCAGAAATCAAAAGTGTGAATCAGATTCAGAGCAAGTGGAATGGTGTTGGGTTTGGAGTCGGGCCTTAGGGCTGATGTGTATGACAGGCTGGGCCCTTGGTATCTTTCTGTTGTGATTATCCTGACCAATTCCCAGATTTCAAGGGCAGGCTCCTGGAGCCTGACTGAGGCTGGAACACATGCCCACTGTTAGTCTGGGGTGAATGTAGGGACAGCAACCACTGTCCTTGTCATCTTAGGCCTGACATAGAGATATGGAATAGGAATTGGAGCTGGGCAGACCTTAACACAATTCTTGCTAAGACTGGACTGTGGTAGACAGTAGGTATATTATTTGTTTAACTCCATAAACTAGCATTATGATGTTATCATTATTCTCACATGCTGTTTTGCTTTTCTACGAGAGTCTGTTTACCTTGAACTTGAGAATAAGAACCCTGTGGTCAAGGGAGAAGGGTCAAATTTCTCTGAAATTAGACTTTTGCTAAATGGGACCTGGTGGGTGCTTGAAAAGTGTAATCTGGACTCCTAAACAATGTCTTTTCTTGGCAAGTCAGGTCCCTTCGCAGGGCTGGCATGTCCCTCATATCAAGACTTTCTCCTAGCTCCCTAGTCCCTTTTAAAATTCTTGGTATGACACTGTCATGGGATGTCTCATGAACACTACCAATATTTTTCCATTTAGCTCTTTTGGGTGGATGGGTGAGGTATAAAATCCTGATTTAGAGAGTGTTGAGTTTCTTAGTACCTGGGATAGTGGTCCCAATTAATGTCACTGTTCTCGGTTGTTTTTTCTTGATTGTCAGGGCTGATCACATTCTAAGGAATTGGGGATCTGGGGTCCAGGGAGTGATTTGGTTAATTGGCTCATCATTCCCAACTTTGCTATGCCTTTATCCACTAGCATGAGAAATTGCTGATTGACACCCACTCTCATCCTTCCTTCCAATGAGCCTTACTTCACCCCACTACTGTAAGTCTTGTTTAATCACTTTTCTGCACTTCTTAATTGTAACCCAAGGTGCATCTGAGCACCAATTGACTTGTTTGTTCAGGCTAATAGAGGGTCACTGTGGAAAACATTGAAGGGTTTGCATTCTCAATCAATCAACCAACCAACCAACCACCACATAGACATTAAGTTCCAGCTATTATGATTCATCACTGTTTGAGAGGCTGTGCAGGACAAAAAAAGGTGAAAGACAACTCTTGTCCTCAAAGTCCTCCTAATCTGGTGGAAGAAACCAGACAGATACACATGAAGCAACAAGACAGTACAATTAAGTGCTAGAACACAATGTTGTTCACAACTGTAGGAGTTCAGGGAAAAGATCTGTGTGGGTAGGTCTAGCTTCATGGAGGAAGTGGGAGGCAAACCCATATATGGCAGGATAGGTTAGAGTTCAGTTGGTCCTGGGTGCCTCCAGCTCTGTTACTATTTAAATTCATGGGCTGGGTCATTTATGTTTGAGTTTCCTCATCTGTAAAATGGATAATAAATCTCGCCGAACCAGCAGGGATGCTTTGAAGGCCTTATGAGTTTTAGATGTGGAGAGTTTAAAATGTAATACAAATATAAAGGAATCATTAGGGTATTAGTTGAAGTTTGGAAAGTTGGGGGAGGAGGAATCCAGGGCAGAGACTTGGCATTATTGTGTGAAGTCTGCAAAGTTTTCTTTGCTCCCTCCCTCTTGATTGTGTAATATTTCCCATGAATCTTTTCACTTTAGAAAGAATTTTTAAGATGGAAAAGCCTTAAGATCCAAGGTTATGATCCTCCAAGGGATTCTTGTCTCTAAAATTACTCTGTAAGTGTCTGCCTCCTCTACTAATTTATAATTTTGTTTTGTGGGAAAGGCATTCCACGAGCCCATGTCCTAAGCAATGGAAAAACTCCTCCTTGGAGCATGTAACCAACTCTTTTAGATCTACATACTAGCTAGAGTAGGTGGCAATGTGTATAGTCCAGGGACAACTAGCCTCAAAGCCAGGAAGAACTGGCCTCAAGTCCTCCCTAGCATACATACCAGTTGTGTGACCCTGGATAAGTCACCTAACATCTGAATGCTCCAGGAAACTCTTCAAGATTCTAAATTTGAGAAAAGGTGCTAACCTGCACTGATAGAATTTCCTCACTTGAGAGCTCCCTTTCCTTCCTCCCTCCCTCGCTCCCTTCCTTCCTTTCTTCCTTCTTCCCTCCTTCTCTCCCTTTCTTCCTCCTTCCTCACTTCCCCCCTCCCTCCCTCCCTTCCTTCCTTCCTTCTTTCTTCTCTCCCTCCCTCCCTTCCTTCCATTCCATTCCTTCCTCCCTCTCTTCCTTCTTTCTTCCCAGCCTTCCTCCCCCTCTTCCTTCCTTCTTTCCTTTATTCCCTCCCTCCATTTCTTCCTTCCTTCCATTCCTTCCTTCCTTCCTTCCATCCCTTCCTTCCTTCCTTCCATTCCTTCCTTCCTTCCTTCCTTCCTTCCTTCCTTCCTTCCTTCCTTCCTTCCTTCCTTCCTTCCATCCCTTCCTTCCTTCCCTTCCTTCCTTCCTTCCATTCCTTCCTTCCTTCCTTCCTTCCTTCCTTCCTTCCTTCCTTCCTTCCTTCCTTCCTTCCTTCCTTCCATCCCTTCCTTCCTTCCTTCCTTCCTTCCTTCCTTCCTTCCTTCCTTCCTTCCTTCCTTCCTTCCTTCCTTCCTTCCTTCCTTCCTTCCTTCCTTCCTTCCATTCCTTTGTTCCTTCCATCCCTTCCTTCCTTCTTTCCATTCCTTCCTTCCTCCCTCCCTCCCTCCCATTCCTTCCTTCCTCCCTCCCTCCCATTTCTTCCTTCTACTTTTCAGTGTCCCAGGGCTTGATGAAATGCCATCTCTAATGAGAGTCATAGATCAAGAAGCTGAAGGGACCTCAGAGTTCGTCTAGTCCAAGTTTATCATTGTACACATGAGGGAACTGAGATCTAGAGGCTTAAGCAGCTTGGCTCGGGCCCCACAGGAAGCAAAGCTCCAGGGTGGAATGGAAATCCAGGTTTTCTGATGCCAGCTAAAGTTCTCTTCCTACTGTACATCTCTAGAATGGCAAGAGGACCTGGCCATCGAAAAAGGACGTCCCTCTTCAGCTTGGGCTCTAGTAGAAATCACCTTTGTCAAGAATTTGTCTGCACCTGTGTGGACATCATGTCCACCATTATATTAACAATCCTACCTTCTATCTGTGTACTGCTTTACAGAACAGAAAATTCAGTCACATCCTTGATTAGTATAGTATAGTTTTTTTAAAAAGCAGCTGTGTGGCACAGTGAATAGGGTGCCAGTCCTGGAGTCAGGAGGACCTGAATTCAAATCCAGCCTCAGATTTGAGCAAATCACTTAACCCTGTTTGCCTCAGTTTACCCATCTGTCAAATGAGCTGGAGAAGGAAATGGCAAACCACTTGAGTATCTCTGCCAAGAAAACCCTAGAAAAGGGTCACAAAAAGTTGGATTTGACTGAAAAACAACTAAATAACAACAAAAGTAAAACAAAAACTGGATTCGGGACTGGGAGGGGAGGTGGGAATCCAGATTCAACTCTTAGTTCCAACCTCCACTAGCTGGGTGACTGTGAGCAAAGCACTTAACCTCCTTGGACTTCAATCTCATCTTCTGTAAAGAGAATAATGATACCTGGCCTATCTACCTAATAGGATTGTTGAGAATCCATAGAGTGTAAATTGTAAAGTATTACAGAAATGTGCAGGATTATTATTGCATGAGAGACACAAGGAGCTATGACACTGACCCCTGCCCTCAATTAACTTGTACTCTAGTTTCAGAGATAGGCCACCACTTTATAGAAAGTTAAAATCAGTTTGGGGAAGGTCCTCACACTTTTGTTGATTAATTCCAGCAATGACTTGTCTTTTTTTAGAGACACGAAGAGAGAAGAATCGAAAACATTCCGTGTTGAAATGAAAGGTACTATTTAATCTTGTCTCTATCTGTCTTTGCTCTGGGTTAGGAGCACAAGCTACCAGTGAGCTGTTTCCTAGAGACAGGCAGGGAATTTGGGGATGTGGGTGTTGGTGTGGGGGAAGGCTAGGGAAGCACTAATAGAAGAGCAGAAACCAGGAGGACACCCCAGCCTTCCTTGGAAATTTGACCTAAACCAATTTGATCCTTCAAAATCATAGAGGAAGTGGTGAGGGAGATGACTGTTCTAGACTTGATGTTCACTAACAAGGGTAGAAATGATGGAAATCCTGCATAGAGATTACTATTCCTCTCTCAAATTTATGATACAAAAGGAGAAGAAAACTAGGCATAGTCCTAAAGGCACTTTAGATTTCAAGAGAGTATATTTTAAAGGATTCAGGGGGAAAAAAAGACAGGTAAAATCCAGCTCCTCCATCCATCCATCCCAGACTGTCATCTGTATCTTCAGTAAGTCTGTGAAGTTGGTGAACTTTGTCATCAATGTCCACAGTGTCCCTTTTTAAGGGACTTTCCCCTTGTTTTTTAGCTTACACACACACACACACACACACACACACACACACACCCCTGTCCTATTCCTGTCAGAGAGGAAACCACCTGATAATATCATTCCTCATTACTGCTCAGTCTTTGTGACTCCATTTGGGGTTTTCTTGGCAAAGATACTGGAGTGCTTAAGTCATTTCCTTCTCCAGTTCATTTTACAGATGAGGAAATTAAGGCAAACAGAGTTAAGCAACTTTCCCAGGATCAAACAGCAAATAAGTGGCTGAGGCTGGATTTGAACTCTGGTCTTCTTGATTCCAGGCCCGGGCCTCTACTGCACCACCTAGCTGCCCAAATATCCTTCCTAGGGAATGATATATTATCATACCCTAGTGAAGGGCTAGCCTCTGAATGTCATCCTTCTTCCAGGGGAATTTCCTTTTTAGAAGAAGAATAAAGACTCATCTTAGTTTAGCTTATATCCTTAACCAAAAGAAATAAATTTCTAAGGGTGGAATTTAGGTACTGTAGCTCTCTATGAGGGAGATACTTGGGGACTGGAGAAACTTCTCAGTTCCTTCTGGTTATATCAGATAGGTTCCCATGTATTTACAAGCTTGGTCCTCCCCATCTAATGGGGTATCTGAACTATACCTTTTCTTTGATGTGCTGCCTCCTCTGCTCCAGATGGGTTGATTGTTTTTAGGGGCTGGAAGGGGAGGATGTTGGGGCAGAATCAGTCGAGATGACTCTTTTCTTAACTCTAACCCTGAAGTGGGGGGCTCTTATTCTGTCAGGGGGGCCAAGCCCCCAAGGACCACTGTTGGGGCCCTCTCATTAATGCCTCACTGTCCAACACAACTTTTCTACCTTTCTCTTCTCCTGCCCCTGCCCCTGCCTACCTTTCCTGTCTTCTTATACTTTAGTCTCACTGTGCTTCTTGCTGTTCCTCTTACAACACTCAATCTCCAGACTCCAGGCCTTTGCAGGGGCAGTGCCCAATACCCAGAATACTCTCTCTCTCCCCCAACTTCCTATCCCCCTCTTATCCTCTCTGACTTCCCTAAAGCTTCAGGTCAAATCCTACCTTCTTCAGGAGGCCTTTCCTAGACCCCTCAGCTGCTAGTGCCTTCCCCTTTCAAACTGCCTTTATCTACTCTGTATGTATCTTCTACATACCATAAATTATTCACATGTCTTCTGAGTCTTCTTCCCTATTAGCATTGCCCCAGAGACTACATTTTTTTATTTTTATTTTTTGCAGGGCAATTGGTGTTAAGTGACTTGCCTAGGGTCACACAGCTAGTAAGTGTCAAGTGTCTGAGGTCAGATTTGAACTCAGGTCCTCCTGAAGGCAGGGCCAATGCTCTATCCACTGTGCCACCTAGCTGCCCCTCCAGAGACTACATTTAAAAAACTTTGTTTCCTCAGTGTTTGTCAAAGTCCCTGGCACATAGTAAGCACTTAATAAATGCTTGTTGGCTGACTGACTGATTTCTTCTCTCTCTCTTCTTCTACTCTCTAATTCCTTTTATGTCCCTCTTTCTCTCTTTTCTTTCTCTCTACCCAAATCCCTTTGAGCATGGCTTATCTCTGCTGTGGCCTTTGGATCCAAAGATGTCTTGGAGCTGTTCTCTAAGTGAGTGGATTCATTCTGTCTCACCTGTCCATACATGTAGATGGCCATGCCAATGGTGCTGAGGGGCTCTGGGAAGCCCCTACACACACACACACACACACACACACACACACACACACACACCCCTACCTGATCAGAGCTCCTCATCAAGCATTAACCTGTAACTCTCCCATTAGGGCTTCATTTCTTTAGGCTATCCACCTCCTATTGGAAGCCTTCCCTGATTCCCCTACTTGTGATTGCTCTCCCTTCTGCAAATTATATTACATTTACTTTTCTGAGCCAATCCATTGCAATACCTATTTACATTTTGTATAGCTATTTATCTACTTATAGTTTATATGTATTTATTGTTATATTTATATTTTACATTTAAATTTATCTATTTAAATCGACTTATTATTGTGTTTATATTTAAAATTATACTCATCTATTTATATTTTGTACTCACCAGTAGAATAATAATGCAAGTTCCTTAAGGGAAATGATATTTTTTTTCTACTTTGTCTTTATATCCCAGTACTTAGCCCGGTGCTCCATACATTCTCGTTGAGTTGAACTAAATTTCATTGCCTTCCTCTTCTTTTTAAAATGTCCATAACTCTGGGAAGACGAACAAATGAACTGGGGAATACCTCTACTGGTAGGGAGGGGTCTAGGGATCATCAACTCAGAATTGAAAGAGCCCTCAGAAGCCATCTTGTCCAGCCCTTTCATTTTTTAATTTTTAATTTTTTTCTTGGTGGGTTAAGTGGGGGTTAAGTGACTTGCCCAGGGTCACATAGCTAAGTGTCAAGTATCTGAGGCTGGATTTGAACTCAGGTCCTCCTGAATCCAGGGCCAGTGCTTTATCCACTGTGCCACCTAGCTGCCCCCAGCCCTTTCATTTTACAGATGAGGAAACAGGCTCAGAGAACTCTAGTGTATTGCCCACTGCCTCGGGTAAGCAAGTCTCAGAGTCAGGATTTGTAGACAGAACCCCTGACTCCAGAGCCAATGCTCCTGATACACCATACCAGTCTGCCTCCTTGGAGACAATGGATGCTGCAGTTTGGGAGGCAATTAACAGAGTGAGAAGAAAAGTTATGATTCAGAAGAGGGAGCGTGATGTCTTGGCAGGGTTGGAGTGGAGCCAGCATTCTCTGGGTAAGCCAATCCCACAGTTAGGCAATAGGCATAGAAAGGAGGTCACAAAGCCAGCCAAGTGTCAAGAAAGAGTCAGGGAGAACCCACTGCACAAAGGGAAGCCATTCATCTCTGTGGTTGTTTTCATGATAATAGCAGGGCAGGGTAGGGAGTCGAATGCCACTGTTATCTCCATTTTACAGTTGAGGAGTCATGGCAATGAGAGAAGTTAAATCAATAAGCATTTATTCAGGACCTACTATGTACTGGATAAGGCCCGTGTCATTGCATCTCCAACCACCTGAGGGTGAATAAAGTGTCAAGAATACTAGAAAGGTAGGAGGAGGCCAGTTTATAAAGGCTTTGAATGTCAGAGTATTTTAGACGTGATTCTAGAGTTGATGGAGAGTCACTAGAGTTTATTGAGTTGGGGGATGACTTGGTCAGACATGCACTTTAAGAAGATTGCTTTGAGAGAGGGACTGGAGTGGGAAGAGACTTGGACATCAGTATGGACATTGATTGGCAGGCTATTTTAGTAGTTCAGGTGTGAGGTGATGAAGACTTGAACCAAGGTAGTGGCAGAGAAGAGAAAGAAGTGTCTATGAGAGATGCTGTGAAGGTACAATCATCAGAACTTGGCAGCAGATTGGAAAGGCGAGAGAGATTGACTAGTTTGATGACATGCCTGGATACCTGACTGGATGGAGGATTATTTGACAGTAATAGATAAGTTTTTGGAAAAGATAAACATAAAAGTTTGGGACATGCTGAGCTTAAGATGTCTGTGTGACAGTTGGAGATTTAAGTTTGTAGGTTAGGAGAGAGGTTAGGGCTGGATGAAATAGATCTTGGAATCATCAGTGTAAAGGTGACTAAATCCACAGGAGCTGATGAAAACACCAAGTGAAACAATATAGAAGAAGAGAGGGCAGCCCAGGATAGAGTCTTGGGGGATACCCATGGTTAGTGGGCACGACCTGGATGAAGATCCAACAAGGGAGACAGAAAAGGAGCACTCAGACAGGTAGAAGGACTTGCTGTGGATCACACAGCCAGTAACTGACTGAGGCAGAATTAAAATACAAGTTTTCCTGACTCCAAGTGCAGCAGTCAATTGACTGTACTGAGGAAATTAGAACAGCAAAGAGTAGTGGGAATTGAGCCAGCCACACTGACTCCATCTTGTGACTCAGTTCTGGAGCTAGCTCAGTTCCTTTTCTATTCAATTATGGGTCTAGTCTAATTTCTCTCTTATGAAAAAAAATTTTATCCATTTGTGGGAATTGGAAGCGGACTTTGTTGCATTGTTTGAACCTAGCCCTGTGTGGCTGAGAAGCTGGATCTGCCTTAAGTAAGGACCTAGGTAATGCTGACCAGAAACCCAATAAGATATGAAGATTGACTCAAGGAGTTTTCTCACAATTATATATCTCAAGCAACCCATATTTCCTATCTGAAAACTGTGCCCTGTACTTATCTCAGTTATTTTTTCCATGTTCCTTTAATTGAATATAGACACTTGGGGGGAAAAGAAATAACTCTTTTTTTTTTTCTGATTTCAGGGAATCACAACTGTTCACTCTCCCCCTCCTAACTTGGAAAGTCCCTAATCTATCATCCAATTAGAAATCAGATTACCTAATTCTGTATCCTGGTTGTTTTCTTTTAGTAAATTGGTCTTATTCAATTAATTATTTTTGATGCAAAAAAAATCTGTCTCCCCCTGTATTCAGGGTCCAGTGCCAAAGCTGAGGGGGCCTGGCCCCAATCTGTTATGTAGTTGGCATGCCTTGCTTAATAAACTGATATGCTCAGAAGCTCAAATCTTTGTTTCCTCAGTCATTTCATCTTTCACCTGCCACAGAACTGTAGAGCAAGGAATGTAATGACACAGATAGGAATGAATGTTATTTTGTAGGAACATTGAGGAGACCAGCTTGAGCAGAACAGAGCAGGCATGTTGGACAGGTATGGTGGAGGGACATAAATACATTATAGCGCTCCCTTTGGGATCAAGTCAAGTCAAATCAACAAGCATTTATTAAGTTCTTACTATGTGCCAAGCACCATGCTAAGCCTGGGGATACCAAGAAAGGCAAAAGACAGTCCCTACCCTCAAGGAGCTCACAGATAACAACACACAGACACCTTGTACAAAACAGATACATTTGGGATAAATTGGAGATAATCAATAGTGGAAAGCCACTAGCATTAGAGGAAATCAGGAAAGGCTTCTTGTAGAAGGGAAAACTTTAGGTGGACTTGAAGGAAGGCAGGAGGTGGAGACAAGGAGGGAGAGATTTCCAGACAGAGAGGATAGACAGTGATAATACCCAGAGTCAGGAGATGGAGCATCTGGTATGAGAGATAACAAGGAGGTCAGTGTCACTGCATTGCAGAATATGTGAAGGGGAGTAAAGGATAAAAACACTGGGAGGAAGGATCAGTCTCCAAACTGGCGTTGGACTGGAAAGTGATTCTAGAACCCAGGAAAGCATGCTTTTTCATGCTTTTTTTTTTTATGGTTGGGGAAAACAGTGCGAAAAAAAAACCCTCCAACAAAATCTTTTTTGTTTTTTGGTGAGGCAATTGGGGTTAAGTGACTTGCCCAGAGTCACACAGCCAGTAAGTGTTAATTGTCTGAGGCTGGATTTGAACTCAGGTCCTCCTGAATCCAGGGCTGGTGCTCCATCCACTGTGCCATCTAGCTGCCCCCCTCCAACAAAATCTTGAAGAAAACTTCAGTGTCTGTTAGAGTGTGGAAGAAGCCAAGGACAAAGAGAATTGACAATTTCAGGACAGCTACCATGCCTCCCCTGACTACACTAAGCATCCCCAATTATTTCCAATCATAAATAATTCTTCATTCAAGTTGGATTCCTTTGGGGGCATAGGTCAGACTAGGTGGATGGTGAGTTCCCTTTGAGCTCTGAAATTTTATGTTCCTGTGATACAAAATCCAAAAGAAGGAGACAGAGAGAGGGTTAAGTGCTTATGAAAGGGAGTATCATAGACCATATTGAGATGAATTCATCAAGTATGCTGCTATTGAAGATAGGGATTAGGTAAAAAATAAAAGGGAGGAAGATGTGCATCTTCTAGTAGCTTTCTGTTTTAACTAAACATTATTGCTGATTAGGTGATATGGGGCAGCTAGGTGGCACAGTAGATAGCATGCCAGGCCTGGAGTCAGGAAGAACTGAGTTCAAATCTGACCTCAGACAATTCCTAACTGTGTGACCCTGGACAAGTCATTTAACCCTATTTACCTCCGTTTCCTCACCTGTAAAACAAGCTGGAGAAGGAAATGGCAAACCACTCCAGTATCTTTGCCAAGAAAACACCAAATGGGGTCACAAAGAGTCAGACACAACTGAACAACATCAATAACAAACAAGTAGGTGCTAAACTCAATTGTTTCTATCTGCGGGAGGAGTAAAAAATGAGCACCCTCTACATTTTAGCAACCTGGGGCAAAGCTCGGGTCAGCCACCATAGAAATGGATCTGTTACAATATGATTGCAGAGGTCTTGGAAAGTTTGACAGTGAAGACTGAAAGCTAACACAACTCAAACACTAAAACATCAGGTGATCTAAACCAGACAAAGTGACCTGCATCAGGCAGGTGAGACATCTAGACGATTTGACCGAAGTTGAACCAAACTAAGGGAATGAAAAGGATGTTTCAGTGCCATAAAAACTCTGCCTTAATCAATGTGCATTGTCCTCTTCTGAATGCCAAAGAAAATCCTGAGCAAAACAACAATTTCTATTTAGACCATGGAGCATTTTTCCCAGCAGGTTGGGAGGGATGAGTCAATTATTTGAAAATTACCTTTCTGGGCTTTCTAGGCCAGCCACTGTCTCAGCAGGCTGTATGGCATCTTATAAAACTCAAGTTCTTCGAGATAATGGTAAGAGTGACAGGCAATAAACAGAGTTGAGGAGGGGGAAAGAAGATAGAGTCAGCAAGTCGTTGCAGTTAAAGGAAGATCTTTCTAGGACCTCTTTCCTTGATATTGAATTCTTCCTCCCCATCACTGCTCATGGGCCAGGTAATGAAAAAGCCTTTGTAAAACTGGGACAATTTGTTTTAACATGGAAAGTGCTTTGTGAGGTAGAAATGTGAAAAAAAAAACCCATAATGCAGTAGTTACCAATTCAGCATATTAACTCTGATCTAATTTAAAAGACAGTATAATTTTTATGCTGCTACTAAGGTAGCCCAGTGCAAGAATTTGACCTCCCAGCACTGTCACATGGGGTGGTTTGAGGAGAGAGTAAGACCCATCTTTAGAGAGCAGCCTGAGGCTGAGGATCAGAGATTGTCAATTCCCAATCCTCACTCCAATCCTATGGGAACAGAAACAAGTCTTTTGATCTCTTTGGGCCCTTCTTTTCTGTCTGTGCTATGGGGGTGTCAGTGCTTACCTCTTTTATATCTCCCAATAGTCGAAGTTGGGTAAGAGAACATATCCAAGAGCTCCTTGTAAATGCTACGCTAAACAACCATGCCCGGTATTTATTAGCAGCAGCAATGGTAATAAAAAAAATTGAAATTCATGTATAACTTTCCATCTGATTTCCCTCCTCCCTCCCCTTCTCGGTTTTATGTCCTTGGCCTGCTGAAAAACAAGTCTGCCTGAATGCCACTTGGCATTCTTTCCCATAATGTGATTAACTGTCTGCTGCCTGCAGAGAGAACTTATGAGCCCAGAGTAAGGCTGCCTAGCCTAGGAAGAGCCACTTTTTCACTGGGAGTTATGACTGCCTGTAGGCTGAGGGCAGGAGGAGATAGAGCTCTAACAGAATCACAGAATCTCTGAGTCTTTAGGGACCTCAAGGATCTCCTGCTAACCTCTACCCAAACAGCACCCTCCTTGTAACATCCCTGACATGTGGTCATCCAGCCGTTACTCGAAGACCATTAATTAGGGGGAACTCACTGTCTCCTATGGGAGTTCAGTCTGCTTTTGGACAGCTCAGATGGTTGAGGTTTTTTTTGTATGGATGGAGCTCAAAATTGACTCTTTACGACTCCTACCCCCTGCTTCTAGTTCAGTCATCTGTCTGCGGCCTCAACAAAATATCCTTGAATAGTTCCCCATTTATTCTTTCCTGAGGAGTTATGGCCACATTATATTACCTGATCAAAAGATTCATTAATTCCACAAAGATTTATTAAGCACTATTACGTGCATAGTTCCATGCAAGGAATCAAGGGAGATACAAAGTCAGGAAAAGACATGGTCCCTGACCTCAAGCGGCTTACAATATATTAGAACAGAGAAGCCATGACTTCAATGGATCTTAAGATCTCAGGGATTTGAATATTCTGTCCAACAATGCAGATCATAACTCAACATTGCCTGCCCAACCTGTACAACTCTTGTCCTTATATTCCCATAAATTTGCTACTGGAGATCCACCCAATGTGATGGAGTGTCTTCCTCAAGTTCTCTTGACATCACCAGGATACCAATGGAGTCCTCAAGATGTCTATGGGTTGTCCCTCATTCATGTCACCATAGGACCAACTATCCTTTTCAGGCATGGTGTAAAGTTAATCATGGATTGATTCTACCTAACTAGAAAAGATCGAGGTCCTGGTGACAGACTGTGGAAACCCAGACCAGCTAGTACTAAGAGGTTCATCACCAGTAGGTGCACCACTTGGTGACTAATTCCTGGGTCATGGCAACTTTTGTGGAACAAAAATAAGACACGGACCCCCGAAAATTTAATCAACAATAAGAAGATATCAATAGAGTAGATTTCATAAGATTAAATACCAAATGAGTCTTGAAGGGACAATAAGTACAGAATTGGTAAATCTACCCAGCCAGCCCTTTTCAAGTCTGTGAAGTTGGGTTGATTTGCTATGGAGCCCTGAATCTCTCACATCTGTGTTTTCCCCCTTCATTCTCTAAAGCTCTTTTCACTTGCTTTACATGCAAGGAATATTTGCTGCATCCTATACACTGGGTATACAAAATACACAACTAAGTATTCCCTGCCCTCAAAGTGTTTCTAATCTAATAACAGAAATTATAATGATGCAATTAAACATGATACAAAGTATACTGCTGTAAGAGCAAAGGAAAGATCTAGGCAAAGAGTTATAAGAAATTAAAGAAGGGAAAGGTAACTTTTATTTGAGGGGAGAGGTGGAACCAGGAAAGGCTTTGTGAAGGAGATGGCACCTGACTTAGGCCTTGAAAGAAGAGGGCAGAGCAGGAACATGGAGATCCCCAAACTCCTTTTCCAAGATGTATGTGATTTCAGAAAGGCTTTCTTGCCCTCTCCTCCATATTCCCTACCTCCCTTTTCTACAATCTGATATCCCTTCAACAGGAGACAAAGCCACCTATTTCATAGTTAAGGAGTGGTTTAATATGTAGTTACAGCTCCTAAGGAGGAAAGGTGACTTACATTGCCTAGGGGATATGGGACTTTTTTTTGGGGGGGTGGGGCAATAAGGGTTAAGTGACTTGCCCAGGGTCACACAGCTAGTAATTGTCTGAGGCTGGATTTGAACTCAAGTCCTCCTGAATCCAGGGCTGGTGCTTTATCCACTGTGACACCTAGCTGCCCCTGGGATATGGGACTTTTAAAGGAGCTATAGATGTGGGGAGTAGGAGGCAGGAAGCACTTGGACAGAGGGAGCAGAAGGGATTAAGAAAGGAAAAGTCAATGAACCTCATGGCCTTAGTGATTTTGCAATGATAACCTTAGTTCCACAATATAGGAGATACAAGAAAAACCTGGAACGATCCAGAAAAAAAAAATGAGCATTGTGATTTAAAGACTTGGAAAATGAAACATAAGAAGCAGACACTGAGGGAAAAAAAGTTGGGGGAACAATTGTCAAGGACTGGAAAGATTATGGAGTAAAGGATTGTCCATTGATATCTCCACTGAGAACCTAAAGAGAGAAAATGGGCTCTAGCAATAAAAGGCTTTTGTTATTGTTTGTCATTTTTCAGTCTGACTCTTCATGACCCCTTTTGGAGTTTTCTAGGCAGAGATAATGGAGTGTTTTGCCATTTTCTTCTCTAGCTCACTTTACAGAAAAGGAACTGAGGCAAACAGGGTTAAGTGACTTGCCCAGTGTCACCCAGCTAATAAGTGTCTGAGGCCAGATTTGAACTCACAAAGATGAGTCTTCCTGACTCCAAACTCAGTGTTCTATCCACTGTGCCACCCAGATGCCCCCAATAAAAGGACTTAAGGTGGGACAAAAGGAAAGACTTCTGGACAATGGGCATGGTAAAATGAGTGGACTGGGGAAAATATAGGATACAAAATGTCCTGCTTCTTATATTATTCTTCAAGAACAGATACATATACAAATTGGTATAGGGCTATTAGATATAGTCTATCCAGAAGCAGGGAGGTGGCCTATACATCTCAAGTGCCTTTCCTTTTCTTAGACTTAAAAAAACCTCTTTTTATGAGATTTTCATAAACAAACAAACCTGGCCAGAAGCAGGAATTTTACTATGCTACAATCAGAGATCTTCCCTCCCTCCCCATCCAAATTATATTCAATATTATAGCCATTTCCAGGTATCATATTTAAGGTTTGTAAAGTATTTTGCATATGTTATCTCATTTGATCCTCACTTGTGAAGTAGGTAGCATTCCAATTTTACAGATGAGTAAATTGAGGCTGAGAAAAATTAAATGACTTTCCTCGGATCACTTAGTTAGGTCTTGCTGACTGCAGGTGTGTCATTCTATCAATTACGCCAGGCTGCTATATTGATGGATTCCTTGCCCATCCCTTCCTTCCCTAGTCATTACTCTTTCACAAAGGCAGCTAGGTTTCACTGCACTGGACCTGGAGTCAAGAAGACTAGACTGCACTGGACCTGGAGTCAAGAAGACTAGAAAATCCAGCCTTAGACACTAGCTACACAAGTCACTTAACCTCTGTTGTCTTGGTTTCTTCATCTGTTAAAATGGGGATAACAGGGGGGCAGCTAGGTGGGGCATTGGACAAAGCACTGGCCCTGGATTCAGGAGGAGCTGAGTTCAAATCCAACCTCAGACAATTGACATTTACTAGCTGTGTGACCCTGAGCAAGTCACTTAACCCTCATTGCCCCGCAAAAAAATTTAAAAATCAATAAAAAATGGGGATAATAATAGCACTTACATCCCAAGGTTTTTGTGAGAATAAAATGAGATATTTGTAAAGTACTTTGCAAACCTTAAAATGCTATGTAAATTATCGTTGTTGTTGTTTTTTGTCCTTCATTCTTTTAATTTATTTTACTTAGAATATTATTTTCCCCATATTACATATAAAAACAATTTTAAGGTCGATTTTTTGAACTTTGTGTTCCAAATTCTCTTCTTTCCTCCCTCCACACCCCCCCCCCACTGAAGAATGAAAGCAATTCAATATAAGTGTTTGTCTTTCATTCTCAAAGAGGACCATGACATCGAGGTGATGTCATGACCTGCAGTGAACTGGATTTAAGTGAGGGAGGGCTGTACAAGGTCACCAACCTCATTTTGTCCTCCAGAGCCATCTGGGTCCAGTGGCAAGATATACAGCAGGATTACTGGAAATGACCTTGGACGGTTAAGGCAATTGGAGTTAAGTGACTCACTGAGGGTCACACAGCTATTAAGTGTCTGAGGTGAAATTTGAACTCAGGTCCTCCCAACTTCAGGGCTAGTGCTCTATTATTATTATGAAGCTATTACAGACTACCCCCAGCCACACTGGTGACATCCTCTTCAGAGAGTCCTTATTTATACTTCCATAACACCCACTGTGGGCTCACTCTCCCCATTCTCATGGACACTGGCAGGTTGGGTCCTTAAAGGTCAATGATTATTTCTATCCTGGGGTCCTGGAGATATTTTCTAGTACTTTTGCTAGTGTGCTTCCTTTTGATGATCAACTATCCAGACTTAATCTGCTTTTAGAAATGGGGCATTTCCGGGGCAGCTAGGTGGCGCAGTGGATAGAGCACCAGCCCTGGAGTCAGGAGTACCTGAGTTCAAATCCGGCCTCAGACACTTAACGTTTACTAACTGTGTGACCCTGGGCAAGTCACTTAACCCCAATTGCCTCACTAAAAAAAAAAAAAGAAATGGGGCATTTCCTAAGCAGGTCATAGGATCATATAACACCAACCCCCTGCCCAGTCTGGGACATTCCTTCCCCAATTCCAGAGGAAAGTGGGCTCAGACTTAGGCTAACTGAAGGTTCCCAATTGGATGAAAGCCCTTTTCTCCCCTCAGAAAGCTCTCCTTCACCTCTCTGCTAGGTTTCCTAGGTCAGTGCTCGTATAGATTCCTGAAACTGCCTTTTCTTGGGGCAGCTCATTTGTCTTCAACATGTCTCTCAGCTCCGGCTACAGCTGCTGCCATCAGCCTCCACCACTCTGAGGATACCACTATTGCCAGCAATGAAAAGTCCACATTTTCCAAGCTTTTGAAGGCTAAAAGCTTTTTCTCTGGTCAAAGTTGGGGTGAGGACATGAGATAAAGAGCCCTTCTATTCCCCAACCCCAATCAATTGGCTTTCAGAGACTTGGCTAGAATTGCTCCCCACCCCCACCCCCTCTAGGGAGTGGCCCGTTACTAGAATGCCGGATTCTGAACTAACCTGCTGTTTTATCCAAGCCCCCACAAGGTAGTTTAATTCCCTTCTAAGAAGCACAAGACGTTTCCTGTGCTGAGTCATCTGTTTTCATTCAATTATATCAAGTTTACATCTTTGATTGACTGGTTCTGAAACTCACTCAAAGAGGTACCAAGATTTGGAGCATTTTTTTAGTTACCTTAATTGAAGCTAAAGGGTGAGGGAAACCATTCTTTTACTTAAAATTCACTGTGTTCAGTTGTTTTCAGGAGTGTCCAACTCTTCATGGACCTCATTTGGGGTCTTCCTGGCAAAGATGCTGGAGAGCTTTGCCATTTCCTTCTCCAGCTCATTTTGTGTGTGTGTGGGGGGGGGGCAATGAGAGTTAAGTGACTTGCCCAGGGTCACACAACTAGTAAGTGTCTGAGGCCAGATTTTTAACTCAGGAAGATGAATTTTTCTGACTCCAGGCCTGGCACTGTGCCTAACATCCACTACCTATATCATTTTATGTCTGTGAGTCTCAGCTATTTAGTTGGATTGTAAAGGTCCTTGAGGGCAAAGGTTTTATCTTATATTCCTTTGCCCCCTTCAGAAAATACTGAATAAGGGAATAACAAAGGGGGCAGATCATTGGGAAGAGCTTAGATGGGGAAGTCAAAGGACAGTCGGAGACTTGGAGAAATTTGCCTGATTGGTGACAAACATTAGTTGGTGGCAATCATTGAACCCTGTCTCTAATATGTGGGGACCAATTTTTAATTGGGGAGTGCTAGCTAAGCGGCTCGCCGCAATATTGGGGCAAGGAAGGAAACCGGAAGCCTCCCTCAAAACAGAACAAGATTTATTTTAACAAGAACGAACTTTAAAAAACACACACACAAACAGGATCAGTAGGATCAAGGGAAAGGAAATAAAAATGGGGAAAGGGAAATTAAAATGCCTGAAAAATACCACCGCCCAGGAATCAGCTGAAAATACACAGCAGACCGCCTGTAGCTTTCCAGCTTCCACCTAGAATGCCCAATTCTCCTCCCCCAAACCTAGAAACACCCCACAGAGCCCCAGCCAATGGGATGGCCACTCTGACAGTCACATGACTGCCCTCACTAGGCTTCCAATCATTATAATTTTGCCAGGTCCATGTAGGCGTCAGCGAGTGGTGATGACGTGAGGTGCCAGAGCCCTGGCAATGGCTAATGGAGCACCGTGCGGTTTGCAGAGCCCCGGGCCAGTGCTCGGGAGGCATAAAAAGCTCAAATAACAATTCTTTACAAATCAGATCTCACTCCTCCTTCTTCTTTCTCTGTGAATTGTCTATGCCTGGCACACACACTCCTATGTATTTCCTGCTGAAAACGGTCAAATAGATTTTTCTGACAGTCTTTTGTTTGGTTTGGGTTTTGTCTCTAAGTTATAAGCAGGTGCTTTCTGGGGCTATTAAGTTTCAGCCAGGAGCCTATAGTGACGGTTTCTCAAGTAATAATCCTTTGCGGAGGGACCATAAAAAGAAGGAAAAAGAAGAAGAAATAGCCCAAACTGCTTCTCAGTAGATAATATGCTGACCAGCTCTGCTCAGACACTTCTCTCAGCACAATCTGGACTCTGGCCTTTCATCTTTCAGACAGAGTGAGCGCCGCAGAGATTTCTCACACAGAAATCCTATCAGGGAAAAAGCCACTCTTGGTTGCTTTGATTTCTGGGACCCATATTATCTTAGCATGGGAAATATTGGATCTGTTTGTGTGGGATTTTGGCTCCATTCCCAGTAGAAGGTCCCCTCCTAGCACTCGGCCCTCAAATGCAGTGATGCAGTACAGTCACTGCATTAACCCAACCCTGCTGGGTCGAGGAGGGAAACTAAGACAAAGGCAGGAGGGTGCAGAGCCCTCTTCTTCCTCTGCTGAATGTCCCTGTAGGGCAAGGATCTGAATCCTAATTCTGACTGGGGGCTCGGTCCTGGATCTATCCCTTTTCATCCCCATCCCTGCATCCAGCATAGGGTGAGCTGGGCTAATGGCCACCCAGCTGGAAACCCTAGCTACACTGTTGCCTCCCTGCCAGTCCTGCATGGAGAGATCAGCAGGGGCAGCATCTAGGGCACACTAGGCAGGCTGTTGCCGGAGGCAGCAAATACTCTGAGTCAGAAATTGGCTTCTCAACTAGGTTTCCAGAAGAGTTTTCACTAACAGCCTGTGACACCCCTTATCTCCGGAGACATCATTAACTCAAAAGCTCCTGGTTCCAAAGGGATCACAATTAAACGAGACATTTCTGCCTGCCAGCTAAGTCCCTCCTCCCCCTTTTTCAGCCTGTCAGGGCATGAACAGGTGGAAAGAAGAGATGAAGTTCTAATTCACAGTACTCAGGGCCCTCCCATTGGGATGGCAGGAAGTCCCCAGAGCTGCCTCTCTGTGTATTCTCACAGAAACATAAATCCTCAGTCACAGTGGACTGTGTTCTTTGGGATAGTAGTTCAGGTTCAAAAATCAGTCTTGGGGGTGGCTAGGTGGTGCAGTGGATAAAGCACTGGCCTTGGATTCAGGAGGACCTGAGTTCAAATCCAGTCTCAGACACTTGACACTTACTAACTGTGTGACCCTGGGCAAGTCACTTTACCCTCATTGCCCCTAAAAATAAATAAAACAAAACAAAACAAAAATCAGTCTTGATTATACAGCACATGTACAGGATGTAACACAAAGACTACTCTGAAACCCAGGGGCTAGTCCAGGCTCTCCCCACAACTAACTATGTGGCTTTGGGCCCAGTTTCCTGGGCCTCAAGAACCTTAGCCAGTTGAACAATCAAACAAGTAAGCAAGCATTTAGTAGGCACCTAGTCTTTTTTTTTCACATGAAACAAGATTTGGGGGTAAGAATTTATTATTTGGTAAAAAAAAAAAAATGTTGGGAAAACTGGAAAGCAAAAGGGCAGAAATTGAGTATAGACCGGTATCTTACACCATTTATCAAGATGAGGTCAAAATGAATGATGCAGATATAAAGAGAAAGATTACAAGAAAATCTGAAGAATGTGGAACATATTACTACTTATCAAGCATACGGATAGGTGAACAGTTTATGAATAAATAAGAGTAAGCACCTAGTCTGAGTTCTAGAGGTACAAAGACAGAAGTGACAAGTCCCTACATTCTTGCTTGCATTCTAATGTGGGGGGGAGGGGGAATAACATGCATATATATAGGTATGTATGAAACACATAAAAAGCAAATATTAAGTAATTTTCAAGGGGAAGCTATTAGCAGCTGGGGCTAGGGCTGGGGTTGGGGGAAGAGGGGACACAAAAGACTTCATGCAGAAGTGGGCTACTTAACTGAGTCTTGAAGGAAGCCAAGGTAATAAGAGGAAGGTGAGGAGAGAGAGCATTCCAGGATGGGAAGCAGTAAATACAAAGGCTGGAAAATAGGGTGCAATGCGTTAGGAAGAGGCAAGAGGTCAATGGGGTTCCCCTTATAGTGCTCACTAGGGGAGTGATGTATTAGGAGGGTGGAAGGGCAGGATGAGGCCAGGTGGGGAAGAACTTTAAATGCCAAACAGAATTGTGTATTTGATCCTAGGGTCAGTAGGTCAGTATCACTTTTTCTGTGTCATAAAAGCCTTTGACCATCTAGTAAATTTCTCTCTCAGAATGATGTTTTTAAATGAACAAAATAAAATATACAGGGTTACAAAGGAAACCATATATTAAAATTAAATTTTCAGTGGAAACATTTATACCTTCAAAATTGGTAAACACTACAAATCAGGGATTGATTTATTGTTTTGCTCATTGTCCTGACTTAAGAAAATGTTAATAATGTAGCTTAAATTTAAAATTATGTCATGACTACAGGTTGTTTTTTTTTCCAGAAAGCCAGTTGTTAAACATTTGCCAACATACCATTGAATACATCTGCGTACCCATTTGGATATACATATGTACAGACATGAACTCATGTAAATAAATGTGCAAAAGGGCTATGCCCAGGAAGAAAGAAGACAAGTGCTTCATTTCTCTGAGTCCTACTATCCTCACACTGCAACAAAGTTAAAGCCTAACATAAGTGTTGGCAATTGAACAACTCTTGATTTCTGCACAAAATACCAGGTATCAGAGAGAATTTAACTTCTCTAGCCTCAGTCTTCCTATTTGTCATAGGAATAACTCCTTCTTAGCTTGAAGAACTACACTGAGGATCAGTTCAATAAAATGGTAAACCTGTATTAAGTGTCTATCTGCAGTGCCTAGGACAGTGCTTGGCACATTGTAGCCACTTAGTAAGTGCTTGTTGATGTATTGGTTTGGATGCATCACTTCCTCTGCATGCTTTCTCCTCTAACTAGCACTGGCCCTGGCAGATTAGGTCCCAGAGGGTTGGCTACTCCTTTTAGTGCTACCCTGTGGGTGCTATACTCATAACATTGTAGCTCACAAGCCCCCACCAGCATTTTTCCCCTTAACAATCAGCCAGTAGAAGGTTTTTAGAAAAGGCATTTACTCAAACAGCGTAGCAAGAACAAGTTACAAAACATTTCCCCCAAAAATGCTATACACTGTCCCAAAAATATACAGAGTCTGTGGAGGAAATAGTGAGCATGAACTTAAACTTCAATGGCAGTGAGACACAAGCATAGGGAATATATGCAGCCAAGGCAACTCACAACTCCAGACCTGAAATGTCTTTTTTTTTCCTTTGGAAGGTCTTCACAAAGTTTACTGCAGAGTATAGCATCAGTGATGAAGTGGTTTCTCCACTGGGCAGAGTCCTGTTCCTCCCAAAACAGCATCTGAGCAGGATGGTCAGTTTGCTGTTGGTCTGGGTCAAGCTCACCTTTGGATCTGGCTTAGTATCTCTCTCCTTGTTGGTCTAGGCTACTGCTAGGCAGAATCAGGAAGGTTTATAAAGCATTTTACATATATTATCTCCTTTGGATCCTCATAACTACATTGATGTGGCACCCACATTTTACAGAAATGTAGGCCTAAGGGTTGTTGTCTTTGTAGCTGAAAAGAGTGCTTAGCCCACCCAAAAGCAATGAATGAAACTACTGCTGATTGAAGAGTGAACCTGACTCTGGTGCTACCTACTCCGTGGGGCTTTCCCTCTTCCCCCAGTTCAAAGTGATCCTTGAATCTCCCAAGTTCTTCAGTTTAATCTTTCCTAAGCACCTGGCTCATTCTACCATTGTGTGTGTGTGTGTGTGTGTGTGTGTGTGTGTGTGTGTGTGTGTGTGTACATAGCTCTTACCTTGCACAAAGTTCTTTTTTTTAAATTTGTTTTAAAAAAAATTTTTAGGATTGCAAAAATTTTTAACTTTGTTGAATTACATGGTTCCCCCCCCCTTTTTACCTTTTCATGTATCTCTTGAATCTTGTATTTGTAGATCGAATTTTCTGTTCAGTTCTGGACTTTTCATTAAGAAAGTTTTAAAGTGTCCTATTTCACTGAATATCCAGCTTTTCCCCTGAAAGATTATGCTTAATTTTGCTGGGTAGTACATTCTTGGTTGTAATCCCAGTTTCTTTGCCCTTCAGAACATCATATTCTAATCCCTCTGATCCTTTAATGTTGAAGCTGCCAGGTCCTGTGTTATTCTTCTTGTTCCTTGATATTTAAATTGCTTCTTTCTGGCTGCTTGCAATATTTTCCCCTTTACTTGATAGTTCTGGAATTTAGCAATGATATTCCTTGGTGTTTTTTTTTGGGGGGGGTTTCTTTCAGGAGATGATTGGTGGATTCTTTCAATGACTAATTTTCCCTCTGATTGTAAGACATTGAGGCAGTTCTCCTTAATAATGTCCTGAAATATGCTGCCTAGGATTTTTTTGATCATGATCCTCTGGTAGTCTGATTGTTCTTATGTTGTCCCTCCTGGATCTATTTCCCAGGTCTGTTGTTTTTCTGATGTGGTATTTTACATTTTCTTCTACTCTTATATATATATATATATATATATATATATTCTGCTTTACTTCTTCCTGTTGTCTCATTGAGTCATTAGATTCCACCTGCTCAATTCTGATTCTTAGATAATTATTTTCTCTAGTGCTTTTGCACTTCCTTTTCCATTTGTCCAATTGTTTTTTTAAGACATTATTTTCTTTTTCAAAGCTATTGACTTTCTCTTGCATAACTCTCATTTCTTTTCCCAATTTTTCTCTTACCTCTCTTATTTGGTTTAGAAAATCCTTTTTGAGCTCTTCCAGGAGGGCCTTTTGGTCTTGAGATTGTAACGATTGGAATGACGCCACCTGCTGGAGACTTACTGTAGAAGAGTTCCGCCCATGAAGCGAAGGTCTTTGAGGGCAAGACCAGGAGTCTTTGGCATCAGGAAGTGATGCAGGCTAGTGGGAGGAAGAAGGAAGAGACTGGCGCTCAGTCTCACTCTCTTTCCTGAGGACGCTGGTGGAGAGGGGAGCTAGAAATGTGCTCTCCCTTTAATAGATAGGAATCTAGGCCTTTCTCTCTCTCTTTACCAAATTCTTATTCTCCTTAATAAATGCTTAAAAGTCTAACTCTTGCTAAAGCTTATAATTTATTGGCAACCACTCATTAGATATTTTAGACAGTTTAGTTAGAATTTTAGCCCTTAACAAGATCAAGTTTTCTTCCTCTTTATGGTTTCACCTGTAGGAGTTTTATCATTGTTGTCTTCCTCAGAGTTTATGTTTTGATCCTCCCTATTACCATAGTAACTGTCAATGGTGAGGATTCTTTTGTTTCTTATTCATATTTTTATTTTAACTTCTTTTATAGCTTTTAAGGTTGAGTTCTGCTACTGGGGTACAGCATGCACTGTCCCAAGCTTCTTTTGCTGGGGACTGGGGGCCAAGTCACCAGCTCTCTGCTCTGAGGCATCAGCAGCAGCTTGCAGTTTCTTGCTGCACTGGAGTGGTACAAATTAGTTGGGCTTGTTGGGTAGCTAAAACTCCAGCTTGCAGATCACCTTTTGCCTTGGGGTTAGAGGTCTCACAATTGGCCTGCTGTGCCGCTAGCTTGCTGTGTTTGTCATGTGGTTCCTCAGCCATTGATCTGTATTGTGACTAAGTGTCTTTTGCTGACTTGCCCTGATACCCTCTGTGTTGAGCTGTACTCTGCTTTTACCCAGATGAAATAGTTATTTCCTGAAGATCTTCTAGGTTTTCTTAAGTCAGAAGATTGTTTCACTCTGTTGTGGTTTTGTTTTTTTTTTCCAGGTTTTACAACTCTAGTATCTACTCTGTCCTTAGAGGAGAGTGCTCACCAGCCAACACCCTTTCTGAGGCAAGAATGCAATCCAAGATGGGGACTGAAAGTTCTTAATAAATATTCTTAAAAAATTTAATTTAATTGAGCACATAGTAGGAATTCAATAATCAGCAAATCAATCCTTCAACAAATATTTATCCAGTGTCTGCTGCTATAACGTTAGAGACCAAAAGGGATGCAAAAGAATCTACTTATACTTCAAACTCTAAATATATGATCCTAAAATCACAAGATCATAGGACCTTAGAAACCCCTTCATTTTATCATTAAGGAAACTGAGGCCCAGGGAAATTAACTAACTTAGCCAGGGTCATACAGGTAGTAAATATTGGCAGCAGAATTTGAACCATGGTCCTCTAACTCTAGAGTTACTGGTCTTAATACTGCCTGACATCTTTAACTCCACCCCCACCCCCACCCCAAATACTCTCTATGCTTCCAGTATAGTTGGCTTGATATTTGTTGACTGAATGATTGACTGGGATGACCAGGGTGGGGAGGAAACTAAGAGAAAGACAGAAGGGTAATTCTGGCTAGTTTTTTTTTTTTAATCTACCAAAGAGTGACTCTAAGTCATTTCATCTGAAATCCATTCTCCTGAAGGCCATTTACCTAAAAGCTATTCAGCTCAAGTGGAAAAGATTGTTGCTGTGATATCAAAGTGGCTAAACCCAGTGACACACAAATAGATAAATTGAACTGGAAGGCATTTAGAGATTATCTAATCCAGTCTGTTTGGTTTTTTTTAAGAAGAGGAAACAAACCCATAAAAGGGAAGTGACTTTCTTAAGGGCACACACCTCACCAATAGCCATCTTCTGCTCTCTGGGTCTGCGCTCTTTCTACAACCTCATGCTATCATGGGGTGGGAAGAATTAAGGTTGCTAGAAAGATGACATGGGGACACTTTTCTTTCTCAGTTTCTATTTCCCCTCCCTCTCCTAAGCTCTTGCTGCACAGGAAAGGCGAATCATTCCCCAAATTGCATTGGTTATGCTGATCCCATGTGCCTACTAGAGCAGACTGAGCTGTGCTTTATTACTGGTTCCCTGCCCCTTTCAAGGGAGGCACTCCTCAGTGAAGAAAAGGGAGACAGAATTGCTGACTCATGAATCTGTCACCAGAGAGCTGTCAGGTGTTTGAACACACACGTGCATTTGTGTGCTTGCGAGTGCACGCATGTGCGCGCACGCACACACACACACACACCCCACTGCTGGGATAGAGGGGCACCTGGAACTTTCTCATTCTGGAAGTAAAAGGGGAAAACTGTAGAGAAAATGCATCATCTTCAGCCATAGCTTGTTCAATACAACATTGGTTACTTTTATCCTCTCACTCTCTCTGGTCCTTCTCCTCCAAAGATGAACACATGCATATGCATGATAGGGGCAAAGTTTATGAGCCTGCTATGGGGAGGGATGAGAACAATCAATTATACTATGTGTGAGATGAAGAAGGTCCTGACAGAAAAATTCATTCCTACAGATGAGTTTTTGTTTTGTTTTGTTTTTTTTCAGTGAGGCAATTGGGGTTAAGTGACTTGCCCACGGTCACACGGCTAGTAAGTGTTAAGTGTCTGAGGTCGGATTTGAACTCAGGTACTCCTCACTCCAGGGCCGGTGCTCTATCCACTGTGCCACCTAGCTGCCTCTTCCTGCAGATGAGTTTTAACATTCCTACCTCAGTCTGCTGATTTCAGTTGCCATACCCATCACACATACACACACAGACAGAGAGAGAGAGAGAGAGAGAGAGAGAGAGAGAGAGAGAGAGAGAGAGAGAGGTGCTGCGAAGCACCACCTCCCTGTCATCCTTTTATTGGATTGTAGGTTTTGCACAGGGTTAATCTTAAGAGCAGGTGGCTGCCCACTGCTATGACACATCAGGGACAGCAGAAGAAGTCCTTCCCTTACCCCAAGTACACCACCCCCAACACCAGGGTCCCAGGGCCAGAAATTTCAACATTAGAGATTCATCCTTTTAAGTATCATCTGCTGTTGTTAAAATGTAATTAGAATTCTCCTAAAGGAGAATTAGAAGGAATTTAGCTCTTTGTCATTAACACCTCTTGAAGAATTGTTTCTTGGAACCTTTCCATCCTGACAACAGGACCCTGAAGGAATGAGAATTTGGGTCAAATGAAGGAGGATCATTTTGCAGCCTGGGGAGCTACCCAGGAAGGAGAGGCCTGGAAAGGGGCACAGTGGACAATATGAGGGTACTGGGGTATCTGTGCCAGAGTGATTATTCATCATTTAAGGGAGTCTTCCACCCAACCTTGTCCCCCCAAAATACATTTACTCACTTGAAAATTCTACCCCAGGCTGGCCCTGGTTATCACCATGGCATAAGACCCATTGAGTATTGTGTCCATTTCAGCGGCTGCCCAAGTTGCATGTGGTTTGAATAATATTACTTGAGAGAACCAGGCTTCTAAGGGAAAGGAGTGGAGCCTCTGAAAGACAGGGAGAGACAATTCCCAGCAGGATATGATCTGGGTCCGAGGAATAAATTAGGAATCGAGAGACTTGGGTTTCTAAGCTGAGCTTCCCTGTGTGATCTTTGGCAAGCTTACGCTCTCTGTGCCTCAATGATCCTTTCTCAAGATGGAGGTGAAAAGAAATACATACTGTGAAGTTGGGGGAATGCTAGATAATATAGGAGATGGAGCTTTTCTTAGAAAAGTACTAATTTCCTCTTGCATAAAATGAAGCCATCAAGTCAATGTTGCCAGCCTGAGATTTTTAGCACCTCTTCCCCCCCAAATTGTTTAATTAGCTAACACACATGAATTTGTATGCCAGCAGAAACTCCCCACCTGCCTCCCACTACTATTAAACAATCAACTGCTTCCAGCTTGTTAGGCTCTAATAGTAATTTTAATCAAAGCTGAAAAGAAGTAAATCTATGTGCCCTTTATAGATTTCTGATCAGGTGGCCCCCCAGTGGAAAAACCTGGATGACTCAGTTTTCTTAAACCTACCTTTCTGAACTCTCCAAATGAGAATTGGGTTCCTGGCTAGGGTTTTCCCCCATTCTTGTCAAGTAGTCTAGTTGGCTTGATTGATAAAAGAAGATGGTCAGCCAAGGTAGGTGACTTCCATGAAGGCTTGTCGTGTCATTGCTCTCAGCTTTCCTTTTCTTCCTTTCTCACTGGAGAAAGGAACTAAAGCTGTCACTTCCTTCTTCTTCCGTTCTCTCCTATTTCCTCCTAAGTGTTCAGTTTTGTCCAAAAGTCCCATCTGACCTTAATATCTGCCCATTTTAGGTAAATAGATACTTCTGGCTAGAGGTAATTGTGTGGTACAATGGATAGAGCATCGTTAGTTCTGGAGTTAAGAAGACCTTTCAAATCCTGCCTTAGATACTAGCTATCGAATCTTATAGCATCTGTCTCAGTTTCCTCATCTGTAGAATGTGAGTAACCATAACATTTGCTTCCCGGGGTTGTGAGAATAAAATGAGGTCATCTTTGTAAAGCATTTTGCAAACTCTAAAGCTCTATGTAAATGTTAGTTATTATTTTACCTTCTCTTTTCCAGGGTGGTTGTTTTTTACATTTTTCTAAAAGGCGGAAGCAAAGCTTCCAAATCTGTGGCATCATCAAAGGTATATATGACCAGAAAAGGAGGTAGGATGAATGGACAGCCCAAGTATCATGCTGATATGCACAAAATATTCAAAGATCCAGAGGAAGTCCTCCAGCATGCTGGGTAAGTCCTCCATGGGAGGTTAGGGAAGGTCAGGGACATTAGCAAAGAATGCAAAGGCATAGATGAGTTGTAAGCTGCCCTGGGAAGTGGCGTATTCAAATCCATGAGATCACAGGTCTGTTGAGGTAATGAAGTGAGCATCCAGTGTTTATCAGCAATTTTGTGAACCTTTTTAGACTTTGGCTTTCTGCCTGGTAATTGTGTCCCCTGAGAAGGACAGTGTACAAATTCACTACCTAATCCCTAAAGATCAAAGAATGCCATAAGCCGTTTGGTTTTGTAATCAACAAATCAAACAGTCCCATCTACTACAAGTTTCTACTCAACGTAGAGCCCAGTTGTTCAAGATTGGGTTAGGGGAGGGGAGGAGATACAGAAATGAATAATGCCTGGAGACAGGTTAGACAGTGAATTATCACATAGTCCTATCCAGATCCCAAGGTTGGCAATCTCCAATTCCAATAGAAAAGGGAAGGTGAAGGGAAGAGAGCACACTGAGAACTGGAACAGCTTCCATTTTCCTGCCTGCCTGCCCAGCTGAAGTCCCAGTCTGCTAAACCCTGAAAACACAAAAATGCTATCGGCAGGATGGGTTCATAAGTCAACGAACACATATTTTGGAATATCTACTATTTGCAAAGGCCCTGCTGGAGATGGAAAGATAAAGAAAATGTAGCATCCATGCCCTGCCCATACAGAAGTGCTGGTAGGAGGGGTGGGTGAGGAGCACAGCCAAGGAGGTACTAATGACAGAAAAACCAAGGTCCAAGGATTAAAAAAGGGACAGAATTGGCATGTGGTCAAACTAGGTAGGCAGATAGGGGGTGTCATGCACAGAATACTGGACTTGGAGTCAGGAAGACCAGAGTTCTAAATCTGCTTCAGATATTTACTAGTTGTGTGACTTTGGGCAAATAATTCTTACCTCTCTGAGTCTAAGTCTTCTCATCTGTAAAATGGGGATAACAATAGCACTTTACCTCCCAGGAAGATTGTGAGGACCAAATGAGAAAACACATGTAAAGCATTTTATGACTCTAAAGGTGTTATGTAAATTCTGTTGTTGTTGTTGTTGGTTGTTGTTGGGAAAGGGATTGGGAAAATGCCATTCCATTCATGGCAACCTGCCAAATGTCTTTCTTTTCTGGTGGGGAGACTTGCCAACTTTTAAAGGGGCAGAGACACCATTAAATATATACATACCTGATAGCCAGGTGAGAAGGAAAGCTGGAGATAGGGAGGCAAAGACACAATCTTTTGGAACAGAGGTCAAATCCAGATACTGTCTTGTGCTACTGTTGGGAGAAACTAGCAGAGCACTCTGAATTTCTGCAAGCTTTACCACCAAGGGAGGGTGTGCAACACAAATCATCAGTGAGAAGTCCTGGGTGAATGACCTTAGCCAATCCCAGCTGGGAACAAAATCTTTATTTCTAGGGTTTTGCCCTGCCTGCTATTGGGAGGTTGATGTAGGGATTGCATAGTTCACAGACTTGGGAAAGCATATACTGAGTATATTGATATTAGTCTCCTTTGATTTATTGCTCCTGTTCCAATTAGAGTTTGTACAGCATTATCTTATAACTAACCTTGAAGGAAATAGTATGGGTAAGTATGATGAAGGTGTGTAGGGGGATCCTTTTTTTTTTTTTTTTGGTGAGGCAATTGGGGTTAAGTGACTTGCCTATGGTCACACAGCTTGTAAATGTCAAGTGTCTGAGGCCGGATTTGAACTCAGGTCCTCCTGACTCCAGGGCCGGTGCTCTATCCATTGAGCCACCTAGTTGCCCCTGATCCTTTTCTAAGTAGGATAGGGGTTCAAGCCCTGAGATTTGTTTGGATGATGCAGACACAACCCTTTCAGGGGTTCTTAACCTGGGAACTTTGAATGTGTTTTGTTTTTGTTTTTTTTTTTAGGTAGCTGGGGGGCAGCTAGGTGGCACAGTGGATAGAGTATTGGCTTGGAGGCAGGAAGACCTGAGTTCAAATCCAGGCTCAGACACTTGACACTTACTAGCTGTGTGACCCTGGGCAAGTCATTTAGCCCCAATTGCCTCACCAAAAAAATAAAAATAAAATAAAATAGAATTATATTTAGGTAGCTATTTCAATGGGCAGCTAAGTGGTACAGTGGATAGAGTGCCAGGCCTGGAGTCAGAAAAACTTCCTGAGTTCAAATTCTGCCTCAGACACTTCCTAGCTCTGTGACCCTGGGCAAATCACTTAACCCTTTTGCCTCAGTTTCTTCATCTTTAAAATGAACTAAAGGAAATGGCAAATCATTCCAATATCTCTGCCAAGAAAACCCCAAATGGGGTCATGAAAAGTTGGACATGGCTGAAAAATGACTAAACAACAACAAAACTATTTCAACTATTTCAACAAAACTATTTGGCTTGCTTCGTAATCCTATGGATTTTATTCTATGCTCTTAAAACATTATTCTGAGAAGGGATTCATAGGCGTCAATCTTGGACCATGACTTAAAAAAAGGTTGAGTCACTGAACCTAGGCAAAGCCAAAGGGTGAATGGCCATCAGTTACTCTGGGATCCTGAGAGAGGCATTCAGTTATCCCAGAGCAACCTCAGGCACTGGGTGGGGTTGAGATTTTGAATGACAGCCATGCCCCTAGGGTCCTAACTGGTGGAACCAAGCACCCATTGTGAAGAAAAAGCACGTGCCCTCAAGCATTTTATTAGGGAAGCAAGGGATATGAAAAGATAACTGACAACATATAGAAGAATATGCTATCTACCAAAAGAATGATACCAGTACTTAGCAGTCTGGGAGCTCAGAGGAAGAGAGATCCCAGTGGACTAGAGGAAGAACTTAAAGTGGCCTTGATGGATAGATTAGATTTATGGAGGGTGAGAAAGCATTACAAGCAGAGAGTGCAAGTAAACATGAGGTTTTGGGGAGCAGCAAGACCAATTTGATTTTTTTTTTTTTTGGTGAGGCAATTGGGGTTAAGTGACTTGCCCAGGGTCACATAGCTAATAAGTGTTAAGTGTCTGAGGTCGGATTTGAACTCAGGTACTCCTGAATCCAGGGCCAGTGCTCTATCCACTGTGCCATCTAGCTGCTCTGATCAATTTGATTTTTTGTTTGTTTGTTTTTGCGGGCAATGGGGGTTAAGTGACTTGCCCAGGGTCACACAGTTAGTACTTCAAGTGTCTGAGGCCAGATTTGAACTCAGGTACTCCTAAATCCAGGGCCAGTGCTTTATCCACTGTGCCACCTAGCTGCCCCCGACCAATTTGATTTTAATAGAGGGATCCTGTGGGGAGTAGGGGGAGACAAGACTGGAAAGATTGTTTGGGAATAGATTGTGAATGGTTTTGAATGTGAAGCTAAGGAGTTTGAACTTTAAAAATGAAGAGTTGCCAAATAGTTTTGATTAGGGTGTGATATGTTGAAAATAGCATATAGGGGGGCAGCTAGGTGGCACAGTGGATAAAACACTGGCCCTGGATTCAGGAGGACCTGAGTTCAAATCTGGCCTCAGAAACTTGACACTAGCTGTGTGACCCTGGGCAAATCACTTAACCCCCATTGCCCCACCAAAAAAAAGAAGAAGAAGAAAAAAAGAAAAAGAAAATAGCATACAGGACATTCTAAAAATCTTTATTGTTTTAAGCTATTAAAGCACAGCAAGACTTTTGGGACACCCTGTATTAGACAGATTAGTCTAAGGTTTGTGTATAGGATGGATTAGTGAGAAGAGTGATAGATCTACTTCTCCAATTTGCCTTTTTGAGAGCTGGGATCTGGAAGATAACCTTAGAAAGTCTAGGTTGGGAATAAGATCTATCCAGCTCACCTCTGACCAAGATAAGGAGAAAACCTGAGCCCCAGACATGCTTCTCCATGGCTATAGTTTGAGGTTCCTTTGTCTGAGCCAGCAGAGCTCATGTTCAAAGCATCAGATCTGGTCATGAGCAGTGGCCAGAAGCTCACACCTATCCATCCCTCTCAGAAATGTGCAAAAATTAGTTGTTTTCCATTTTTCATTGGCTGCCCAACAATTGGAAGTTAAAAGGAGGCCGCTCAACATAAAGTTCTTTCTAACAATCAGAGTTCTCTAAAAATGGAATTGGCTGTCTCATGTAGTATGAATGTTTTCAAGGATAGGCTAGACAACTACTTGTAGAGGAGATTCCTGTTCAGATACAGACTGATCTAAGAAGCCAACCAGATGACCGTACAACTTTGTTATAATGTGCACTTAGTACAGTGCCTGGCATAGAGGAAATATTTAGTAAATGCCTATTGACTGACTTGTATAACCCTAAGGATATATTACATTGTCACTAGGGTGGGGATAGGATTAGCCTTACTAGTGACCTAGTCTTTGACCTTCATCAGGAGGTCTTGATGGAAACCACTCAGCCTCTGGAAACTACTTACAAGTAAGAACTTACTACCACCATCCTTTAATCTGCATAATAAATGAAAAACTACTATGTGCAAAAAGGCATTATATTTTAATACCGATTATCTGATCTAATCCTTAAAGCTCCCTTAGGAGGTAGACAGACCAGATACTAATATTATATTTTACAGATTGTGAAAATTGAGGTCCAGAGTGATTTTGAACCTTACCTTCTATTATGGTAAAGAGAATGAAGGAGATGAGACTAGAACCTGTTTCTTGTTTCCTATGATCCCGAAGCTTTTTGATTTCCATGCTTCTCAAGCTAAGACCATGCTCAGCCTAGCTCAGAAAAGAAGCTTCCTCCTTTGGTAACAAGATGCATGAATGCTGGCTCCCTACACAGCTTAGGAATGGCCCTTATGCATTGACCTCAGCCTAGGAGCTCAGATTCTAGAGATGAAAGAGGATCTTAACCTATTGAAATGAATCTCTAATGGTGGAATTTCACACACTTCGATCCTTAGATGGGAGGATTGGCTTTTCAAGATATCACAAAATGCTCACCCATTCCATCAGTTCTTGATTTGAAGGTTTAATTTCCTCTATCAAAATCAACCTATTTTGGCCCAGAAAAACATGGATGAAGACATTAATGCTAATAAAATAATGCTTTTCCTTACCAATCACCTAGGGGGAAAGGGTTATTTCAAGATGGCTCTAGACTATGCATTCTATTTTCTGATACTTCTGTGTCCCAGCTAAGGCAGTCTCTTCACACTCTGTTGCATATCAAGTCCTACCACTGTCCATGCTTGTGACTCCGCTCAAGTCCCTTATTCTTCATAAAGCTGTCCCCAACTACTCAAGTTCTTATTCATCTTCATCTCCTCTGAACTGCTACAGCATTTGAAGTCCATAACTTATAATCAAGGTCCTGGTTGTCATGTTATTTGCCTATTTAATTTTTTTATGTGACTTATCTCCTCAACCATATCCAAAGCTCTGAAGGCTCCTCCTCCTAGACCCTTCACAGAACTTAATGCAGGACTGGAAAACCACAGGTTGGATTGAATTGAATCCTCAAGACAGAAATGTCCAAATTACTCTATGGCACTTGCTATCCAAAATGTAATTTCAGACACATTTCCATGTCTACCTCCCATGTTAAGTTCTTTAAGAAAAGCTCACCCAGGGGCAGCTAGATGGCGCAGTGGATAGAGCACCAGCCCTGGAGTCAGGAGGACCTGAGTTCGGGTCTGGCCTCAGACACTTAACACTTACTAGCTGTGTGACCCTGGGCAAGTCACTTAACCCCAATTGCCTCACTAAAAAAAAAAAAAGAAAGAAAGAAAGAAAAAAAAAAAGAAAAACTCACCCCAGGGAAGGAACATTTTTTTAAAAAGGCATTACTGTTTCGGGTGGTAAGGAACACAGCATTTATTTTTAATATGGTCTTGAAGATAAAATGCTAAAGTCTCCCAGGCTCATTTACTTGGGCTGAAGTGAATTGCTGATTAGGATCCAGTACTTTCCACCCATTTTGTGTTTGTCCTTCCCAGAGAGAGCCCTGATCCCTGATAATTGTTATATTACCATTGTTGTGATCATGTTCATATAAATGCTAAGCAGAGCTCTGTTTGGATTAATTCCTCTCCCGGCAAAGGACATGGTCTTCACTTAACCTCTGCCCAGGCATTGTGTGGGGCCAGCCCAATTAGAGATAGCTATAGTTAAAGGTGTGTGTTGGAGGGGAGAGGGGAGAATTGACGATTTAGAGCAGCAATCTCCCTCAGTCTAATAGGCTTTTTTCCCTCTCAAATTCTCTATTATTAAAGGATTTGGGAGAATGACTGACTGATGTAGTATTTTGTGTCCAGGGATCTTTTTTCTGCAAATGTAGATGAGGCATTAAATGACTGAGCCAATCAGCAGTTAACAAAAGATGCCAGAGTTTGTTGTTGTTGTTGTTGTTGTTTTGCACTATTAGCACCATGGAGAGCGATCATGGTAAAACTGAGAGGCTTCGGGGCAGCTAGATGGCGCAGTGGATAGAGCACTGGCCTTGAATTCAGGAGGACCTGAGTTCAAATATGACCTCAGACACTTGACACTTACTAGCTGTGTGACCCTGGGCAAGTCACTTAACCCCAACTGCCTCACCAAAAATAAAAAATAAAAAAATTGAGAGGCTTCAGCAGTCAGGTCACCAGCAGTATTGAGCCTCTGGAAACTGAGTGATATTACTGTCTTTCTGGGGATATTTGAGGAGGAGCTTTGGAGGGCCAATAGAGTTAGTTTAGGCTAATCAATAAGCATTTATTAAGCACTCACTATATGCTAGGCACTGTGCTAGGTGATGGGGATGCAAGGAGTTTTCATACTAGCCAACATTTGCACCTTGAGGTGGTTTGGATTGCTCACAGAAGATAGTAAAACCATGTGAGACTCTTTGGGGTTTCTCTGGAAGTTCCAAAAATAGGCCTGTCTTTGTGTGTTCCCTGATGTGCTAAATAGAAAAGCAGTGGAGAGTGTCAGTGTGTTCCTTTCTTTTGTTATCTGCCAGGTTTTGCCTGTGCTTGGTACTAAACCACCTCCACATGCTAAGGGGGTCAGTGTTACAATAAGGGCTCAATCTGTGCTATAAAGACTCTTTAGGTCAGGGGCTCTTAACCTTTTTTGTGTCTTGGACCCCTTTAGCAGTCTGGTCAAGCCTATGACCCCTTCTCCCAAAAAAAAAAATCCTTTTAAGTGAATAAAATAAAATAGATGGGAGTATAAAGGAAAACAATTATGTTGAAATAAAATTACCAAAGTACTTTTTAAAAACAAGTTAATGAACCTCGGATTAAGAGCCCCTGCTTTTCAGACAGTTTTGGCTGTGTTTCGGATATGACACTGGTTTTAAAAACTCTATTCTATTGCTCTAACAGTGTGTTTTGCTAGCCCAACTGCTACAGTTTTGCCAAAATACCATGGAAACGGTTCCTTATTTATCTGTCACTCTAGAGGACCAGATAAAGCTTGTTCACAATCTCAAAGACCGATTTCATAGTCACATAACATAGTCACATAACAAGAAAGCACATCCCTCACAACGACCTTGTGAATTAAGGAGTGAAGAAAGAGTGATTATTCCCATTTTACAAATAAAAAAAACTGACGTACCTCCTGGGTATTTCCCCAGACTAGTCATCAGGATCATCCCTACCTCCAATGCCTTTGTTACAATGATCCCATACTTCCCTGGGCCTTTTATAATGTCACTTCCCACCTTTAAAGAACAGTGGAAACAGGGGGCAGCTAGGTGGTGCAGTGGATAAGGCACCAGCCTTGGATTCAGAAGGACCTGAGTTCAAACTCAGCCTCAGACACTTACTAGCTGTGTGACCCTGGGCAAGTCACTTAACCCCCTTGCCCATAGATAACTCTGGAAAAAGAACAGTGGAAACAAACAGTGAAAAGTTTGTACCTTTATGTCAAATGAGGTATAACTGTCCTTTGGGATAGGCAGATTAGGAAGCACCCTAGAATCTTTAGTTCCTTTTGGGAAGAGTATGAGTTTCCTAATGGAAAAATATAAAGAGGGCTAATAAGAGTTCTTGGACATGTAGGGAGTACTCCCATTACAAGTGGAATGCAGTGATGGCCATTCTGGGGTTCTAAGGGACGGTTATTCATTGTTACCTTATTTTTTTTTTTGCAGGTCAATAAGGATTAAGTGACTCACCCAGGGTCACACAGCTAGTAAGTGTCAAGTGTCTGAGGCCGGATTTGAACTCAGGTCCTCCTGAATCCAGGGCCGGTGCTCTATCCACTGAGCCACCTAGCTGCCCCCATTGTTACCTTATTAATGAACGCTGCTGGTTGAGAGCTCTCCTGGGGTGCTAATGAGTCTGGCCGGTGGAACTCTTTTGGAAAGACCTATGTGAAGAATTAAAAGGCAACATATCCTATACCTAGAGACTTGTAGATCTTGGTTGATAAAGGCAGACACCTATAATGCTGGAGAAAGAGATATGTGATCACAAGGGGCCCAGAGTGTGATCAGGAAGCCCTGGCCTTGATGAGTCAAGTGTGGCCATACTTTAATAGGTTTGAGTCTCAGGTTCCTCTGAATACGCTTCAGGGAGTATCTTCCAGAAGCTAAGGTAGACTAGACACATGCAAACTCTGATCGATACTGGGGCTTCAAAATATTATATACTTCGTGGCTTAGTGGATAGGTTAGGGGGCAAAGAGGGGAATTTTAGTGGAAAACTTTCCTGTATTAGATATAGCAGGGGGAGTATTGGTTTAGAATTTTGCCTGCAGGGGCGGCTAGGTGGCGCAGTGGAAAGATCACTGGTCCTGGATTCAGGAGTACCTGAGTTCAAATCCAGCCTCAGTCACTTGACACTTACTTAGCTGTGTGACCCTGGGCAAGTCACTTAACCCCAGTTGTCTCACCAAAAAAAAAAAAAAATTTGCCTGCAGGCAGTTTGGATGGCCCACTGAGTTAGGGTGAGAACTAGATCAACCCTGCCTTGTCTGGATGTCTTGAGCAGAAACTTCTCTGACATGGATGTTTTTATAACCTATTTTCTATACTAAAATTCTGGGAAGCAGCTGGAAATGTGTGTGTGTGTGTGTGTGTGTGTGTGTGTGTGTGTGAGAGAGCACACATGCCCCTTCCCTAGGTGCCTGACATCTTGTGGTAATGCTTGGTGCCAACCCCATGTGGCAAGAGTTCAATATTGTGATAAAAGATGATCTCATGACAGCTTCAGATGCATTTCTTTCTTTTTATTTTTGTTTTGGTGGGTCAGTGAGGGTTAAGTGACTTGCCCAGGGTCACACAGCTAGTAAGCGTCAAGTGTCTGAGGCCAGATATGAACTCAGGTCCTCCTGAATCCAGGGCCAGTGCTCTATCCACTGCGCCACCTAGCTGCCCCATGCATTTCTGATATGACACTGGTTCTAGAACTCCCCCAAATAGTTTTACCTGGCCTTAAGTAACTAGGTGGTGTAGTGGATAGAGTACTAGGCCTGGAATCAGGAAGACCTGAGTTCAAATCTTGCCTCAGATATTTATTAGTTTTGTGACCCTGGGCAAGCCACTTAACTTCTATTGGCCTTAATTTCCTTAACTGTAAAATGGATATAATAATAACACCTACTTCCCAGGATTGTTGTGAAGATCAAATGAGCTAATCCCTGCAAAGTGTTTAGCACCATGCCTGACCTATGTAGTAGTAGTAGGCCTCCACCAGTTGCGAACAACCATGGATCAGCGCCTTGAAGAGCCACAGGCCACAGTGTGACTGTGCAGTCCGATATGGGAGCCGCAGCTCCTGAGTTACTTATAACTGCTGCATCCCGTGTTGTATCTACCCCATAAGGAGTAGCTGGAGTGTCCTCTCCAGGGCACTGGCCTGGGCAGATCAATATGGAAAACAAGCTGTTGCCCATGCAGCAGGTTTTTCCTCTCTGCGACATTGGTGGATCCAAAGGAGAGGCAGAGCCAATACAGTTTGGCACCAGTGCCGCCGCAGGCATTGCCAGAGTTAGGCACTTAATAAATGTTCTCTTCTTTCTCTCTATATGTGGCATCTCCTAATTAGAATGTAAGCTCACTAAGGGCTTTTGTCTTTACATTTACCAAACACCTGGAACAGTGCATAGAACATAGTAGGTGCTTAATAATTGCTTGTTTCTTCATCCTTTCATCACCCTAAATGTGAGTTTTGCATTTAGAGTAATATAAAGACACCAGACTACCACCATTCCTTGTAATCATTTCTGGCCCTCTGCTCCTAGAGAAGGACTCCTCTAAAGTAAACCAAGCCTGTAACTTGCTACCAAGATCCCTCCTAATTTGCACGTAGTACCTCACTCTCCCCATACAAAAAGGGGATCTCTTTACACATCCTGCATTTGCCCACTTTTGTGTCTTTGCACTTTTTTTCTTTGCCTCAAATGTTCATCCTTCTTTTTCAGGTTAAATTCCCAACTATCCTTTAAAAGCCAATTCAAATGGTACCTCCTCCAGAAAGCCTTCCATGATTGTCAGCAGCTGGCAATGACCTTTCTCCCTTGGGATCTCTTTTAGCCCTTTTGTACTTCTTGTATGCACTTTAACTTATTTTGCTTTATTTATATTTATTTTATCTGTGTATGTGTTATAACCCCCAACCAGCTTATAAGTTCCATGGGGACAGAGGATACATATTTTCTATAGTTTGACTGTCTCCTAGTACCAAGCACAAGACTCTGCATTAACATATGTTTATTGAATTTCAAGTTGACAAGCCACAGTCTTGCCCTTTATGACTTATGGGATGGCTAGATAGACTAATAAAGGAAGGAACCTGGAGAAAAATGTAAGACATGATCACATTAAGCACTAGGATATGAGGTACATACAATAATAACAAGAAGGTAATATTGATTGGCATAGCTGGGGGAGGCTTCATGGAGGGAGTTGGGGTTTGAGATGGGCCTTAAAGGATAGATAGAATTTGGATAGACGCAGAGGAGCAGGGTGTTTCAAGGGTAAGAACCCACTGAGAGGGAGCTGAAGAGTGATGTAGTAGGGACAACAAAAGCAAAGACTTCTACACAGCTGTGTAGGTAGATTAATGAAAATATCGCCCTCCTCCCCCCTACCCATTGGCTTAGCCTAGAAGTACTCATGGTTACTAAAAACGTATAGCAACTATAACAAGGTTGACCATAATCTCATCCCCATGCTTCTAGATTTTTACTAAGGGTTTTCTTACTTTCAGATATTTGTTTCTCTGTGCAATTTGTTGATTTTAAAGTCTAATAAATGGTACACATAGGGTATGTGTTCGATATTTGGACTCAGATTTGTTTAAAGGACATAAATGAAAAGAAGATCAAAGACAGGCAGATGGAAGGAAAGGAGGGAAAAAGGGAGGGAGGAAGGAAGGAAGAAAGGGAGGAGAGAGGGAGGAAGGGAGGGAAGGAAGGCCCCAGAGAAGAGTCAGGAAATGTATCTCTGTCCTTTCAGTAGAGAAGGGGAGAACTATGAATTCTGAATGTTGCATATACTACAAGAAGAGGTTGGTTTTGCTTACTACATTTGTTTTTTCTTTGTCACCAGGTAAGGTTCCTTGGATTGGGGCGGGGCAGGGAGGGGGTGTCCTGCAATATATCTGGAAATGACCATGCTATCAAAAAGGCACCAATAGGGGCAGCTGGTGACACAGTAGATAGAGCACCGGCCCTGGATTCAGGAGGACCTGAGTTCAAATCTGAGCTTGGATGCTTGACACTTAGTAGCTGTGTGACCCTGGGCAAGTCACTTAACCCCAATTGCCTCTCTCTCTCTCTCTCTCTCTCTCTCTCTCTCTCTCTCTCTCTCTCACACACACACACACACACACACACACACACACACACACACACACACAAAAGGCACCAATAAACAAGGAAGGAAGGAAGGAAGGAAGGAAGGAAGGAAGGAAGGAAGGAAGGAAGGAAGGAAGGAAGGAAGGAAGGAAGGAAGGAAGGAAGGGATTAGTATGTGGCAAACTTCATGGTAGTATTTTTGTAGAAGCAAAATACTATAAAAAAAGCAGGTATCCATTGATCGGGGAATGACTGAACAAACTGTTGTATGAATAATGGAATATTATCACATTATTAAGAAATTGTGAATAAGAGAATTCAGAGAAATGTGGAGAGATTTGTATGAATTTATACAGAGTGAACTAAGCAGAACCAGAAGAACAAAAAAACAATGGCTATAATCATGTAAATGAAAAGAACACTATAGTGGAATAAAACTCTGATTAATTGTAAAAATTTGGGGGGGCAGCTAGGTGACACAGTGGATAAAGCACTGGCTCTGGAGTCAGGAGGACCTGAGTTTAAATCTGGCCTCAGACACTTGACACTTACTAGCTGTGTTACCCTGGGCAAGTCATTTAACCCTCATTGCCCCCCCCCCCAAAAAAAACCCAAAACTAGTTTTGGCCCCAGAGAAGAGTCAGGAAATATATCTCTGTCCTTTCAGTAGAGAAGGGGAGAACTATGAATTCTGAATGTTGAGTGTACTATAAGAAGAGGTTGGTTTTGCTTACTACATTTGTTTTTTCTTTGTCACCAGGGAGGGTTCCTTGGATTGGAAGGGGTTTGCGGGGGTGGGGGTGGGGGGCGGTGTCCTGCAATATATCTGGAAATGACCATGCTATCAAAAAGGCACCAATAATCTATATCCTTTCTGTGAAAATCCATATTAGGGTCTATTCATTTTTTTAATAGACCAACTTATAGTTTTCTTTTGTATTTGGGCGGGGGGGTGGTGGAACAAGAGGGGGAGTATGGAAGTCAATGGAGAGTATTAAATATAGCTCAGATGCACTTCAATATAGCTGCCCATACTGTAGGAAAAAACAAGACCAAGAGAACAGGGATTACAAATGTTTTCACTATGAGCCATTTTCCCTGATTCTTCTAAAGCCAAACAGACATAGCAAGGTGACCTAGGTTTTTAGTCTTTTTCTAACAACTCAGAGTGTGTGCTCTGCAGACAATGGGCATAGCCCATCATTTTTAGAGATGAAGGACAACAAGGCTGGCATAGAAAACAAGCTGAACAATCATACAAAGAATCCTGCTTGATGTCCAAAGCAGGAGTTCTACTCTTTCAAAATGCTTTCACATATATTCTCTCCTTTGATTCTTACAACAGCCCTGTGAGGTAAATAGAGGTATTATTGTTCTGATATTTTCAGTCATGCACAACTCTTCAGGACCCCATTTGGGTTTTTTTGGCAAAGATACTGGAGGCGTTTGCCATATCCTTCTCCAGCTCATTTTATAGGTGTGGAAACTAAGACAGAAAGAGTTAAGTGACTTGCCCAAAATCACACAGCTAGTTAATGTCTGAGGCCAAATTTGGACTCAGGAAGATAAGCCTTCCTGCTTATAGGCCCAGCAGTCTATCCACCGTGCCACCTAACTGCCCATACAGAAGTAGATGTTATTATTATCTCCATTGCACAAAGGGGTAACTGAGGTAAAAAAAAAAAACAAGACTAAAACATCTGGGAAAGTACCTAATACCTATTCAAAGATAAAAGTTAAAAGTTTGTAGGGGCTGGAGGGATCCTTTCCTCCAAATTTCTTTATTTTATTTCAGGGCTCTAGTAGAACTCATTACTTCATCAATGAGTATAAAGTTGTCTTCATCAGTCAGAAAGCTGCTCCTTTGGACAGGACCCCCTTCATTCCCTATTTCACCAAGTTATTTCAGCCAATTCTCTATCTTCCTTGCATTTAGGTTTTTAAAAGTTTATATACTAGTAAAGATCCTCTTCTGTTCTTTCCTTTGGGTACCATTTCAAAATAACTAGGCCTCTCAAGTCTAGGCTATTTGATCAATTTGGGGAAATATTTTTGGCCTAGTCTTTGGGGAAATTTGATATGAAAAACAAATCTAGGAAACTTCTCTCAATGGACGAATGTAATTATATGGCAAAAAAAAAAAATGCTCATGATATTTCTCAGGGTCTGAAGTGGTTTCATTATTTTCAGGGAAATAGACCTTTCAGGGACGATTACAACCAAATACTCAGATCTTCCATTTTTTCATCTATTATACACTGAAGTTATTCTCTTGCAGTTAGTTGTAGTAATCCATTCAGACTTCCTTGGTTATAAAAGCACTACATTTGGAGTCAGAAGACCCAGGTTCAAAACCTACCCCCTCTACTAACTAGTTGTATGCTCTTATATAGACTCGCTGCCCTTCTTAAGAGTGGGCAATCAACAAAATAAGAAATCAATCCCCAATTTGTAGTTTGCCATTGTCAGAGGAATTAACAGTCTCTGGGGAGTTCCAGCTGGCTCCAACACATCCCTGCACAAGCCCCTCACCTATAAAGGATTAGACTAGATAATCTAGACTGAATTAACCTAGATGAGCCCTTTTAGAATGGATTCTCCACAATATTCTCAATGTACTGATTCACATTTTTTAAACCCGTTATGAGTTATAGTAGTTCACATTTATTTAGTATTTTCCTTATAACAACCACATGAGATATGCAGTACAACGATTGTTATCTCCAGTTACAGATGAGCAAGCTAAAACTGAGAAATTATTTTCAGATGTTCCTCAATAAGCCTTAGCCACCCAATACCTCTTCCACTTCATTCTTCTCTGGACCTACTCCTAACTCTCTAGACTTCTTTCTCCACAATTTCCATCAGCCTTCTTACCCTAGAAGATCCTTTATCTCTACAGCCTTCTCATGCTGGAAGATCATTTCACCCTGTGGTGTTCTGATTGGTCAGTTCTGGCTGAAAGCTTCATTTTAAGGAAGGACCCAGGGCAGTTGTTTACAATTTTTCTTTTTTGCTCCTACAAAAATGCTTCTGTGAACGAATGCTTTGGTACATACTAAAATAGATGCCAAAATTCCTTCATTTCCTTCATTTCTTTCCAACTTCTGCTCCTGGCTCTAGGCTTCTTTCTCTACCCCTGTCTCTTGCCCTCTCTCAGTTTCCTCAGTCTCCCCCCATTAAAGATCCTTAAGGGGAAGGGTTATCTTTCTGTGTCTATTTGTATTCTCAGCACTCAGAACAGTGCTTGGCAGATAGAAATTATTTACTGATCTGGTGACTTCTTGCTCTGGAAAGTTATCAAATCAACATTACCAGTACATCTGGAAAGCTTGGCAGTTGGATGCCCTTTGTTCTACTTGCCATCCCTGTGATTCCCAGAACAGAACACCCTTTCCCAAACACTCCTCCCCTTTTTGCTGTATCTCCCCTTATTAGAATCTAATCTCCTTTAAGTCTCGCTTTTGTCTTTGTATCCTCAGAGTTCAATACAGTCTGGCACAAGGCAAGCTTTTAATTATTTTTTCATTCATTCATTCATTCATTCATTCATTCATTCATAGGACCACAAACCTAGAGCTGACACAGACCTCAGAATTCAATTTTTTCATTTTACATATGAGGAAATTGAGGACCAGAAAGGCTAAATGACTCGCCCAAAGTCATGCAGAGATAAGCATCAGGGTCAGGATTTGAATCCAGGTCCTGTGATTTCAGATCATTCTCATCTCTCTGCCACCAGAATCTTGTACTCTGCCCCTGGATCCCCAGGCTGCCATAGAACTTTCACTTTATCTTGTCCTAACTCAGGGCCCAGGCTTCCGCCACATCCCTGAAGTCTACTCATCTGCCCCCTTATAGGTTGTATTCTTCCATTATAATATATGCTTCTTGAGGTCAGGGATCATTTTGATTGCTTTTTTTTATAGCCCTGTGTCTGGCACATAATAAAATGGATGCTTTATTAGTATACCTAGCTATTCATTTGTTCATTGGTGATTGGGTTTATCACTTTTCTGCTGATAACTTTCAGATCAATATTTCCAGCCCTTGTCTCTTCCTGAAACTTCACCAATTTCTTCTTGAACTTGAACTTGAGGTCCTATAAACATCTCAAACTCAATATGTCTAAAATTGAACTCATTATCTCTCTCCCCAACCCCCAATTCAAATCCATTCCTCTTCTGAATGTCCTTTTTCTGAACTTTTTCTTTTGATAATAAACATTTTTATTTAAAGTTTTAAGTTCCTGATGATGAGTGAGATGAGCAGAACCAGAAGAACATTATACACAGTATCATCAACATTATGTGTTGATCAACTGTGATAGACTAGATTCTTCTCACAAACCCAATAGTACAAGAAAGTTACAAAGGACTCATGATGGAAAAGGTTCTCCAGAAAAAAAAAAAAAAGGAACTGTGGAATATGGATGCTGAGTGGACCATACTATTTCTTTTGTGTTTGGTGCTATAGTTTTTCTTTTTTGAGGTTTTTCCTTTTTGCTCTGATTCTTCTCTTATAACATGACTAATGCAGAAATATGTTTAATGTTATTATACATATGTATATGTGTGTGTGTGTGTGTGTGTGTGTGTGTATATAAAACCTATATCAGACTACCTGTTATCTAGGGAGGGGGGGGGAAGGGAGGGAGGGAGAAAAATTTGAAATTGGAAATCTTATCTAAACAAATGTTGAAAACTAAAAAAATATAAATAAATTTTTAAAAAAATAATGAACTTTTAAGTTTCAAATTCTATCCCTCCTTCCCTTCCTCCCCTCCCCCCTCCCTGAAGCAGTAAACAATCAGGTATAGGTTATACATGTGCAATTATGTAAAACATTACCATATTAGTCATTTTGTATAAGAAAACTCGAATAAAAGAAAAAAATGAAAGAAAGTAAAAAGTAGCATGCTTTAGTCTGTGTTCAATCAACATCAGTTCTTTTTTTGGAGTGGATTGTATGCTTCATCATTAGTCCTTTGGGATTGTCTTGGATCATTATATTGCTGAGAATAGTTAAGTAATTCACAGTTCTTCATTAAAGCATATTGCTGTCACTTTGAACAATGTTCTCCTGGTTTTGCTCGCTTCATTATGCATCAGTTCATATAAGTCTTTTCAGGCTTTTCTGAAATTGTCCTGTTTGTCATTTCTTATAGCACAATAATATTTCATTACAACCATATACCACAGCTTGTTTAGCAATTCCCCAATTGATGGGCATTCCTTTGATTTCCAATTCTTAGCCACCACGAAAAGAGCTGCTAGAAATATTTTTGCACAACTGGGTCTTTTTCTCTTTTTCTGGATGTCTTTGGAATATAAAACTAGCAGTGGTATTGCTGGATCAAAGGATATGCACAGTTTTTATAGCCCTTTGGGCAAAGTTCCAAATTTCTCTCCAGAATGGTTGGATCATAAACTTACTTTTTCTTTCTTTCTTTCTTTCTTTTTTTTTGGTGAGGCAATTGGGGTTAAGTGACTTGCCCAGGGTCACACAGCTAGTAAGTGTTAAGTGTCTGAGGCCGGATTTGAACTCAGGTACTCCTGACTCCAGGGACAGTGCTCTATCCACTGTGCCACCTAGCTGCCCCGAACTTACTTTTTCTATTGAAAGTAGCGATCATGACCTCAAATGAAACAAAAGCAAAAATAGACCTAATTAAAAGAGATAATCAAGGAAATTACATTTTAATAAAAGATACCATAGACAATGAAGTAGTATCAAAAACAATTTTAAAGTTTCTCTGATAAAGGCCTCTTTTCTCAAATATATAGGGAATTTAGTCAAATTTCTAAAAATAAGTGATTCCCCAATTGACAAATTGTCAAGGATATGAATAGGCAATTTTTATGAGAAGACATCAAAGCCATATAAAATGCTTGTAATCACAATTGATTAGAGAACTGCAAATTAAAATAATTCTGAGGTACCACTTCACACCTATCAAAAATGACAAACGCTGGAAGGGATAAGGAAAAATAGATACAATAATGTTTTGTTGGTTGAGTTATGAATTAGTTCAACCATTCTAGAGAACAATTTGGAACATGCCTCAGGGGCACATTTTATAAAACTGTGCATACCCTTTGACCCAGCAATACCACTACTAGATCTGTACCCCAAAGAGGTTAAAGAAAAAGGAAAAAGACTTATATGTACAAAAATATTTATAGCAATTCTTTTTGTGGTGGCAAAGAATTGGAAATTGAGGAGATGCCCATCATTTGGGGAATGACTGAATAAGTTGTGTTATATGATTGTGATGAAGTACTATTGTACTATAAGAAATGAGGAGGAGCATGGTTTCAGAAAAATAAGGGAATACCTAGATGAACAGATGTAGAATGAAGTGAGCAGAACCAGGAGAGCATGGTACACAGTAACAGCAATATTGTAATGATTGTCAACCATGAAAGACTTAGCTACTCTGATCAACACAATGATTCAAGAAAATTCTAAAGGACCCATGATGAAAAATGTTATCCATCTCCAGGGAAAAAAACTGATGACTCCTGAGTGCAAACTGAAATCTAGTTTTCTCACTTCTTTATTTTTCTTATTTTTTAAAAACACTGGCTAATATGAAAATATTTTTTCATAACTTCATATGTATAATTTTTATCATATTGCTTGCCTTTTCAGTGGATGGGGGAGAAGAAGGGAGAGAATTGTAACTCAAAATTTAAAAAGAAAAGAATGCTAAAGATCAATAATAATTAAAAGAAAATTCCAGAGGACTCAAGATGAAAAATGCTTTTCACCTCTAGAGAAAGAACTGATGAACTCTGAGTGCAAATTGAAGTATAGTTTTCTCACTTTATTTTTCTTGCTTTTTTTTAAACATATGGTTAATATGGAAATGTTTTGTGTGATTTCACATGTATAATGGATATATTGTTTGCCTTCTCAATGGGTGGGGGAGGGCAAGAAGGGAGAGAATTTATAACTCAATTTTTTTTAAAGTTACCCAGGTAAGGGATGTCCATTCTCACCTATTATTTAATATTGTAATAGAAATGTTAGCTTTAGCAATTAGAGAAGAAAAGGGAATTAAAGGAATTTTAATAGGCAAGGAGGAAACAAAACTATCACTCTTTGCAGATAATATGATGATATACTTAGAGAATCCTAAAGAATCAACTAAAAAACTACTTGAAACAATTAACAACTTTAGCTAAGTTGTAGGATATAAAATAAACCCACATGAATCATCAGCATTTCTATACATGACCAACCAAGCTCAGCAGCAAGAGATAGAAAGAGAAATTCCATTTAAAGTAACTCTAGACAATATAAAATACCTGGGAGTCTACCTGCCAACACAAACCCAGTAACTCTATGAATACAATTACAAAACACTTTTCTAAAAAATTGGAAAAATATCAATTGCTCAATGGATAGGCCAAGCTAATATAATAAAAATTACAATTCTACCTTAATTAATTTATCCAGTGCCATACCAATCAGACTATCTAAAAATTATTTTATAAAGCTAGAAAAAATAATAAAATTCATCTGAAAGAACAAAAGGTCAAGAATATCAAGGGAACTGATTTAAAAAAATGAACAGGAAGGTGGGCTAGCTGAAGCTGTACTATAAAGCAGCAGTCATCAAAACTGTTTGGTACTGGCTAAGAAATAGAGTGGTGGATCAATGGAATAGGTTGGGCACAGGAAACACAGTAGTAAATGACTTATAGTAATCTACTGTTTGATAAACCCAAAGACTTCAGCTTCTGGGATAGGAATTCAGTATTTGACAAAAACTGCTGGGAAAACTGGAAGATAATATGGCAGAAACTAGGCATAGACCAACATCTTATACCAAAATAAGGTCAAAATGGGTACATGATTTAAACATAAAGGGTGATACCATAGGTAAATTAGGAGAAGAAGGAATACTTTACCTCTCAAATCTATGGAGAGGAGAACAATTTATGGCCAAACAAGGGAAAGAGAATATTATGAAATGCAAAATGGGATGATTTTGATTATATTAAATTAAAAAGGTTTTATACAAACAGAAGCAATGTAGCCAAAATTAGAAGGGGAGCAGAAATCTGGGAAACAATTTTTATAGTCAGTGTTTCTGATAAAGGCCTCATTTCTAAAATAGGGAACTAAATCAAATTTATAAGAATGCAAGTCATTTCCCAGTTGAGAAATGGTCAAAGGATATGAACAGGCAGTTTTCTGATGAAGAAATCAAAGCAATCAATTGCCATATGAAAAAATGCTCTAAATCACTATTGATTAGAAAAATTCAAGTTAAAATAACTCAGAGGTACCACCTTACACCTATCAGATTGGCTAATATGACAAAAAAGGAAAATAATAAATGTTGGAGAAGCTGCGGAAAAATTGGAACACTAATGCATTGTTGGTGGAACTGTGAACTCATCCAACCATTCTGGAGATCAATTTGGAGCTATGTCCAGGGAGCTGTGAGACTGTGCATACCCATTGACCCAGTAATGCCACTGCTGGGTCTGTATCCCAGGGAGATCATGGAAGGGGAAAGGAGACCCACGTGTACAAAAATATTTATGGCAATTCTCTTTGCGGTGACAAAGAATCGGAGGTCGAGGGTATGTCTGTCAATTGGAGAAAGGCCCAACAAGTTGTGGTGTATGGATGTGATGGAATACTATTGTGCTGTAGGCAGTGATGAGCAGGGGGCAGCTAGGTTGCACAGTGGATAGAGCACCGGCCCTGGAGTCAGGAGTTCCTGAGTTTAAATCCGGCCTCAGACACTTAACACTTACTAGCTGTGTGACCCTGGGCAAGTCACTTAACCCCAATTGCCTCACTAAAAAGAAAGAAAGAAAGAAAGAAAGAAAGAAAGAAAGAAAGAAAGAAAGAAAGAAAGAAAGAAAGAAAGAAAGAAAGAAAGAAAGAAAGAAAGAAAGAAAGAAAGAAAGAAAGAAAGAAAGAAAGAAAGTGATGAGCAGGCAGATTTCAGAGAGGCCTAGAGATACTTAAGTGGACTGATGCTGAGTGACTTGAGCAGAGCCAGGAGAACATAGTAACGGCAACATTGTCTGATGATCAACTATGATGGACTTGGCTCTTCACAGCAGTACAGTAATCCAAGACAATACCAAAGAACTCATGATCGAAAGCGTTCTCCACATCCAGAAAAGAACTGTGGGTTCTGAATACAGATTGAACCGTTCCTACTTTTTGGCTGTTTTTTTTTCTTTTTTGAGGTTTTTCCTTTGTGTTCTCATTCTTCTTTCACAATATGACTAGTTCAGAGATGTGTTTAATGTGATTGTACATATATAACCTATATCAGATTGCTTTCTGTCTTGGGGAGAGGGGAGGAAGGGGTGGGAGGGAGAAAAATTTGGATCTAAACATCTTATAAAAACACAAGTTAAGAGGGCAGCTAGGTGGCGCAGTGGATGAAGCACCAGCCCTGGATTCAGGAGAACCTGAGTTCAAATCCAGCCTCAGACACTTGACCCTTACTACCTGTGCGACCCTGGGCAAGTCACTTAATCCCAATTGCCTCACTTAAAAAAAAAAAAAGAAAACTATCTTTGTAACTGGAAAATAATAAAATACTTTTATGATTAAAAAAAAAGGAAAAGTCACCCAGGTAAATATACTCTCCTGAATTCAGCAGCTCTTCTAACAATAAGATTTCTTCTGATCCTCTTGCTTTGTCACCTTTCAAAATACACAGGTCAATTATCACAGAAGAATAATGGGTCAGCCTAAACACCATCCCTGAAGCCCAGGCTCTCCCACATGTTTATCTGCTGCCTCCAGGCAATCTCAGAGTGAAATAGAGGCTTCCTGTCCTCCTTGGGGGCCATTGGCTACAGCTGCTTGAGTTCCAGCCCCACAAATCAACTTCTCTTCCTCTTTGATTATGTAACAGAGAGCCTCCCTGCCTCACTCCAGGGCTGATAGACATGTATGAGATTTAAATTCAATATCATAATCTCCAACTCCCTGACCCAGCTTTCTAGGACACTCAGGAATCCTTCAAGGCCAGCTCTTGTACAGCTGCCTGTCTCTACTCCCTCTCCCTTCTGACTACTTTAGTCATTCTCATTCCCTCCCTCAAAAATGCTATAGCACTGGAAGCTTAAAGAATATAATGGGGGGGGGGGGAGGCAGCAAGGTGGCAGCTAGGTGGCGCAGTGGATAAAGCACCAGCCCTGGATTCAGGAGGACCTTAGTTCAAATCTGGCCTCAGACACTTGACCCTTACTAGCTGTGCGACCCTGGGCAAGTCGCTTAACAAGAAAGAAAGAAAGAAAGAAAGAAAGAAAGAAAGAAAGAAAGAAAGAAAGAAAGAAAGAAAGAAAGAAAGAAAGAAAGAAAGAAAGAAAGAAAGAAAGAAAGAAAGAAAGAAAGAAAGAAAGAAAGAAAGAAAGAAAGAAAGAAAGAAAGAAAGAAAGAAAGAAAGAAAGAAAGAAAGAAAGAAAGAAAGAAAGAAAGAAAGAAAGAAAGAAAGAAAGAAAGAAAGAAAGAAAGAAAGAAAGAAAGAAAGAAAGAAAGAAAGAAAGAAAGAAAGAAAGAAAGAAAGATTTAGAGACCCAAGGGAAGGTCTCTAGAGTGTTCAGTACATCTTCTACAGAGGATTATAGAAGGGAAAAAAATTATAAAAGATGAAAAAATGTGTTTGGATTATACTCTTAAACAGTGGAAAGAACCCCTACAGCCATGACATCAGGGGTCCACTGATGTGAGGGGGAGGGAGAGAAGAGACGAGCAACTATTAAGCACCCACTATATGCCAGGTACTTGGCTAAGCACTTTACAAATATTATCTCATTTGATCCTTACAACCATCCTGGGGGATAGGTGCTATTATTATCCTTGTTTTATAATTGAAGAAACTAAGGTAAACCGGTTAAGTGATTTCTCATGGTTTCAGGTCAAATTTGAATTTAGGCCTTCCTGACTCCAAGGTAAGCACTAAATCCACCACACCACCTTCCCAGAGGTTAGTTATTACATTAGCAGAGAACATAAGGGATGGGGCACAAAATAATTAAGACTACGGAGGGCGATCAGTTCACAGAATGCATAGTCCTTGGCACAGAGTTTGAGACACTATGGTAGTGGCGATGGGGGGGAGACAAAGAGGATGGGGGGAAGAGGTTGCTGAAGCAGCATTATGAGCCTTCCCAATCATCAAATCTCAAGGACTGCTTTCTAAAGAACCCTTTAGCTGATGCTCGAAACCTCTTGTTCCTTTTACTTGATATACTCCACTTTGGAGGATGGGGAAAAAACTTAAGAGGTAGGTTAACACAGCCTAGGAAAGAGAAGCATGAATCTTCCTGTGGTCGGAGGATGTCAGCAGAGCAGTAAAGCTTATAGTTAATCGAGTATTGTTTACCACTCCTAGACTATGTGCTGCTGATGTAGGAATGCTAACTCTTATCTTCCTCTGGGACAGGGATGGAAATGTCTGGGAATGGGAAAGTCTGGGAACCAAGATTCTTCCTCTGCAATCCACCAGCCAGACATTCTTCTAGTTCCTCCCCAGTTCTCAGGATGCACAGCTCCATCCCCCATGGATTTCTCTAGAAATCAAAACTAAAATGAAATCAATAGCAGAGTCAAGTAGAGTCACATGAATCTCCGTGTTCCCTCAGCCTTATTCTCTTTGAGTCTACCCTGATGCATTATTGGATCCCCCTGTACTTCCTCCCTATCCTAGCTGACTAGAACCACCCTGGACATATTAGAATATCACATTTTAAAGTGCTTGGTAAACAATTGAGTAAATGGCTATCAATAACTGGTTGTGCATTCATTATTCACACTTACTGGGACTCAGAGCTATAATAATAGCTAGCATTTACATAGTGCTTTAAGGTTTGCAAAGCATTGTACACGTTATCTTATTTGATCCTTGTAGGAACCCTGTGAGGTAGATGCTAGTTGATCTTTGTTTCTAACTTAAGTCTACCACACTGCTGTTCAGACAAGTTCTGTCTATTCCTAGTGGAGATTAGAGAGAACATCTGGTCCCCATACAATACCTATTATTAAATGACCCCAATCACTTCTTCTCCAGGAACAGTTACTCCTATTTTCTCCCCTCAAGCCGCCTCTCCCACCTTTGCTATTCTTCAATATTTTCCTCATTCCATACTTAATGAAATACTACCTCAAATTATTCTCTGATTATTTCCTGAGACTGGACCCTGATCTCCCCACCTAGTCTGTAAACTCTTCTTTTTCTTTTTTTTTTTTAAGTGAGGCAATTGGGGTTAAGTGACTTGCCCAAGGTCACATAGCTAGTAAGTGTTAAGTGTCTGAGGCTGGATTTGAACTCAAGTACTCCTGACTCCAGGGCCGGTGCTCTATCCACTTCGCCACCTAGCTGCCCTTGTAAACTCTTCTAAGACAGGAAGTGCGGGTCTTATTCTCTTGTCTTACCGTACCATGCCAAAGATGAGGCCAGGTACTTAATGGACACTAAGTCCCTATGTGTTTGGTGAATGAATCCCTGGATCTCTTCTGATCTATACTCCCTAGTTCTACCTGTCTCTCTCTCTTTTTTTTTTTTTTTGCTGGGCAATGAGGGTTAAGTGACTTGCCCAGGGTCACACAGCTAGTAAGTATCAAGTGTCTGAGGCTGGATTTGAACTCAGGTACTCCTGAATCCAGGGCCAGTGCTTTATCCACTGTGCCACCTAGCTGCCCCCCTTCCTGTCTCTTTTTGATGGTTGTGCTTCAAAGTGAAAAAAAAAAAGATAATAAATTCTAATTTTTTTTTTAATTTAAAAAATCTAAGCAAATCCAAGTAGGGCTGACTGTGAGAGTTCTCTAGAAGTTCCTTTACCCCCAATTCTTACATCTGCTTCCCAGAAACATCCTTGATATTTGTTATCTACAGCATAAGTGCATGATCAAGAAGAGCTCCTGGGTCTTGAGTCAAAGGAAAATCTCCACTCTCAAGAGATTCCAGGGCTCAGGGACACCAGGTGCTGTTTTCTTACACTTGGATAGGGCAAAGAAGAAGAATCATTATTTTTCATTTTAAATAGATCAATGAGCTAAACTAGGATTAGGCTAGGGCTCCACTAGGGTATTACCTGGGAAAGGAAGATCAAACTTTCTATTTAAGATATAAATATATCGGGGACAGCTAGGTGGCACAGTAGATAAAGCACCAGCCCTGGATTCAGGAGGACCTGAGTTCAAATGCGGCCTCAGACACTTGACACTTAACTAGCTGTGTGACCTCAGGCAAGTCATTTAATCCCAATTGCCTCACCCCCCAAAAAAAGATATGAATATATCCTTCCTGCTTAAAATGACTATGAAAATGATGGAAAAGGCCATGGGATTCTTATAAGCTGTGTTACTTTCAGCTAGATATAACCAAAATGACCCATGCTAGTATTAGCAGATTAGGACAATATGTCAATTGTCAGTGGCTCCCAACCTTTCCAAGTGTGAACATGCCTATTTTTTTTTTAACGTGGGACCCTCACATAATAGTAATTTTGCTATTGGTATCTTTGATTGTGAAAATAGATAATGACAAAAAGCTACTATGAATTCAGTAAGGCTTTTAAATATATTTGTATTTTATTAATCATAACATTCTTTCAAATACAAATATATGCATCATATTTATTTAATCTTCTGAAGGTATATTTATTATTATCTTTTCCCCAGGGCAATGAGGGCTAAGTGACTTGCCCAGGGTCACACAGCTAGTTAAGTGTCAAGTGTCTGAGGCTGGATTTGAACTCAGGTCCCCCTGAATCCAGGGCCTGTGCTTTATCTGTTGTACCACCTAGCTGCCTCCAGGTATTTTATTATTTCTGTATCCTATCTAGTAACTCCCTGATGGTACTAGACTACAAGTTAGGAAGCCCTGCTTTATCCCAAAGGAATGGAACTGCCATGTTGGAATTAGAGGGGATTGTGTCAAGCCAGCCAGAGAGGGTACTTGGGGGCATTGGAGAACCACTAGTCCCAGCAGATAGAGTATTGCCCATTCTACTTAGGAGGGAGGCCAGAGCAGTAGCTAGCACCTTTCAAATCCTCCTAACTATGCTCTAATTCACTATCCCAGCATCTCTGACAATCCTAGAAACATCTCTAGAGATAGTAACCTGGGAGTTAGGCAAGAGAAAGCCCCAATTTCCTGAGGAAGTTGATTTCACAGCTAATTAACTCTGAAAATCAGATGTGAAAAATCATACGGCTTAATTTTTTTTTTTTAAGCAAAGAAACAACACTCCTTGGTTTGCCAGGACTTTATCCAGAGGGATGTTTTTATACCTGAAATAACAATAAGGTAGGAGTCTCCCTGGATTTCCTCTGCTGCGTCAGGGCAGTCAATTTACAGCACTTTTCCAAGGACAGACTGGAGAGAGAAGTAAATGGTTCTGTTTTCTACAGCAGGTCTGCAGCATCTACCCATTACATTCCTTACCTTAAACATTAATGCTTGGCTTTTTCAGTGTTTTTTCCATGGCATCAACTGAGTCTCAACCAGTAACTGGAAGGGGGCAGGAATCACTTCTTTATCTGAAACAGTGTTCTCCAAAGGCAAGTAAGTGTCTCCTACATTAGGGCAGAAATCTTCTCTTTTTTACTAACTCCTTCACTTCTGCCCAGTTCCCACTGCAGGATTTGGCTTACAAAAAGCTCTCCCTTCACTCGTCCTGACTGACTCACTGAACCCTGATCTTCTTTTTGAATAATGATGAGATCATGAGACCTTTCTGGGGGGTTGTAAGAAAAAGATAAATTCCCCATTGGTAATACTACTGTGCTATAAGAAATGATGAGCTCAACGATCTTAGAAAAACATGGACACACTTGCATGAAATAATGAAAAGTGAAATAAGCAAACCAAGAGAACATTGTATACAGTGACAGCATTATTGTTTTAAGAATGACTCTGGGGGCAGCTAGGTGGCGTAGTGGATAACACACCAGCCCTGGATTCAGGAAGACCTGAGTTCAAATCTAGCCTCAGACACTTGACACTTACTATCTGTGTGACCCTGGGCAAGTCACTTAACCCTTATTGCCCCCCCCCAAAAAAAGAATGACTCTGAGTAAGTTATTTTGACTGTTATAAATACCTAAATTAATTATAAAGGATATGAAGAAAGATAATATCTGTATCCTGAGAAAGAACTGATAAATAGAAATATAGATAGAATATTAATTTTACATATGCATCTATATATCTATATCTATTTGTGTCTAATGGTAGCCATTTCTAGGGTGGGGTGGGAGGAGGGTAGAAAAATATAGAAATTTACATGATAATTTTGTTGTACATTTGAAAGGAATAGCAAGTTGTACTTAGCAGATTTGTAGTTTCATATATAGTCATCTTTTTTATTGTACTATGTTATGAAAATGCTTGTTTCATTCCATAAATATGTATTAATGTAAAAAGTATATGCCTAATAAATAAAAGTTAGTTTTGGAAAAAAATTAAATAAAAAAAATCCTCATTGGTGGGGCAGCTAGATGGCGCAGTGGTTAAAGCACCAGCCCTGGATTCAGGAGTACCTGAGTTCAAATCCGCCTCAGACACTTGACACTTACTAGCTGTGTGACCCTGGGCAAGTCACTTAACCCCCATTGCCTGTAAAAAAACAAAAACAAACAAACAAAAAAATCCTTATTGGTCCACAAGGATCATTGACTAGGGGCAATAGTTAGCTTGAAAAGAATAAAGGGAGAGATTGAAAGGTGAATTCTACATTGGCCTTTTGAGATCACTTCTACATTCTCCAGTTCCCTCCCTGATCATCCTAAATGTACCCCCCAGCCCCGCCAAGATCTGCCATCATCACGGAGATGAAAATAATCCCACTGGGTGGGGCAAAGGTGAGGCAAATGTTGGATGTGGATTCAGAAAGACCTTGTTTAAATCTGGCCTCAAACACTTATTAGTGACCCTGGACAAATCACTTGACCTTTGTTTGCCTCAGGTTCCTCATTTGCAAAATAAGATAATATGTACGGGGCAGCTAGATGGTTCAGTGGATAGAGCACTGGCCCTGGAGTCAGGAGTACCTGAGTTCAAATCTGGCCTCAGACATTTGACACTTACTAGCTGTGTGACCCTGGGCAAGTCACTTAACCCCAATTGCCTCACCAAAAAAAAAACCAAAAAACCAAAAAAACATGTACAATGCTTTGCAAACCTTAAAGTACTACATACATGCTACATGCTAGCTATTCTTATAACTTGGTCACAAATAGTGTGAATAATGAATATACAATGCAATCATTGACAGGCATTTACTGAATTGTCTTTCCATTGAGACATTGTACAGAATTAGATAAATTGGTCTGAGAGTTGGGGTCAAGGGAGAAGGAAACTATAGCAGGGATACCCAGATATGGAAGGTGTACGGGCTCCCTCTTTCCTGCTGAAGAGCTGTTTTGATTGATCTTAGAAATCTGACTCTCCTTTTACCCTCTGACAGTCTGACTTTCATTTCCTGGGTTGTATCTCTGTCCTCATCTTCTCCCTTGCATCTCCATCTGCCTGCCCTCATCTCAGAGTGAGCATCCCCAAGGTGGACTTCATCTTTTATCAGTCAACATGTCAGGAAGGCGCTGTGGTAAGTGCTAGGAACATAACGAAAAGCAGAAATACAGTCCCTGCCCCCAAAGAGCTCCCATTTTAATTTACCTACAAACAAACAAAAAACACAAATGCATCTCTTCCACATAAAGTTTCTGGGTTTACTTTTTTTCTTTTTGTTTTTGTTTTTTGGTGGGGCAATGAGGGTTAAGTGACTTGCCCAGGGTCACACAGCTAGTTAAATGTCAAGTGTCTGAGGTCCTCAGGTCCTCCTGAATCCAGGGCCAGTGCTTTATCCACTGTGCCACCTAGCTGTCCCTCTGGGTTTTCTTTTAAATGGTACTACCAAACTGTCACTAAGTTTTTATATTCAAAATCCTCTTTGACTCCTAGCCCTCCCTCATCATGCCTAACAATGGATTACCAAGGTCTATTAATTCTATCTCCATGGACAGAGAGCTGCTTTTCCTCTTCCCAGCCCCCTCCCCTTCCAGTAAGACTTGGGTTCAAGCATTACCTATGGCACACAATATCTTCACGACTGTTAAGTAAAACTATTTAATGTCTCAAAGTCCCAGACAACTCTTTAAGACTGTAAATTACAAAGCAGCATTCATAAATGGAGTTCTCTCATTGTAGCAAAGTCCAAATGAAATTGGAAATCTTTCCTCTTCTTTCTTATTCCCACTGCTACCTTCTATAGTTCCACCAGCTCCCATCTTATTTCACCTAGATTATTGTAACAGCCTCCTAAATGGTTTTTCTTTCTCTGATCCATCCTTCAGATCCAATGTTTAAGTAATCTTTCTAGGGCATCATTCTGATCAGGTTAAAATTTCTGCTCTACAGAGCAATTCCCCAGTGCCTGTCGAATCAAGTATAAAATACAGATTACCCCCTGCTTTCATTCTGTCCCCTTTTGATCTCTCTACCTGTGCTTATTTTGCCACTTAAACTGAAAGGGATTTCCCCCAGGGGTGTTCCAATAAATGTTTAATAACTAGTTCTCCTGGAAAAAATACAATATACTTTTTTCTTTGGGGGGGGAGGGAGGGAGGGCGGCAATGGGGGTTAAGTGACTTGCCCAGGGTCACACAGCTAGCAAGTGTCAAGTGTCTGAAGCCAGATTTGAACTCCTGAATCCAGGGGCCAGTGTTTTATCCATTGCGCCACCTAGCTGCCCCCTACTTTTGTTTTCTTTTGACATTTTTATTTAAAATCTTGAGTTCCAAATTCTATCCCTCCCTCCCCCTTCCTAAGATTTAAGCAATCAAATATAGGTTATACATGTGCAATTTATTGTGCAAGAAGACTCGAATAAAAGAAAAAAATGAAAGAAAGTGGAAAATAGCATGCTTCAGTCTGTAGTCAATCAATATCAGTTTTTTTTCTGGAGGTGGATAGTATGCTTCATCATTAGTCCTTTGAGATTGTCCTGGATGGCTGCATTGCTGAGAATAGCAAAGTCATTCACAGTTCTTTTGCTTTGAATAGAATTTTATTTTCCAAAATTCTATTCAAAGCAAAAGAACTGTGAATGACTTGAACAATATTGCTATTACTGTGTATAACATTTGCCTGGTTCTGTTCACTTCATTATGGATCAGTTCATGTAAGTCTAACTTTTTCTGAAATCATCCTGCTTGACATTTCTTATAGCACAATAATATTCCATCCCAGTCATATACCACAGCTTGTTCAGCCATTCCCCAATTGATGGGCATCCCTATTCTTAGCCACTACAAAAAGAGTTGCTATAAATATTTTTGTACAACTGGGTCCTTTTCCCCTTTTTTTGATGTCATTGGGATACTGACCTAGCAGTGCTATTTCTGGATCAAAGGGTATGCACAGTTTTATAGCCCCACACAAAATACTTTAAAATTTAATCTGCATTTTTCCATCACTTTCTTAAACCTAGAGTCAAGTCTAGACAACCAACAGAACAATAAATCAAGCCCTGGTTTATAGCATTTACTAGTTTTTAGGGTGTAAATGTTCAACACTTAAGATGTAAGTAAATTTAGCTGAAAATTTAACATTTGGGCTCTGTGAGCATTTAGGAGCTGGCTCCAGGACAACCCTGCTTTCCTCTTTCTTTCAATCTTCTCCTGATGAAATTCTGGTGAAATCAGCTTGTGGAGAATAACAGTTGAATGAGTGGTCTAGAGGCAGCTAGGTGGCACAGTGGATAGAGCACCGGCCCTGGATTCAGGAGGACCTGAATTCAAATCTCGCCTCAGACATTTGACACTAGCTGTGTGACCTTGGGCAAGTCACTTAACCCCAATTGCCTCACCAAAAAAAAAAAAAATGAATGAGTGGTCTGTGAATTGGCTCAAAAACTCTGAATCTTGTACTGACTCTACATACTTTCTCTGTGGTACACATATACATCGTGTCTAAAATTGTGCTTTTATAAGTATGTTTCCTAGTAACCGATCTTCTTTGGTTCTTCCCTTTCACAGATATGGCAGGCACCTATCACTTGTTTCCAGCCCCTCCTTTGTCACCTTTTCTCAGAAATAACCTACAAGAAGGATATATAATTAGCAGTTTTCAATGGAAGAAATAAAAGCTATCAATTGAGTCATAAGAAAAAAATACTCCAAATCATTAATAACTAGAGAAATGCAAATTAAAGCAATTCACAGGTTCTACTTCACATCTATAAGATTGGCAAAGTTGAGAAAAAGGGAATGTGACAAATCCAGAGGGGCTACAGGAAAATTGATACATTAATGCTCTCTTGGTAGAATTATGAACTGATGAATCTATTCTGGAAAGCAGTTTGGAAATATGCCCCGCAAAAGTGACCAAACTGGACATCGTCTTTGAGCGTTAATCATTTCTAGGTCTATACCCTCAAAAAGAGATCGAAGAAAGAAGAAAAGGATCCATAGGTACAAAAACAGTTACAGAAGCCCTTTTGGGGGTAACACAAAGCTGCAAACTAATGGGCATCATCAGCTGGGGAATAGCTAAAGAAATTAGGGTATATGAATATAATGGAATCCTATTATGCTGGAAGAAATGAGGAAAGGAAAGGATGGTTTCAGAGAAACCTGGAAAGACTTATACAAATTGACATAGACTGAAGTGTGCAGAACCTGGAGATCAGTTTATATTTTAACAACCTTGTAAAGGCTTATGATGACTTAAAAACTTTTATCTTGACCCACCATGATTCCAGTGTCAGGTAGAAAAGAATACTATTCATCTCCTGATGGAGAGGTGATAGATCCCAGATGCAGAATAAGACACATTTTTACGTGGCCAATATGAGAATTTGTTTTGCTTAACTATACATCTTTTTTATTTAAAAAAAAAATAATCTGAAAGTAGTCTTAGCAGGAATAAATCATGTAATCAAGCTAAGGTCAGCCTTAGTGTCACCTATGCCCAGCCTTGAAGTGGTCTGAGAGTTTTTGTTCAGCATGAATGATGATAAGATATTCATTACTTTTCCTTCATAATAAGAACTCATTTTTTAAATGTTGATTTATCCACCTATACAACTGCCTGAAATGAAATTGAGGCAGTAGTCTACCTTGCCTCATTGACTGACATAGGCATGACAAGCAGGCATCATGGGGGCATCTAACCCAAGATAGGGAGTTCTCAGAGACTGATCATATACCACTACAACAAGTGACTTGCACTGGCTGATGTTCTCTTTAGGGGCACTTCTTGCTTCAGTGAAACTAAAAGAAGTGGGCAACAGAAGGAGGTGGGTCACCTAGGTTTAGGAGAGCTGGTCATTTCCATTTGATCCTATGTATCCTTATAACCATAAGTATTTCTGGTAAGGTCATTTCCAACCCTTTTAAAATTCAAGCCTGAGCACTCCATCTGGTCCCCACAAAGACAGGCAACACCTATTCCTCTCTCTGAAGCCTTCCTTCATCTCTCCCAGCCACTCCCCCTTGGCTGGGGAGTTTGACATTTTAATGAATGACCTGGATCAGATCATAGATGGTTTTCACATCACATTTGCAAATGACACAAAGCTGGAAAAGATAGCTAAGATTATGGAGGACAGAGCCAGGATCCAAAATATATTTGACAGGTTAGAGAGTACTGGGCTAAAGCTAATAAGATGAAATTCCATAAAGATAAGGCTTAAGTTTCATACTTGGATTAAAAGAAAATCCATTTACAAGTACAAGATAAGATAAGTACAAGATAGTTTGATAGCAGTTTGCCTGAAAACTATTGGGAGGGTTTAACGGATTCCAACCTCAATCTGAGGTGAGGGGACACAAAATCTAATATGATCTTGTTCTGAATGAAGAGCAGCACAGCTTCCAGCAGCAAGGAAGTGATAGGCTTATTCCCAGACTTTCTCTGGAGTGTTCCGTTCAATTCTGGGTGCCACATTTTAAGAAAGATAAGTTAGAAAACATCAGAGGATGGCAAACCAAGATAGCAAAAGGCTTTGAGTCCACATTGTTAACCTGGAAATTAATGAAACAATCAATATAGCAGAAATAAGGTCTTTAATCGGGGCAGAGGAGTTATAGCTCAAGTATTACAAAGCAGGAATGCTAGGAATACTCAAAGATGAGAACTGAGGACAGAGTTTAGATGGGTAACAGAACAAAGGGAACTCTGAGACTGCCCTTGAGTTAAGTGTAGAAGCTACTTAACTCTAAATAGAAACAACTTAATGTAAATGGACCCTTTTACATGATAACCTAAAGTCCAGGGGGAGTAAGGTAGGGAATCTTTGGGAGGGTTAGAAAGCATTCATAGGAGGGCAAACCAAGATGGCGAAAGGCCTTGAGTCCACATCATATGCGGTCAGTTGAAGCAACTGCAGATACTTAGAAAGAAGAAGAGAAGACAAGGGTTTGAAGGTCTATCATGTGAAAAAGGACCTAGATTTGCTCGATGTTGCTCTGCGGGGCAGAAATAGGAACAGTGGGTGGAAGGTGCAAAGAAGTAAAATTGGGCTGGATTTCAAGAAAGATTTCATAACAATCTGAGCTGTCCCAAAGTACAAAGGACTTTCTTGAGAAGTGGCGGGCTTCTTCTTCTTGGAGGTCTTTAAGGAGGGGTGTGATAATGGCTTGTTGCTTCTGTTATAGTCATCCCATGTGTCCTCTCTTTCCCCAGCTCCTGGGAATCCCTTTATGTAGGGGTAGACTAGGTGACAGCTGAGGACCCTTCCAACTCTCACATTTTGTCTTCTTCCCCAGTTCAACTGTAAACTCCTTAAATACAGAGACTCTACCACCTCAACCACCATTTCCCCTGGCACCTTTCCTTGAACATAGTAGACACAATAAATATTTATAATTTGGTCACATGTTGGGGGTGGGGTGGGCAATGTAATGTTGAGGAAGGGACACAGGACATGGAGTCAGAGAAGGCCTGTGTTCAGATCCCATTGGACAAGTCACAGAAACTCAGTTTCTTTATCTCTATCTTTATTTCAAAACCCTCTACGAATATGAGTTATAGTTGTCACTATTGTTGCCATACTACTTTAAAACATTTGACTCACAACAACCTGCGAGGTATGTGATAAAAGTAATATTTTGCCCATTTTAGAGATGAGGAAACCAATTCAGGGAAGTTAGGTGACATGGTCACAGAGGTCTTATGGGTCAGTTGTGACATTGGAACTATTGCTTTCTGCCTCAAAAAATCCAGGGTTCAGGCAGCTAGGTGGCACAATGGATAGAGCACTGGACTTGGATTCAGGAGGACCTGAGTTCAAATTTGACCTCAGACACTTGACACTTACTAGCTGTGTGACCCTGGGTAAGTCACTTAACCCTCATTGCCCCACAAAAAAAAAAATTAAATTAAAAAAAAAATCCAGGGTTCTTTCAACTCCATCAGGCTGTTCCTTTAATAACAACATTAGCAGCACCTCCCTGATGGGCTCGTTGTCTAAGTCAAATAGTATAAAATGCTTTCTTTTTTTTTTTTGTGATTATTATGAACATCATCAACAGGCACGTTACCAAGTAAAGACAAAAATAATGCAAAGCACCTGATGGCCCCCTGAGCAGCAGAGAAATGCAGGTTCTTGTTATTTGCTGAATTGAATTGAACTCCTGACCTTGCTGACTATTGGCTGTATCTGCTTTGCCCAGAAGGGAAACCTCCCTGATGGGGTGACAGCATTGTTTAGCAAGCAGGCATCCCATCCCACTGTACCCACATGGTACTGCTCAGTCCCCTCTGCTCTCAGGGAAGGGTTAAGGAGAAACAACCAGAATGGAAATGGTGGCGGGGGGAGGATGAAAGGGGAGAAATTAGAGCTGCCCTGTGAATGGGGAAAGCTGGGGTCTAATCAGAGCTCTGCCACTAGAACTTATGGGAGCTTATAGTCTAAAATATGCCTTATAGATACTCAAGCTCAGAAGACATCAAACATAAATAGGTCTTATTTACATAAGGAAGACTACAGAAAGGACTTGTACTTGTGCCCAAAGAAAGTAAAGAGAGACCCTTCCCTCCCACCCCTACACCAGTAAAGATGCAAACACTTCCCATGGCTCCCAATATTGCCCTACATAAAGCTCCACTGAGAAGCAAGGTCAAGGTTTGCTCCTCTTAATTCCTCACAGCTGCCGCCTTCTGATCCCTATTGATATCTGTGGGGTCCTGAAACAGGATGTTCATGTCTACTCAGCTCTCCTTCTTTTACTACTCCCCTGAATATATCCCTTCTCCTCAGGAGTTGGTGCTAGCTCTTACTCAACTGGGTTCTGTGGAGGGATTGCCTTGAAAGACTCTTCCTGCAGAACTTTAGTACCAGAGTGGCTTTTGGAATACTTGGTGCCTTCCATTTTTTTATATCAGAGTCCCACAATCTCCCTCTACAAAAGGCATCTTTTGAAGACCTTCTTCTACTCACCCCTATCAACTACTCCCCAATTTTCATTCCTAATTGAGCTAGGGTTCTCTAGGTCTTCTCTGTCTCCAGCTCCTGGCTAGAGTGCCTCCTCGTGGGCATCTCCCATTCAATCTTATTGAAATGGGGTACACTCTATTCCTTCTCTCCCACTTGTCTTGCCAATCCCTGTCTTTCCCCTGGCTCTTCCCTCCCTGAGAGCCAGGGCCTTCTTTGAGAAATGATTGGAACCAAGATGGGAGGCACAGAGCAAAAACTGTTTACAGCAGAAAATTAGCAGGAGCACCAAAGTAACCTTTCACTCAAAGTGTCAGGGATGATTTTTATTATTGGTTTCATTTTTATAACAATGTCTCAGCGAGGAGAATCAGAACCTAAATTCCTTCTCTGTATATTGAGGGCAGAGAGACATCACTATACCGAACATCTTAATTATCTGGATGTACCTCTCTGGGTCTGTTTTCTTGTTTTGAAAAGGAAGAGTTTGTACTAAATGTGAGAAAAATCACTTCAATAACTTCTGGAACTCAGTATTAGTGATGTGTCAAAAGCTCATTTGTTGTCATTCTCACGAGAATGGGCCACCCCTCGTCCATCTTGTGGAGTGACCACCAAAATGGAGGCTCGAAGGCCTTTTATCTCCTAGTCCCTAACGCAAATGATCCCTCCCCCTTTTCACCATTGTTCTGATTACTCAAGGGTTACAATCTACACGCAAAAACTGGCTAATTGGAAAGCAGTATTTCTTAGCCATTGGGGGAGGTGATACAGGGACAATTCTTCAATTCCTCCATATAAGGGAGGACACAGTTCAGGAGCAGTTCTAATTGCAACCAGCCCAGGGTTTCCCTGAATCATGTGATTTTGTTTTGCCAGAGCGAGTAGTGGGAGGAGAAGCAGACCTTTTTCCTCAAACAGATCTGGATTGAGAGGAGACTGATTCCCATTTCCTCACACTAAATAAACTAAGAGGTCTATTCTGGCTCACAAATCATATCATTTTTTGATTTGATGGTTTCTCCTCTCTCTCACCTGACCCTTTCAGGTTCACTCTTCCCCATCTGCTTCTCTATTAGATCTTGGTCTTTGAGGTTCCTTATCTTCCTGGGACCCAGATTGCACAACTAAGAGCTAGGCTGAGCATCTGTGTGATTTCCTAGGAAAGAGATTTAGAGAACTATACTTTTGCCTAGCCTTGGAGGGGCGTCAGACCTGAGTCTTGCATCCTGCCCATCACAGCAGACCTGCTGGAGCTGGGGGAGGAGAAGGTTGCATTCCTCTTGTTCTCATTTAAGTCAAGCCTGGGGCACAGCAAACCCCCCAGGAAGTGTCTGCTAAACCTTCACTAAATACTTTCTGAGCATAAATATTTTATACCTCTGCAGTAAAGTAGGGAGGTAAAGAGAAGGGAAAGGGGAGAAGCCTATCTACACCCAGAGGTGTGCCATGGGGAAGGGGAGAGAATCTAAAGGCCTTCCTGCCTTCCCCCACCAAACCTGGAAATGAGGATCCTGATTCAAAAAGTTTCCAGCTTCGTTCAATGAAATGTCTATACCAAGTTTGCAACAATGCCCCCTTCACCTCTCTGCTTTCTTGTTTTCTCCCTTGACTTCAAGTTTCTCCATTTGGAAAATGCTGCAATATTGTCTCAGTCCTCATATCTCTATATGATAACAGAATTGGTCAATGAAGGTTCTGATCCCCACTGATCTCTTCCCCCCTCCCACCTTTTCTCTCCTGTTGCCCCCTCCACCTTCCCTCATCAGATCCCCAGTGCCCCCGTGCTGTTCTTTGACTGCCCAGATTTTCCCTGTTCTCCCTGGGCAGTTCTGCCTGGATCCCCTTTCCATCAAAGTCGTTCTCAGGAAACAATCAGGCAGAAGTGTCAAGTCTAGCAACAAGTTAAGCCTTGCTACAACATGTGCATTTCAATCAAGTACAAAGCCCAAGTTTTGGTTTAAACCATTGGGGGGATTTTAGCTTCCTAGAGCCAGGGTATAATCAATCTTTCAACTAATTTGGGGACTTTTTTCAGTGTTGCTATGTATGTGGAGGGAGAAGTGACTTAAGGGTAAGTAGAGATGCAGATAACCTTTAGCTTACACTCACTGGCTTAGCTCCTTTCATATTAGATATTGGTTATACAAAAGACCATAAAATAAAGGCCAAATAGTGAATGACCCATTTTACCCAAACCAAACAGCAAACAGAAATTAGAGGACTTATACTGCTGGGCATGAGATAACACTTCCGCTAACATTAAAAAGAAAGGCCCAATCTCATCCAAGGAGGTCCATTTTAGTAGTCTCTAGGGATGTAAAGCTGGAAATCAGGATCATTTTGGGATCATTCCTCTGGGCAAGGGTGAAGGAATGGGAGTAAGGCTCTCCTCCCCCAACCCAAAGGATTTCTTGGCTAGAACTGCTTCTACCCCTGGGCTAGCCCAACACTTGAATGTGTGACATTCTGACCTGGGCTCTACATAGGCCGCTCTCCTGATAGTTTAGATGTCATACCGGAACAGAATGAGACACATAAGCCATTCAACAATTAACAAAAAGGGATTACCTTGGCTACTATTTGATGAGCAGGAAGGACTCTTTGAGTCGATTCAACTTAGCAAAGCTCCCTTACTTGAGTTTCCCATCTTGATCCAAGTTCTTGAGCATGAGTCAAGCATCTGAGCATGCCTGGAGCTCCTGTGGCCATTTTGTACTCAGGTGGCTAAGAAATTACTTCAGTAGCCTAAGGGTTTAGTCCTCTGAGTCAACCAATTCTTATAGTCTCAATACCTTTTAAGAAAAAAATTATGACTAGCTTACATGGGGGCAGGAGTTAAGATTTTGCTTCTATGACACATGGGTTTCAAACTGCCTTGCTATTTTATATAAAGCCCAAAGGGCATGAACAATCCTCCAATATATTTTCTATATAGGATCATTTGATTTCTTCCAGTGGTTTTCACTCTTTCCAAATTGATGAAGGATTTCTTGAACCTAGTTTAATGTCATTGATTGATTGATTGATTGATTGATTGATTGATTGATTCAATAGAGGTGTCCTGACCTAATTAACTAGTTAAAATGGAGTGGAAATGATTGATTGGTTACACATGGATGAGAGAAATGATGTGTATCCAGTGAGCTGCACGAGATCATGTGTTTAGGAAGTGGTAACACAGGAATTTTAACTCAAGCTCTCTGAACAAGCGCTCTTTTTGCTAGGCCATTTGTAAAGTGTTTTGCATGGGTAATCTTCTTGCTCTTCACAATAACCCTGTGAAGATGCTATAAGTATCAACAGTCCTATTTTACAAATGATAAAAATGAATCAGAGAGAGGTCTAAGTGACTTATTCATGGGGGCTCAGTTTGGCGAGTATCAGCGGTGGTATTTGAAACTAGGTCTCTTCTGATGCCAAGTTCAGCACTTCTTCCTATGTGTTCTCTCTAAGCAAGAAGACTTTATCCCTTGGTTCAATTATCCTGTCCAGTGTCTTATATTCAGAAAACATTTTCTTGTGTCTAGCTTAAATCCATCCTATTATCTTCTCTGTGGTGACAAAGCACCTTCTGAACAAGGAAAACAGGTTTATGGAGTACACTTTAAAATGATTCACATGTAGTATGTTAACTGAATCTCAAACATACATGATTTCAATCAATCAATAAACATTTACTAAATGGCTGTTACATGTTGGGCACTGTGCTAAACACTGCGGATATAAAGGGGGACAAAAGAACAAAATGAGACATTTATAAGCTATTCAACATTTAACAAAAGGAGATTACCATAGCTATTACAGGATAGGCTTAGAGGACCCTTTGAGCTGATTCAACTTAGCAAAGGAACATACAATCCCCAAGGTTTTTACAATCTAATTACAAAGCCTCTGATGGTACAGTGGATAGAGTGCTAGGCCTGGAGTCAGGAAGTCCTGAATTCAAATCTGGCCCCATATACTTAGTAGTTGTGTGACCTTGGGCAGGTCACTTAACCTCTGTCTGCCTCAGTTTCTGGAGGGAATAATGGCACCTGCCCTGCCAAGTTGTTGTGAAGATCAAATGAAATGATATTTGTAGAAATATATAGTAGGTGTCATATAAAAGCTTATTCCCCCCCTAAAAAAAAGTCCATTAAAAGGGGGCAGCTAGGTGGCACAGTGGATAAAGCACTGGCCCTGGATTCAGGAGTACCTGAGTTCAAATCTAGTCTCAGATACTTAACACTTACTAGCTGTGTGACCCTGGGCAAGTCACTTAACCCCCATTGCCCCCCCCCACACACACACACACACAAAAAGTCCAAAAGCTTATTCCCTTCATATGAGCTCCATGACTCAGGTACACAGCTGTTATTATCCCCATTTCAGAGATGAGAGACCTAAGGGAGTCTCAGAGAGATTAAATAGCTTCCCCATTGTGACAGCTTATAAGTGTCAGAGACAGGATTTGAACCCAGATCTTGACAACTCTTAGTCCAGCACTATGCACTGCACCATGCTGCCCTTTCATTCTCTTGAAAACCATAAGCAAGATATATCTTAACCTTCTTGTCTTCCCGATAAATAAAAGGCACTCTTCACCTTCCTACATAGCTATTGTTTTCTGGTCCCTAAATCATTTCACCTGCCAAGTGATTGAAAAGCCTTTGGAAGCAACTCATTCCAAAGGAACTGAATGCCCAGACAAAAAATCTAAAACCAAGGCATATACTTGGTAGAGACATTGGAGAAAGTGCCCAGTAATCCACAAACTGAAATCAGTGAGGGGAGGGCTGAGGGAAACTTGTTTTTCCCTTTGCTGTTGCTTTGTGGTTATTCTTAGAGCAGGCAGTTGTGGAAAGCATTTCACTGCTGCTGATTTAAAGGAAGCAGGAGGGAGGGAATGTCTTCACTCATCTGGGCATAAAAACAGTCAGAAACCTTCTCTGTTCACCACGTGGACTCTTCTTCCTGATCTCCATATTCCCTGACTTGATCTTCATTTGCCCCACAAACTCTGTTCAATCACCTTCAAAGATCCCACCCTAACACTGGACTTGGAATCACTTTGAAACCCATCTCTGACACTTACTAGCTGTATGACCTTGGCCCAATCACTTAACATCTTTGAGCCTCGGTTTCCTTATATGTCAAATGAGAAGTTTAGACAGGATATCCTTTAGGTCCCCTCAATCTCCAAATCCGTGATTCTATGATGTAATCTATGACACAGTATTTCTGACTTCTACCCCACCAAGCTTAGCACCTCAAATCTCCAGTGACTAATTTGGTCTAAGCACTCTGACACTGCAGGCTTCTGTATGTTTCCTGTTTTCCTAAAACAAGTAAAAAAGTTGGCACAGAGGCAAAATGCAGTAGGGATGACAGATTTCAACTACCTATACGTATACTATGAGTCTTATTCTAAGAAAAGCAATATTTCTGACAGCATTAGCCACTCATTCACTCAGGAAACTTGTATCATGAACCTTCTATATGCATAGCAACAAGACTGGCCTTACTAGTAGGTAGGTTAGGGAGCATCGCCATGCCATCCCTGTGCTAGAGTGGAAAGAGGGGTGGACCTGCTTTGGAACCATTTCTCTGCCATTATAACCTGTGTCACCTTAGATAAATAGCTTCATCTTTTGGGGACTCTGCAAAATAAAGGATTTGGAATAGATAACTTGGAGGATGCTTTCCAGTTCAAAGTTGATGATCTTATGTGATTTGTAGGAACGGCAAACAGAACCTCTTCCCATTCCCCAATTAATTCTACTGCCTGTGACTTGACTCATATCGTGATATTTCTTTGGGTGTCTAAACTTCACAGGGTTACTTCTAGGATCAAATGAAATAATATAACAAACCTTAATTGCTAGTTATAGTTATATTATTAAGATTTTTTTCTTTTCAAAAAAATCAATCTATCATGGTAGATGATGGGAGGGATGATGCCTTAGATTATTAGTCATCATTTAATATCTTAGCAGGAATTAATTATTAATTATGTCATCAAAAACATATGAGGGGTACAGCTAGGTGGTGCAGTAGATAAAACACTGGCCCTGAATTCAGGAGTACCTGAGTTTAAATCCAGCCTCAGACACTTGATACTTACTAGCTGTGTGACCCTGGGCAAGTCACTTGATCTCCATTGCCCCACAAAAAAAAATCAAAACCATATGAGGATATGGTCCCAGAGATTGATTATAGCTGAGGATGAAAACTTACAAATTTTATGAACAAATATGTACGTATATTAATGGGTATTAATAGATTCATGTGATATATCTTCTCATTTTTTTGGTGTGGGGGTGGGGGAGACAAAATAGTGAATGATGATATCCTGACCGGGGAAAAAACAGTGGTTAGGTATTCAAACAAATCCTTTTCTCCTGAAACATTTATTTTAAAGGTTTGGGGTTAATAGTCTTGGCACTGGGGGCCTTAGTGGTGGCAACTTTGGGTTTAGCTATCTTAGGGTCCATGGTCTTGGCATCCTCACAATCATTGGGTTTGGTGAACTTAGAAACAGACTTGATAACCTTGGCTTTGGACTTGATGACCTTGGGGTCAAACAGTGACCTTGGGGTCAGTGGTTCTGGCAACCTTAGAGTCAAGCTTGGTAGTCTTGAGGCCTGGATGTTTGGCAGCAGTCTTGGGGCTCATGGCAGCCTTTGGGTCAGTGGGCTTGGTGATCTCAGACTTCAGGACCCTGAACCTTCAGACATTGGTGCTAATGGCCTTGAAGGCTTCTTCTACTTGGACGCGGTTGGCTCTGCTATGGTTGGCATAGATCTTCAGGCCCTTCTTGTTATACTTCCTAGCCAATAGCATACTTCTTATAAAATTGGGATCAAGGCCTTTTAGACACTTGTATCTCTGTGACCTCAATTTCTTGGTGTCATTTTTGTGATGTCACTGTCTTGATGTCATTAGTTACTGGTGACATAGTTCTTAGGAGTGGTCATACTTATTGTGCCGGCTATACTTCCTGACACTTCCTAGACTAGAAGAAACCCCTTCTACCTTCTGGAAGCCATAATTTAATCTGGAATTTCCTAAAATGTGTTTCAGGGAGCCCTAGTTTTCTGTACAATGTAAAGGCTCTGTGAAGAAATGTCAGTGCTAGTGGTATTTTCCCTTTTAAAGCATTAAATAGGGGGACAGCTAGGTGGCGCAGTAGATAAAGCATGGGCCCTGGATTCAGGAGTACCTGAGTTCAAATCTGACCTCAGACACTTGACACTTACTAGCTGTGTGACCCTGGGCAAGTCACTTAACCCCCATTGCCCCGCAAAAAAAAAAAAAAAAAGCATTAAATACAAAATTGTGTTGTAATTCAATGGACTTGTGGTCTCATCTACATGGAGATTCCTTCACATGGTGCAGATCACAACCCATTCATGCCTGCCATCCCCTGTGGGCAAAAGGTCCATTCATCGATCAGAGTGTGTGAGAGGTGGGGTGTCTTTTTCTAGATTTCTTGATATTTCCCTGGTGCCATTATAACATATGGGTTATTACTTGCTCTTAATTAGTGACTGGCTCACTTCCTTTCCCAATCATCTCTTTAATGATACTTTTATACCCTACTTTCTATATAATTCTTTATTGTTATTATCAATTACATTATGTATCAATTAAATGTGTGGAGGGGAAGTATAACAATCATAAGATCATAGAATCTGAGTCAGAAAGGTCTGTTTTGTGCCAGATTTCCCTGTACCTCTTGTGTTCCACACTCATCAATATATATATCAAGCCCAAAAGCATTCTGGGGGAAAATCATTTTGAAAAGTGCTTCCTTCACCCCCAGGAATGACCTGAATGGGGCCAGTTTCAGGCACTATATATAGCAAGCTGGAGAGAATTGAGGGGGGGGGGGAAGGAAGGCTTCAGTACATTGCATAGACGTGGGAGAGGCTTGGCTTGTGGTTCCTTTCCTGTGTGCCCCCTGGCTACATGCCTCATTGTCCTGTGAATTGGTTGTAGGCCTGAGCCAGCCTTTGGCAGTAAGACTAGACCTGTGGGGAGGAGGAGTCAAAGCCATCCCCATGTCTTCCTCTTCAAGCTCTAATTAAAAAATAAATGTTTCATAGCTTTCATCCCCCTCAGAGGCACTTATGGTTAAAAGATGGGCCAATTAACCTACTGGTGCACTTTTAATGCTAGAAAGTAGAGAAGAGGCTTTTCATTCCCCTTGCTTCCTAGCCATACTGATCTTGGGCACATCTCTCCAAGCTGGGACAAGGGGCCCCATGGATCTTAAGACCCCAAATTAATGTCACCCCCTATTGGCTGAGGAGGACATTTAGCTAGGACAAATGGAAGCCTGGCTGGCCCTAACAGCTTGCTGGGACTCTGAACCCCAGCAATAATGAGCTGAAAGGGGAGGGAGGAAGCAGTTCACAGTTTAGAGACCCAAAGTGAGAGTGAGTTAGGAGGATGGATGAAATGACCTCTATGGTCCCTTCCACCGCTAAGATTCTAGGAGTGGGGAGCTTCCCCCTGAGCAAGCTAGCAACAATGACGAGCCTTCTAAATGGATGCCTTGCAGTGACAGCCTAAAAGCTCTGACTAAACAGGAGATTCCCCCTGGAAAATAGCTCAGTGAAAACAGTTCCGTTTCAGGCTCTGCCTGGAAAATGATGAGTAATATCCTGGAGCAACCAGAAAGAGTCAGTGGGATGAAAAAGAGCACACATCCTTCTCACATCACACAGTCCTTAGACTGTGAGCTTCCTGAGGGTAGGGACTACCTTTTGTCTCTTTGTACCCCCATTGCTTAACACAGTGCCTGGCATATAATAGGTGCTTAATAAACATTTTTTTGACTGGCTGATGGACACGAGAAGGGATCTTAAAAGACCACCTCTAGTCCAATCCCTTCATTTTACAAATGAGGAAACTGGGGCCTTGCTGAGTTGCCCAAGGGAGTAATTAGCAGAGCTGGAATTTGAACCTGTGTCTTCTGATTCCAAACCTAGGTGTACTGTCAACTACATCATCACCCTTTTCCCTTCTGAACCTCCCAGCAGAAGAGAAAAAGGGTCACATAGGTAAAAATCCTTTTCTGTTCCTAGGTTTCTATTCTGGTCAAAGGATTGGAGACTATAGTAGGGGTACATGTATGTGGCCACTCAGTGAAGCTCAATCCTAGGTTTATTTGTTTGAAGCAGAATGGTATAGGGAATGAGTACTCCACTGGAAGACAGACCACCTGAGTTCATATTCTGACACTAATACTTCATTTGAAAATGAAATAAAATTTAGATTTTAAAAAACAGTAAGATCTCCATTTGGACATACAATAAAATTTAATTTTTCAAAAACAGAAGACCAACCAATATATCCCCTTGATATAAGGAGAGTAGGTGATGTGATATGAATGGCACTGAGAACAACTGTATCCCACCCCCCAAAAAAAAATCTTCCCTAAACACCTTTGGGATCAGTTTTCCCCCTCTTGTATTCCTCATTTGATTTTGCTAATCAGGACATCCTCCATGACAGAAGGGGATTGCCCATCTCTTTTATACCTCACTTGATGCTGCCACATTTACTATGAGGTCAAATCAAATTGTTTACTGGGCAATGGATACAGATACATTTGGGATCATCCAGGTTGGCATGGGCAGGATTAAACAATTCTGGGATGCATAGCAGCACAGACATTATCAGAGCATTCACCAACTGGAAAAGTACCAGATATAATTTAGGAACCATTATCCATGGTGAAGAGATCCAGGGGAGTGTTTGTGAGTGTAGGCTTCTTTGATCATTTCAAACAAAATGAATTAGCAAAAATCACAAATCTTTCAACAATTAGTTTATGGCTCGGTAGGAATTAAGTTTTCCAGGCTGACCAACCATGGGTAAGTATTATGTCTTGATCAATCACACCAGGAAAATCTGACACTTTCTAATTAGGGTTCAGTGTACAGTCGTTTAGGGTATGTGGGAGAGTAAAAATAATCCTGAGTTAGAAAATAGAGATAATAAGGGGAAATTTATACCTCCAGTACTTTTATCACCCCCATTTCAGGGCATGAGAAGCAGTATAATGGCTAATGAGAAGTCTAGGGAGTGAAACAGAGTGAGAAGAGAAAGGGAGTGCCTGCACTATTGGCACTATTGCAAGTCCAGTAGGAAGGAGGCTGTTTCTGCAGCAATTCCAAGTTCATTTTCCTTTAGGGGGAGAGTGGGAGAAGGAAGATTGAGGAGCTTTATGTAAAAGTACAAAACTGAAGACCTATGTGAATTCCTGAGATGAAAATGGGCCTCCCTTAAAAGAATAACAGAAAATCCCCTTTTTTCAGTCTCTCCATCTCCTTTTCTTCTTCAGCCGACATACAGGCCCATACATCACACCCTGCTTCTGACATTCCTCATTTCTGTGCAGCACTTTCTGGTAGCAGCCACCCTGGACATGACAGAGGACGTGCACTAGACATTTGTTAATCTGCCAAAAGGTGAGTTTGCAGAATGGCTGGTATGGATTCTTGGTACTGGGCAAAGAGTATGGCTCAAACTCTTCATAGTCAAAGGTCTGGACAGGAACCCCAGAGAGCTTAGCAATTAGTGCCTGGCACATAGTAGGCACTTAATCAATATTGATTGGCTGATTGATTGATCTATTGATGCTGATACTCCTTGCTGCCAATGTAGGCCTGGAGGTGGGGCAATAAGGAGGACAGCTTATGACCTGTCACTTTGTACCTTTCCTTGGCCCCACAATTGTGGCTCAGATGGCCCAGTAGAAAGGCCTGTTTGTATTACTTATGGTTAGGGGGTAGGGTGGATTCAAAAGGGAGAGCATACTAACTCCAAAGTGTTATGGAAATTTAAGTTATTAAGTTGTTATAGATGAAATGTGGCCAGACGGAGGCAGAAGTGTAGACTCAGATCTGTAGGCAAAAGGGAGTCACTGAAGATTCTTGAGAGAGGGAATGATAAAATGAAAATCAGGCCGGGACACAGAGAGAAAAGACCGGCAATTTTAGAGCTGAAACAGAGATTTCAAAATTTGAAGTGAATTTAGATAGCTATTCTGACAATATCCCTGATTCAGATCTATGGCTCTTTCCTATTACAGTGTGTGGGAGAAGTGAGTGACATATCTCCTACATGGCTCCAGGCTGGGGTTTAAGGAACACACTGACCTGGAAAATGCAAAGGACAATGGGTGATGGGGCCTTCTTTTCTCCCTCCCTACTGTGACTCAAATGGGGCCAGATGCTATGAACACAGCTAAGTCAGCTTTCTGCAACCCATTGCAGCATGCCAAAATGAGTGCTTCCCTCTGGTCCAACCACCTCAAGTAAGTTAAAAGGAAATCATGTTGGGGCAGCTAAATGGCGCAGTGGATAGAGCACTGGCCCTGGATTCAGGAGGACCTGAGTTCAAATCCAGCCTCAGACACTTTACATGTACTAGCTGTGTGACCCTGGGCAAGTCACTTAAACCCAATTGCCTCACCCAAAAAAAAAAAAAATGGAAATCATGTTGGCTAATATGACAAAAAATGAAAATGATAAATATTGGAGATGATGTGGTAAAATTGGAACAGTAATCCATTGTTGGTGGAGTTGTGAACAGATCTGACCATTCCGGAGAGCAATTTGGAACTATGCCCAAAAGGCTATAAAACTGTGCATGCCCTTTCACCCAGCAATATCATTACTAGGTCTATATCCCAAAGAGATCATAAAACAGGGAAAGGACCCACATGTACAAAAATATTTATAGCTATTCTTTTTCTAGTGGCAAAGAACTGGAAATTGAGGGGATGCCCATGAACTAGAGAATGGCTAAACAAGTTGTGGTATATGAATATAATGGAATACTACTGTGCTGTGAGAAATGATGAGCAGGCAGATTTCAGAAAAACCAGGAAAGACTTACATGAACTGAAGCTAAGTGAAGTGAGCAGAACCTAGAGAACATTGTACACAGTAATAGGAACATTGTATCATGATCAACTGTGATAGACTTAGCTCTTCTCAGCAATACAATGATCCAAGATAATTCTAAAAGACTCATGATGAAAAATGCTGTCTACATCCAGAAAAAAGAACTATGGAATCTGAATGCAGATCAAAGCATACTATTTTCATTTTTATTGTTGTTGGATTTTTTTTTGTTTGTTTCTTCTTTCTTGAGGTTTTCCCCTTTTGTTCTGATTTTTCTGTCACAACATGACTAATGTAGAAATATATTTAATATGATTATACTGTATAACCTATATCAGATTGCTTGCTAGTTTCAGGAATGGAGAGGGAAAAAGGGAGGGAGAAAAATTTGGAACTCAAAATATTATAAAAATGAATGTTGAAAACTATATTTACATGTAATTGAAAAAAATACTATTTTTTTTCTTTTTTTTTTTTTTTTTTTTAGTGAGGCAATTGGGGTTAAATGACTTGCCCAGGGTCACACAGCTAGGAAGTGTTAAGTGTCTGAGGCCAGATTTGAACTCAGGTACTCCTGACTCCAGGGCCGGTGCTTTATCCACTGCGCCACCTAGCTGCCCCAAAAATACTATTTTTTAAAAAAGGAAGTCATGGGGCAGCTAGGTGGCGCAGTGGATAGAGCACCGGCCCTGGAGTCAGGAGGACCTGAGTTCAAATCTGGCCTCAGACACTTAACACTTACTAGCTGTGTGACCCTGGGCAAGTCACTTAACCCCAATTGCCTCACCAAAAAAAAAGGAAGTCATGGAGTGGGGTGCAGTGGATTGAGTGATTCGGCTAGGGTCAGCAAGATTTGAATCCAAATCTGGCCTCAGACACTCAGTGACCCTAGGTGAGTCACTTAATTTGTGTTTGCCTCAGTTTTCTCAAGTATAAGATGGAGATGATAATATCACCTCCCTCAAAGGGTTGTTGTGATAATCAAGTGAGATACTATTTATAAAATATTTTTCACAGTACTTCATACAGATTGGGTACTTTGTTGTTGTTCAGTCATTTAGTTATGTCTAATTCTTTTTGACCCTGGAGACCATGGTATGCCAATACTATCCATATAGTTTTCTTGGTAAAGATATTGGAATCGTTTGCCATTTTCTTCTCCAGTGGATTAAGGCAAATAAAGGTTAAGTGTCTTGCCCAGGGTCACACAACTAGTATCTGATACTAGATTTGAACTCAGGTCTTCCTGACTCCAGGCCCAGAGCTCTATCCACTGAGCCACCCAGCTGCCTTCAGTGGATGCATCGTATTTGCTTATTTCCTCCCTTTCCTTCCATTTATTTTCCTTAACCATTCTGACTTGAACCACTGGATCCAGACCAATCTCTGTTAGCTGCCTGTGGAAGAAAGATTCAGACTCAGGTCATATTCAAGGAAGGAGCAGAGGATAAAAAGGAACAAGAAGAGGAGGAATACCAGGGATGGAGAGGCAGAGCAAGAGGAATATCAGGAATCTCTGATCATGTCCCTCCTCAAACTCCCGCTCTATAAACACCAATGGCTTCCTTTCATCTCCAACATCAAATACAAAAGCCTCTGTTTGGCATTCGAAGCCTTTCATTACCTATCCCCTTCTTACCTCTCCAGTCTTCTCCCATCTTACTTCCCCATATGCACTTTCTGATCCAGTGACACCAACTTCCTGCCTATTCCATGAACAAGACCCTCCATCTCTCTGCTCTGGACACTTTCCCTGGCCATCCCCCATGCCTGTAATGTTGTCCCTCCTTCATTCTGACTACTGACTACTGCTCTGGCTTCCTTAAAGTCCCAACTGAAGCCTTCCCCAACCCCTCTTAATTCCAGTGGTTCCCTCTGTTAATTATTTTCTATTTTTACAGCATATAGCTTGCTTTGTATATATTTGTTTGCATGCGATTGCCCCATCAGACTGTAATCTCCTTGAGGGCAGGAACTATCTTTTGCCTCTTTCATATCCCCATTGCTTAGCAAAGTGCCCGGCACCTAGCAAGTGCTTAATAAATGTTCATTGATCGATTCATCTAGTCCTACTCCCTCGGTTACAAGTGAGGACATTGAATCCAAAGGTAGATGTGAGGTGGGGTAATGAAGTAGAAAGAAAGCAAAATTTAGAGTCAAAGGCTTTGGTTTTGAAGCCTAGGTCTGCTATTTATCATCCGCATGACTTTAGGCAAGTTACTTCCACCATTGGCCTGTGTGTCTAACATAACCTTCCGGCTCTAAACCCTACCGTAAATGATTCATCCAAAGGTACCTGGCTAATGAGCGGCACAGTCGTACCCAAACCTTCTGACTTTGTCACAATAATGTCTCCGTTGGGACCTGCTTAGAACCATAACTCGGAATTCTGACCCCTGGGGCAGACTCAGCTGAGCAAGAAATGAAAAGATTAGATCAGCTCTGGTTAGGGAAAGCCTTAGCCTTGTAATCATCTAGTGCATTTTGACATTACCACTAATTCTGAGCATACCTTTTAAAAATATGAGCGTCCTTTGTAAAATCTCTAGGCTGAGTGCTGGCTTGACATCATACTAGTCAGGTATGGTCCTCATCTCTCAGAAAGTCTGCCCTATGTCCCTTTAGCAAGGTCAGCCACTCCTAACCCCTAAACCCCAAACTCCCGGTAGTTTGGAGGGGAGGCTGGATGCATGGAAATAAAGTGATTCCCAATAGAAGGTAAGTGGGGGCGGGGGGGGGAGGGGAGGGGATGGAGATGTGTCCCAGGACTGGTCAAAGAAGTAGAGCTAGCTACAGTTGTATCACTTGCCTCAGTGGCTGCCATAGGATGAAGCTTTAATCACCCTACCCTTGTTAGGTTCTGGTCCTTGTGAGGTCTCTCCTACACTCTTATTTTGCTTCTATATCCCCAATTAAATTAATGTTTATAGACAGTCTAAGGTGTTCTTAACCTGGAGTCCACTGATCCCTCCCCCAACCAAGGGATGAATGAGTAGATTACAGGGGGGTCTGTGAACTTGGATTGAAAAAAATTACATCATTTTCATTAACCTCTATTTGAAATTTAGCATTTCCTTCCAATATGAATGTAGGCAACAAATCAGAACAGTATTCCGCTTCACCAGAGTGGCAAAGGGGTTTATGACCAAAAAAAAAAAAAAAAAGGTTAAGAATCCCTGGTCTAGGAGTAACAGCAACATTATGCAATGATCAACTGTGAGAGACTTAGTCCTTCTCAGCAATACAATGATCCAAACAATTCCAAAAGACTCATGGAAAATGTTCTCCACATCCAGAAAAAAAGGACTGTGGGATCTGAATACAGATTGAATCATACTAGTTCTACTTTTTGTGGTTTTTTTTTCTTTTTTGAGGTTTTTCCCTTTCATTCTGATTCTTCTTTCACAACATGACTAATGCAGAAATATGTTTAATGTGATCATACATATATAACCTATATTAGATTGCTTGCTGTCTTGGGGAGGGAAGAGGGAAGGGAGGGAGAGAGAAAAATTTGGAACTCAAAATCTTATACAAACAAATGTCGAATACTATCTTTACATGTAATTGGAAAAAAATAAAATACTATTAAGATTGGGAAGAAAAACAGAATCCCTGGTCTAAGAACTCTCTGCCCTTTTCCCCACATAGGATGAGAAAGCATGGAGGGGTTGCATTGTACAACACAGGATGGAATACCAGCAGGGAAGAGTGTCTACATCCCTCCCTGCCCTCTATCCTAGGGAAATATGGCAGAGATGATGATATCTCTTCCAGAGCCACAACAACAAAATGAAAAAGCTACCTGTTCCTAGAATTGAGCAATGAGGCTGATCATCAGGTCTATTCTTTAGACACTGACATGCTCTTAATCCCAGAAGCTGCTAAGGAGTGGGGGAGATTAATAACCTTTTTCTGTCATGTGCAATTGCAAGCTTTTGGTTTATTGATGCACTGGGGGGCTTGGCCATGACCCTGCTCGATTTTACAGTGTGAGGAAACCCAAATGAGGAATGAGTTGCTACAGAAAATGAAACAATAATGCAGAGGTGATTATGCTAATTACACCCAAGTGCTCCACATTTTCAGTTCTCAGCAAAATCCAATCAGTATAGAATTCTTCACCCCCTGCCCCAGCATCCTATCATTATGCTTGATGAAAATAATTCCTAGACAGAAGCTAGTGCAGCAGCTTTGAATTAATGTTTTGCCTTTCCCACACAAAAAAAAGAAAAAGAAAAAGACAAATGACCCTATAGATGGAACTTGATTTATATTCTTAAAAATAATTATGTAAATTAATTTTGTGAATATTGAATTCTAATTTCCCATAGCCTTTTATTATAAAATTAAAGTTATGTTCCTGGGAGAAGGGAAATTGACTAGAAGAGATAATCATCACATCTGCTAAAAATAAGGGATCTTTTTTTAAATGACAAAAACAGTGTAGAGTATTTCTAATAAAATATCAATTGCTCTACTCAAAATACCATGCAAAACAATTAGAGTTGTGGGAATATGTTTAACATGATTATAATATATAACCTATATCAGATTGCTTGCTGGCTTCAGGAAAAGGGAAGAAAGGGAGGAAGGGAGAAAATTTGGAACCCAAAATCTTACAAAAACGAATGTTGAAAACCATCTTTACATGTAATTGGAAAAAAATACTATTAAAAAAAAAAAACAATTAGGGGCATCTAAGTGGTGCAGTGGATAAAGCACCAGCCCTGTATTCAGGCAGACCTGAGTTCAAATCTGGCCTCAGACACTTGACAGTTACTAGCTGTGTGTGACTCTGGGCAAGTCACTTAACCCTCATTGCCCTGCAAAAAAATAAATAAATAAAATAGATGATTGGATGAATAAATAAATAGGTGAATGAATGAATGAAAATAATAAGTCTTGCATTTGATGAACTTTAAGGTTCAACATAAAAACAATGTGAAAAGAAGCACTAAATAGATTTTATTCCTCCTTGCCCATAACAAAAGAATAAACCCTAGTTATTCAGATCTTATTTCCTAGCCCATCATACAAGAATGTGACTTTTAGAAACAAATAAAAAATATAAAAAGAAAAAAAGTTTTTAAAGAAATAAACATGGCCCTGGATTCAAATCCGGCCTCAGATCCTTGACACTTACTAGCTGTGTGACCCTGGGCAAGCCACTTAACCCCAATTGCCTCACCAAAAAAAAAAAGAAAAAAAGAAATAGACATTTATGAGTTGAATACAGAGGAGATTCTGAAACCCAGCCAAAAAAAACAATAACTCAAATGGGGCAGTAAATTAATAGCTCAGCCAGCATATCTACTGGCATGAAAGAGGATAGGAAAAGGTATCAGGTATTATATGTACATTATAGGAAGCCTCTGACAGAAATTCTCAGAATTTTAAAGGTTAAATTTTCCTGCCACAGGGTATAGCTATGTCTCTGAATCATGTCTCTAGAAGTGGGGATGGACCATCCTGTTACCTGAATGCTTGACTCAGTCCTACTTGTAACCAAGGGCATCCATTTGTCTGATGGGTTTCTTCCTAGAGTTAGCAATGTACTCTTGTAACAAACTGTCTCTTTGGGAAACTAATTAGGCCACATGGGATGCAAAACTATGTCTTCGACCTCATTAACATCATGCTTTAACTTGAGCTAACCAATCCACATAGGACCAACTTTTCTCTCTTCATTTTCTTTCCCACCAGTAATCTATAAAGTCTCATCATTAGTGGTATTATTCTAAACCAGCTGTTTTGTTCTTCATTTGTTTCACTCTTCATGACCCCATTTGGGATTTTCTTGACAAAGCATTGGCTTGGTCTGTCATTTCTTTCTCCAGCTCATTTTACAGATGAGGAAACTGAGGCAAACAGGGTCAAGTGACTTGCCCACAGTCACACACCCAGTAAGTATCTAAGGCCAGATTTGAACTCAGAAAAAAGAGTCTTCCTGACTTCAGGACTGGCGCTCTATCCATTGTACCAGTTAGCTGGCTCCTGGGAGCAGATCAGGATACACTGGAAAAGAAGTCCTGGCTTTGCTACATAATAGCTTTGTGATTTGAGGAAAATCATTTAATGTCTCTGGGCCTCAATTTCCTTATTTGTAAAATGAGGGGATTAAGACTAGATCATCTTTAAGATAGAGGTCCCCCTATAACATACTGTGACTATGAATTTTGCCCTTGCATCATTGTCATAAGACAATGAAGACTAATTTTATGTCTATTTGTCACTTAAAATTATTTTATGTGTGCATTTCCATGTATTGACAGGGTCTACATGTTCATCATTTTTTATTTTATTATTTTTTATCCATCTCCCTGTATGAAGACTTTTGAGCTGCTTCCAATTTGGTGTTTGAGTTTTGTTGGGGTTTTTTTTCCTAGTATAAATTGTGCTGCATCGAAGATCTTTATACAAATTACTTTCTTCCCCCTTTGGAGTTATTCCAAAAGATATATTTTCCAAAGTGGAATTGCTGGGTCAAAAGTCACAAACAGTTTTACAGCTCTGGTTATATATTGCCAGATCCATAATCTCCAGAAAGATTATAGGCAAGCGTAATGAGGTAGAAAAAACACTGATCTTAGAGTCAAGAGGCCTGGATTCTAATCCTAAATCTGAAAGTAATAGACTATGTGACAGAGAACAGGTAACTTCCTTCCTCAAGGCCTCATTTGTCAAATGAGAGAAGTGGACTAAATACCTCCAAGATCTCTTCCAGCTCTATGTTTTTCATTTGCAGTACTACTAGCAATGTATAAATGTGTCCTTTTCTTATACTGCTGGCCAACAATGGGCTTTGCTAATTAGGCTAAGCCCTTTCCTTGGGTCTGTCAGACTTCTCCCCCATCTCTTTTGACCAGGTGTACAATGGATTCATTCTGCAGGCTCCTGACATCCCAGTTCTAAGAATCTGCAAATCTCAGAGCTGGAGGGAACTCCAGAGACTTATTTTATCTATCTCCTATCTGAACAAAAATCTCCTATATCTCCTACTTGAGAAGTAATGATCAAGCCTTTTCATGAAGACCTCTGGGGAGGAAGAATCCATAACTTCTAGAGACAGCCCATTCCACCCAAAGATAATGCTAATTGTTAGGACATCCCCCCACCCTTTACACCAAGCCTAAACTTACCTTTTAGATTTCTACCCTTTGCTCCTGCTACTGACCTTTGATACTAAGCAGAATGAGTCTAATGGTTTCTCTGATTTCCTTCCATTCTCAACTTAAATCCCACCTTCTACAAGAAGTCTTTGCTATAACTTCTTTTTTTTTTTTGTGGGGCAGTGGGGGTTAAGTGACTTGCCCAGGGTCACACAGCTACTAAGTGTCAAGTGTCTGAGGCCAGATTTGAACTCAGGTCCTCCTGAATCCAGGGCCAGTGCTTTATCCACTGTGCCACCTAGCTGCCCTCTAACTTCTTCATTTTAATGCCTTCCCTGTGACATTCCCTCCAGTTTATCTAGCATATGTCTTATTTGTCCATAGTTCTTTGCATGTTGTTTCCCACATTCGACAGTAAGTACATTGAGAGCAGGGATTTTTTTTTTCTTTCTTTATATTCCCAGCACTTAGCAGAGATCCTGGCACATAGTAGGCAGTTAAATTTTTGTTGACTTAACAAGTGACAGCCCTTTGAGCACTTGAAGAGCTATGGAACATTGGATCTTCTAAGTCTCCCAGTAAGTCTTCTCCTCAGCATACTGGTCACCCTCCTTTGGCTACACTGACACTTGTCAATGTCTCTCTTAAAACGTGGCAGACAGAACTGAATGCAGCCCTCCAGATGTGATCAGGACAGCTGCCTTCTTAGAATGTTTTAAACTCCTGGAATTCAAAACAAAACACAACACAACACATACACTACCCTAGATACGGACTCTTCCCCTTGGCAAAAAAAAGTCAGTGGAGTCTGTCTTTAGCCCCCACTTGTTCAGTCTCCTTTGGCCCCTCTCAACGTCTCTAACTCCTAAGACCAGACACAGATCTTTCCCAGCCCTGCCCCATCTTCCTGTGAGCAAGATGTCAGCTAATCTCCCTTATTATTAACTCGGAAATGGCATTAAGATATAACACTTTTCAGGCTACTTGCATTGAGTAGGGAATTCTTTATTTTTTTATTTTTTATTTTATTGTATTTTTTTAGTGAGGCAATTGGAGTTAAGTGACTTGCCCAGGGTCACACAGCTAGTAAGTATTTTTTTTTCTTTTTTTTTTCAGTGAAGCAATTGGGGTTAAGTGACTTGCCCAGGGTCACAGCGCTAGTAAGCGTTAAGTGTCTGAGGCCGGATTTGAACTCAGGTCCTCCTGACTCCAGAGCCGGTGCTCTATCCACTGTGCCACCTAGCTGCCCCCCCCTTTTTTTTTTTTGCGGGGCAATGAAGGTTAAGTGACTTGCCCAGGGTCACACAGCTAATAAGTGTCAAGTGTCTGAGGCCACATTTGAACTCGGCTACTCCTGAATCCAAGGCCAGTGCTTTATCCACTGCGCCACCTAGCTGCCCCTGAGTAGGGAATTCTTAAAGTCCTAAAGAACTGATTCTCTAAATCCTAGCATTTTAGTTTTTGTAATGAAAGAAGGGAGGAGTGGGTGGGGGAAGTCTGTCTAGTGATCATCACATGTCACTTAATTGACAGCCACCTGGGAAGTCAAGGCAGCACAAAGGAAAGAAAAATGAATTTGGAGTCAAAGAACCTAGATTCACACTCCGGTTCTATTGCTTATTACCTGTGTGACCTCAGGCAAGATACTTCACCCTTCACTCTGGCCTAAATCTGTCCCTTAGTGACCCTCTATGGTCCCTTCTAGCTCTGGATCTATGATCCTTCTGTTTCTATGCATAAGGACCACCCTGTCTAGATATGACATCAGTCTTTAATCTTCTCTGTTGATTACCTACATCTTTTTTTTTTTTTTTTTGGTGAGGCACTTGGGGCTAAGTGACTTGCCCAGGGTCACACAGCTAGTAAGTGTTAAGTGTCTGAGGCTGGATTTGAACTCAGGTCCTCCTGACACCAGGGCCAGTACTCTATCCACTTCGCCACCTAGCTGCCCCAATTACCTACATCTTAACTGTACTGGACTTAGAGTCAGCATCTCTCAAGTGGAAATCCCAGTTCTGACACTTATTAGTCATATGACTTTAGGCAAGTCATTTATACTCTCTGAGACTCAGTTTCCTGATCTATAAAATGGGGATAATATACACTATCTACCTCATAAGGTTGCTACAAGGGAAGTGCTTTCTAAATCTTAAAGCATGATAGAAATATTCACTAACATTCACTAATTTTCTGCCCATTTGTTCTATTTGTGTGATTGGTACTGCTCTTAAAAGCCAAGCCCCCTGGAGGGCAAATACCCAAATTACTAGAAGACTCTTCATTGTACAGTGTTACAAACAGAGAAATGCAAATGACTAAGTATTTTTTGATGATGGTGATGCTGAAGGGGAAGCCAGGACCTGCTGGAGTTGCTCATTTTCTAATAACGAGACCACTTTAATTTTGGAAATGAGATGGAAACATGATGCTTGTCTGGGAAAGTTTGCCACAGAGACATTTTCTCTTACTCCCAAGCAAATCTGTACTAATAAAAACATATAAAAATGTTATTGTGTATATTAATTTCCCAAATGGATTTTCCTCCATTGCAATTCACATAGATACTTGCTCTGCCTTTGCTTGTCTCCAAGCCCAAAGGATGCTTCAAGTCTCATAAAGGGCCAGTGTCCTTAAGAGCTACCTAGGACATAGAATAGCTTGTATATATTCAAGGGAAAATGTGGAGAGAGAGTAGGACATGAAGATGCAGGGTGGAACTCCTCTCCTGACTTCCTTTACTCATTAGCAAGCTCAGCCCTTCTCAAGAGGGCCCCCAAACTGCAGAGCTAGGAAAGATGAGAGAACTATCTCTGCACTGATGGGCTTTCAGTCTGTCTTAGTTAAGTGATGGATTAATACTCTGGTTTCTTAGTAGTTCCTCTGAGCCCACCCTTTACATGGAACTAAGTGAGAAGAGCAACATTTCAATTTTTGTTATTGTTTTTCTAAACAGGGATTTTGCCCTACACTTGGTGAGTGGTAAGGGAGAGTGATAATAGAAAGAAAGAAAGAAGGAAAGAAAGAAGGGAAGGAAGGAAGGAAGGAAGGAAGGAAGGAAGGAAGGAAGGAAGGAAGGAAGGAAGGAAGGAAGGAAGGAAGGAAGGAAGGAAGGAAGGAAGGAAGGAAGGAAGGAAGGATATTTATTATTTATTGCTTATTTATTGTTTATTAAGTATTTGCTGCTATTTGTTAACATTTATTATATGCTAGACACCATACTTGGTAGGAGCCCTATACCAAGTTCTTACCTCACAGATTAGGATAGCTTTTCTTAAAAGGTATTGAAGAGGGGCAGCTAGGTGGCCCAGTGGATAGAGCACCGGCCCTGGATTTAGGAGGACCTGAGTTCAAATCCGGACTCAGACACTTGACATTTACTAGCTGTGTGACCCTGGCCAAGTCACTTAACCCTCATTGCCCCACCAAAAAAAAAAAAAGATACTGTAAACCTTCCTTTGAGACTTAATTGGTTCCAGGGACTAATGCTAGGCTTGTTGACAAAGCTTCGTGATGAGTGACATAAATGCAAAAAAAAAACCTCTACTGTTCTAAGAGTCAGCAGTTCCTCCCACAGGCTTCTGAACAGTGGGAACAAAGGAGAGGCAGAGAAATTCCACCCAAATGAATCAATGTTGTACCCTTACTGAACGTCTTTGATTTGGCTAAGTAAACTTCCTTTTGTTTGCTGCTGGATGTTCTATGAGGCTCTTATTTCCTTCTACTGTGAACTATTAGATCAGTCTGGGCCTACAACCCAGAGTCAGACAGATCTCAGTGCAGGAAGGCTTCCTCAAGGAGGAAGTTAGGCAATAACTAAAGGAAAGTGAGTTGAGTTCATTTCTCTGAAAAAGAAGACTAATAGGGTACACTGGGATTTCAGGAAAGGCAGAGAAAACAGGGTAACTGAGGATACCCTAATGAAAAGTTTTGAAGATGAGAATTGGACATAACCAGTACTGGCTCTGACAATCATAGGATCATATATTCATAGCTGGAGGGAACCTTAGAGGTCAGAGCCCAACCCCTTCATTTTACAATTGAGGAAACAGAAGCAAACAGGGTGAAATGACTTCC